>NC_139673.1:8649623-8662123 GCF_951799395.1 Argentina silus | reverse complement strand
GTGCGGGGGACGTGGGTGGCGGAGCCGCTGAGCAGAGAATCACATGTTTCAGACGTGATTTTATGGATTTCTATGCTCTTCTAGATTGCTTTTTAATTTCTAAAGGAATACGGTCGGTCTCAGATGCTTCTAACAGCGGACACAGGAAGCAGAGGCCTGAATGACTAATGTCAGGGGCTCTTCCTCTGTCCTTGTCCACACATACACACACACGCACACACACACACGCACGCACAGTGAGATGAGGGGGAAAGAAATAAGCTGCGGCACTGCATAAGACAGGTGTCAGCGTGTCCTCTTCGCCGGCCGTAAAAGTTAATTAAAGAAAAGGAATTTTTATTGTGCTCTGCTGCTGGAGCCGGGCTGCTGGGCTGCTGCTTAATAATAGCCTCTCCTGGAGCTGCTGTCAAGAGGAGGAGCAGGGCTGAATAATGGCTGTGTGTGTGTGTGTGTGTGCGTGTGTGCGCTTGTGTGTGTGTGTGTGTGCTTTTGCACATGCGCCGGGGGGGGGGGGGGTTCTGTCTGTTAGAATGTGTCGTTACAACACTGTATAGTTACAACCTTGAGTATCTCTTTGTGTTACCGACTGTTGTGTGTTGTTCGCGTGCGGGACTGGGTATTGTACGCAGCGCGGCCCCCCTTCTGTTCCAACAGCCGCCCCTTCACGACGCCACGGTTCTCTTTGTGCCGAGGATCCTCACCTTCAAATGCAATGTAGGATTTTCGCCACCGCGGGTCTGGAAGGACCTGTTCGTAAAAAGGCGACAACCTCAATATCTCTTGGTTTATGCACTGTTCCTATTTGGCTTTCCACTACTGTCTGTCTGTACTTCTGTGGTATTTGTTTTCCTCTCGAGGTGTATTTTGGGACGCTCACAGGGGAACTGTGGGTTTTAAGGGAGGGTGTGTGTGTGGGGGGGGGGGAATTGGCTGATTTGGATCAATGTGGCTCATTTTTCATCTCGCAACGAGCCGATTCCCTCTTTTTTTGGCACATTTGAAAGGAAACGTGGGCATATCAAACGCTCGCACATACGAGTACACACACACACACACACACCCTAATGTACTCACACAACACGCACCCGCTATTGTACATACTGTACAAACAAATAAACCAGCGCGCTGCTTGTGGCTTCCCACATTAGATTATCCTTTCAGTTTTTCTTCCACCTCTAGCCTTGTATCCGTACTGTATAGGGAATGCTATTTTCGGCTGCATAGGAATACCGTCACGTGCGGAGAGGCGGATTTGATCTGTAGGTTTATGTCTAAGTTCAGCTTTAATTACCAGGACGACTCAGCAGTAAATGAACTGCCAGAGGAGGAGATGAAAAAGGAAGGGGGGGGGGGGGTGGAGGGGGAGGGGGGGGAGGGAGGGGAGGGTGGCGGTGGGGGGGGAGGGAGGGGAGGGTGGCGGTGGGGGGGGGCTTGGGGGGGGCAGTGCGGCAGTAAAGGATGCATTAAGCAATTAAAGTTAGGGAGCACAAGAATGAAGTGATGCGATGATTTTTCCAGTAATTGCCTTAGCTATCCCCGGTGATCACAGGGGAGAGGGGCGACGGGGGGGGGACGGGGGACGGCAACATTATGCTTTACATCAGCATCTTACGCTGACAGTCTTTCATACACACACGCACGCACGCACACACACACACGCACACACGTTCTGAATCGGACAGATACAAACCATAATGTCAAGAAGATAGTCTTTGGATTGTCTTGCCCACATATCATGGACACATTCACATGTTCAATCATGCACACACAGACTCTCTCTCTCTATCTATCTCTGCTTTCCCCACACAAACGTATAGGCAACAAACACCATCACCATCTGCACACATATGCTTGTATAATTATGTATGCGTCAATATTTGATGAGGAACATAGGAGTTAGCGCCCTGCAGTATTTGTGATGTTGAATGGTGGGATTATGTTAACAGTGCTCACACAAGATCATCTATGATTTATCTGCTGCCGAGCCCGAGCCGCCGCTGTTTCACTCTTTAAAGCATTTGTCTCGCCTGTCTGTGAGAGATAAGACAGTGGAAATACTGGGGCAAGGGCTGGGGCAGAGGGAGAGAGAAAGAGAGGGAGAGAGAGAGGGAGAGAGGGATGGACAGGCAGAGAGAGAGAGAGAGAGAGAGAAGGCCGAAGGAAGAAGAGGTGTAACCTTTTGTTTGTGAGTGGGGTGAGCGGGTGAGGGGGAGGGAGGGGAGGGGAGGGGAAGCAAGGCGAGGCTGTGCTCTGCTCCTCTCTTTCTCTCTGTCTCTCTCTGTGTGTTTTAGAGGGACGTCGCCTGTGCTGCAGACTCTGCAGGCCCTGATTAATGCTAATGTATGCAGGCTTGGCCAGCACAAAGCAGCCTGGGAGGGTCCCTATCCCCTGATTACCAGCACTGAGAGTGTGTGTGTGTGTGTGTGTGTGTGTGTGTGTGTGTGTGTGTGTGTGTTGGGGGGGGGGGGGGGGGGGTGACCTGGACAGACACCTCATTTAATTTAATACATTGGAGTGCGCGGCGGCAGAGGGAGGGAGGGAGGGGGGGGAGGGAGGAAGGGAGGGAGGGGGGGAGATAATCAAGAGGCTGGGCCCTTATAAATGTGCGCTGAGATGACACGGAAGAGATTGGATTTGGAAACGAGGAGCAAAGAAGAGCAAAGCCGAGCGGAACGCGATTGATTGATTCCATTCAAGTGATCGCACCCGCTGATAAGGAATGAGTTATTTCATTTTTTTTTTTTTTTTTCGAAAGCAGGAAAGAAAATCTGATGAGTTTCTTCAAATATATAATAGAGTGATTGGGAAATAAGTGTTTTCATCGCCGGGCCGTCCCCTTATTCAGCGATCTTTCTCCCTCCTTTTAAAAAGTCCCGCACAAATACATAGGTCTCATAAAGTCATGCAGCAGAACCTGCTTTCATAAACTAACCCCCCCCCCCAAAAAATCGACAAACACGCAGACACAACAAAGTAAGCAATATGGCTCCCGGCACATCCTCACAATCCAGACCCCGACTCTCAGATGGTTCTCTAAGTATCCAGGTCACAGAGACTTGACAGAGATAACATCCGTGTCTCCTAGTGACTCCGGCTCAGCAATGCGGCTCTTTGAGGTAAAGTGATACCTAGACACAGCCCCCCCCCCCCCCCCCCCACCCCCTATCCCTGGGGTTGGCTGGGGCTCCTCCATCTCACAAGGCTGGGGCTCCTCTCTGCTGAAGGTTGAAATGCCGTCCGCGCTGTGACGAATGGCAGGAAATCAAGAGGCGGCCATGACAGGCAGATTATGAGATCCCTCTGTCTACATGACTTAGGCATGTCTCTGCCTCTTAATCGTTAAACGTGATTAAAGCAAACAAACGGAGCGTTATTAGATTAGTCAGAAGGACATGGAGTCTTTGGCGCTGATTATCTTTTCCTTTTTTAATGAAATGCTGCTCGGAATTAACATTGCTTTGGCTAATTTGATTTAGCACTGCCCAGAGAAATGCCAGACAGCTCTGATTCGACTGCAGACGGTTTGAGATCCTTGTCGCGGCTTAAGACCAAACGGCGATGCTGAGAGGAACATTTCCGGCCTTTTAGAAAGTTCAGGGGGCTGATTGAGTTACAAGCACAGGAGTCTTAATGACAGAGGGCTTTGGATGAGCTAGTCACAGACTGGAGAGACCCCAGAAATGGGCAGGAGGCACTAGAGACGCACTAGACAGGAGTTAGACGCCGGGGATGGGTCAGAGATGGGAGAGATGGACTAGAAACACACCACATTGCACTAGACAGGAGTTAGACGCCGGGGGTGGGTTAGAGATGGGAGAGATGGACTAGAAACACACCACATTGCACTAGAAGCACTAGAGATGGTAGTAGAGACGGGTTAGTTCGTGTCCTGGACGGTAGAGATCAACGACAGACAGCAGAGATGGGTTAGAGGTCCGTCAAGGTGGGTTTAGAGGAGGAAGAAGAGATGAGGGAAAGTGTTCTAGAGGCGGTGAAGATTATCCAGCTGTAGACTAGGGGGCTGAGGTAGTGAAGCACTTTCATAAAAACATTGCATTTTGAAAAAGACCTTGGGAGAGTGGGCTCTTGGTCCATGTATACAGTAGTTCTGTTCACTTAGTCTCTCAAAGGGTGCTATTCTGGCCTTGGATTTGGATGTGGAAGTGTGTGTGTGTGTGTGTGTGTGTGTGTGTGTGTGTGTGTGTGTGTGTGTGTGTGTTATGTGTGTGTGTGTTTGTGTTTGTGCGTGTGTCTGCATAATGACAATATGTGGTCGGTCCAGCAGAAGAGGAGAGGAGAGCTGAGGGTCCTGCTGGTGTGTAATTGGCAGGGGGTGCTGCATTGTTGTTGGAAATAATCCTGTCAGCATAATCCCCCTTTGTGGGGTTCATTAATTGCACTTAACATTGCATGCAATCTAGCTGATTCAGGGCCCGCTTTTGAGCCGGCCCCCCTGCCCCCCTCCGGCCCCCCTCCCCATACATAAAGCCTCCTGTCACTTCAAAGGCCAGAGGGTGCGGCTAAGATTGTTTTCAGATATTTATTTAAATTTACAGCGCTTTTTATCTGTGGGGCTCACAGCAGTTATGGCCACATTGTGTTTGTCTGCACTGCAGCAGAGAAATGAATTGAACAGGCTGGCAGGCAGGCAGGCAGCTTCAGTGAGCAGCTGCTGCAGACATTTGTGAGGGTCTGAGGGATGTTGTGTTTTTAATAGGGGTGGGTATACACGGACATGTGCAGGATCATTCTCATTTCACTCCAGCTCACAATCCAGGAAAGTAAAGACACTTTTTATTTTTTTTTATTTTTTTTTACTAAAACCCATTCCTCGTCTGTTTGGATAAAGCTTGTTTCCTATGTGGTTCCCTGCACCTCCAGCAGCTATATTCCTTCACAGAGCTGGGAGGCACTCAGGCAGCCCAGCCCAGCCTAGTGTGTGATAGAAACACTGTTCCCCACTCACACGCAGCCCTGCCTCTGAATTACCCTGCACAGACCAGCCCTGGCCCTTTTTATTTTCCTTGAATGAAACTTTAAGAAATCCATTTATGGCGGCCTCTGCAACCTTGGCTGTCAGACACACGGACGCTTAAAACCAGAGGTCAGGCCCACACTTGTTTAATAGCTACTCAGAGCACCTAAGCGAGTGTGTGTCTGCCCCGACTCGCAATAAATACTCACTGGATGGGCCGGGGTTTACCTTTCCTCAGCGCTTTAAAGGGACACCTCACACTTTTTCCGTTTGCCGACTGAAAACACCAACATCTTCTTCCTATAGTACTATTCTTCCCCAGCGAGTCTCCGCTCTGGGTTGATGTCTTGGATTAGTAGACTGTGCATACAGCGTGTTTAGGTACTACATGTAATATAGGTCCGGTTTCCCAGACACCGATTGAACCATTTCCTTGGCTAAATTCCACTTTCAATGGATTATCCATTGAGGATGCTTTTTAATCTAGGGTAGGGCGAATTTAGTTCCGGTAGAAAACTGCACATAAAATTGAAAGACGTGATCGAAAACTAGGACTAATCACACTTTCTGTAATTCCTCTCCTTTGAGGAAGCGTTTTAGTCCAGAATTAGGCTGAAGGTGAAGCATGTACATTTGCGCTTTACTGCCATCTCTGACTGCAAAACCGACATAATGGTACGTTTTCTAATAGCAGAAATTGGGTGTACGTATACATGTAAACAAACAAAACCTAAAAGAAGTACCTCAAGGCCAGCGCTCGACCACAACACCAGATTTCAGAAAGCGCTTTATTGGGACCAAAACGGTGATTTATCATGGACATTTAGAACCGGACATTTTAAATCTCAAACCGACATACTGGACCTTTCATCTACGCTAGGTCTGGGCAACCGGCCCATGATTTTGTTGAGTAGACACTAGAACTATCTTCTCTCTGTGTGTCCGGTGTCAAGAGAGGCTGTTGGTCAGTGGTCAGTGGTCAGTGCTGTTGGTCAGTGGTTAGCGGTGGTCTGTGCTCCTGAGGGGGGGGGGGGGGGGGGGGTCAGAGTCTCTCTGCCTCTCCAGCTCAACATCTCCTCCTCCTCCTCCCTGGACATGACAGCTGCTGGAGACACAGAGCCCAGCTCACATTCCCATGAATGCATTCATAAATGGAACTCTCCTCCTGAATGTATTACTGGCCAAGTGGAGAATGATGAGCAGGACTGTGCACTCCTCCTCACCCTGGCCACCCCCCTGAGAGTAGAAGAGAGAGAGAGAGAGAGAGAGGGCGATGAGAAAGATAGATAGAGACAGAGAGAGATTGAGAAGGGGAGCGGGGAGTGGGTAGACACCGGCAGGAGGAGAGAAAGGGGTGAGACAGATGAGAGAGAAGGAGGACTGAGATAGATAGAGACAGAGAGGGAGGGGAGAGAGAGCTCTCCCCTCCACCTGTGAGCTGAGGCAGTAAAGAGCCTCTCCTAGCACAGCCCCATCACTCTCTGCCATGCGAGGGGCTTGTTCTGTGCAGTGTGCCACCAGGGACCGCCGAGCTGCAGCTATAAACTTAATGAAGTTTGACTGAACTCATCAGCTTCTGAGAGCAAGAATCCCGGAGACTAGGAAACCAGATGCGGGGGAACCTGAAATTTCCGATGGAAGAGGCTCACTTAGAGGTCATTACCGTGCTACAGGAAATCTCTATGGATGGAGGAGGGGGAGGGGGAGGGGGAGGGGGGGGGGGGCGCCCCACCTGCTATGCCCCACACCCCCTCCCCATCCCCGAGCCCCTGACCCTGCTGACTAACACACACACACACACACACACACACACACACACACACACACACATACACACACATATTGTACACACGCTAACACACACACACACACACACACACACACACACACACACATATTGTACACACGCTAACACACACACACACACACACACACACACACACACATATTGTACACACACTAGCATGCCTACACACACACACACACACACACACACACACACACACACACACACACACACACACACACACTCCCTCTCTTCCATATGTGCCCAGATGAGAGAGATAAGCTACTGTCCCTTCAGACAGCAGGAAAGCCTGAAAAACTGTTCTAACTGTATGTCCTTTGGCACGAATCTCATCCTTTATCCGCCTGTGTGCATGTATTACTGCTCTGTTGTCTAGACCGTGTGTGTGGATCAGCCTGTTCTCTGTCCCATGCACTGTAGTACGTGAGTCACACACACATTCATGTACTGTATGATTATTGATATGACCATTCGTCTGGTGTGTGTTCTCACCTGCAGTACGCTTTAATTCTGCTCTTTGAGGCATATCCATCCTGCTCTTTCTTCTCTCCCTCTCTCTTTTCTTTTCTCTCTCTCTCTCTCTCTCTCTGGCTGGTGGCAGGAGGGAACTTGCCATGCATTTCACGTCCAAGTCAGAGTGTGTTGCTATGGTGGTTGCTAGGGATTTAGCCTAGAGTGACGTGAAAAGTCTGAATATTAAAGGTGTCCTTCTGACGCCGAGCCGTTTGAGCCTGCAAGGAATGAGCAATCACCTCAGAGAGAGGCTTTTTATCTGTCCTTTCATTACCGCATCTCTTGCTTTGGAAATATCAGAATTGATTTTCAAGCACACCAAAGGATGGACTGCATTAAAAAAAATATATATAAAAAAAAAAAAACGAAGTCAAAGGAAGGAAAAAAAAAACAACAACAAACAGACACAGACACACTTTCCTTCGTTCTTTTATGATTGGATGTTCATTCATTTCCTTATTTCCACATATCGATGCATCTACGGTGTGGAACGCCGTGCTGCTCATACCAAACAGTCCCTGCACCATCTCATCAGGCGCGTATGAAGCCTTTTATGTAGAAATGACCAAGGACAGCAGATTACCTACATTCCGCACAAATAGCAGGAATCCTAATGCGCTTTCCCCCACCTAATGGACTGATTCTCTCCCGACAATGCCCCATGATTGTGTGCTGTAAGAATGTCCTTGGTGGATGGAGGTGAGGATAAAATTGATGTAGAAGTGAAGGGGGGGGGGGGCAGGGGGGGCTGGGGCTGGGGGGGCTAGTGGGGCTGGAGGACTGTCGGGGTGGAGGGCTGGGGGGGGGGGGGGGGGGGGGTGGGGGGTGGCATTGTGAACAGGGTTAAAGGCTCTGAGCGTTAGCTAACTGGGCTCCACAGACAGCTAACGCGGAGCGAGACCCCCGCCAGCATGAAGAGCGTGTCGGGTGTCCCGGTCACGATCCTGCCGGCAGTCATGAACTCCTTCCCTTTCTGTCTTCACGACCAAGGAATGCTCCTAAAAGACATGTCCCTCCATTCCTCACGCTCTGGAGAGGCTGGTTTTTTTGAGCCACTGTGGTGTCCTTGTTATTCTTTCTCCACGGTCTCCTCCCTTTGACTGGATATCCAAGCCACTGTGTCTGTCTGCCCAGTCTCCCTGGCTGGCTGACTGGACGGCTGGATGGCCGTCTGTTTTTGGCCTGTCCCCCTGTCATGTCTTTTCCTGACCAGGGTCTTGATGTCAGAGTAGTTGGATGACTGTTGTCATCATCATTCCTAACCACGTGTTGTTCATGGTCTTCCAGTGGACCAGTGACCAGGCCAGTCCTCCACCTCCCCATCCTGAGGCACAGAGGGGCCGGGACCTGCTGAAGACTGAGGTAGAGTCACCCTCCTCCACTGTCACCTCCTCTACTGTCACCTCCTCCACTGTCACCTCCTCCACTGTCACCTCCTCTATAGTAACACCACCACCACCACCACCCTCCTCTACTGTCACCTCCTCTATAGTAACCTCCACCACCACCACCACCCTCCTCCACTGTCACCTCCTCTACTGTCACCTCCTCTACTGTCACCTCCTCCACTGTCACCTCCTCCACTGTCACCTCCTCTATAGTAACACCACCACCACCACCACCCTCCTCTACTGTCACCTCCTCTATAGTAACCTCCACCACCACCACCACCCCCCCTCCTCTTAGTAACCACCACCACCTCATAGTAACCACCACCACCACCACCCTCCTCTATAGTAACCACCACCACCACCACCCTCCTCTACTTCCTCTATAGTAACCTCCACCACCACCTCCACTACCACCACCACCACCACCACCACCCTCCTCTACTGTCACCTCCTCTATAGTAACCACCACCACCACCACCACCCTCCTCTACTGTCACCTCCTCTATAGTAACCTCCACCACCACCACCACCCTCCTCTACTGTCACCTCCTCTATAGTAACCACCACCACCACCCTTTCCTCTCGCTAATCCCTACAATGCCTCTATTGGTTCGCTTCAGAGGCCATTTTGAATGTGTATGAGCTAAATATGACCAAAATACAATCCAATAATCCAGTCCCTCGCTTTGCATTAATGCTGTCCAATGACCCGTGATTGGAAATAAGACCCTCGTGTATGGACGGATATGATGACTCATACGACTGTGTGTGCGGCGTGGTAGGAGGTGTGTGTGGTTGCGTGTGTGTCTGCTGTCGGTGCCCAGGCATATTTAGCAGGCAGATCAATAGCAGGCTAAATGGTAATGACCATACCCCCCAACTCAGAGCTTAAGGCCTGGGGAGAGCCTGTCCCCCCCCCTCCCCTCCCATGCTCCCCTCCCTCCCTCCCTCCCTCCCTCCCTCCATCCCCTCCCGGTCTGCAGCCGGCAGTAGCCATCACACAACCTCAGGCAGGCTAGTTAGCCCTGGGAAAAAAGAGAGCACCCGATCAATAACTTTAGTCTTGTCTGCCTAATTGCTCATTGGTTGACATTGGCGCCGAGGCTATATGTAAGTGCATGTTCCCAGAGTGATCGGCTTTGTCTCCCCCTTCCACCAACCTCACACCTACTGTTAGGTTCACTCTCTGCCCCTCTCTCCTCTCTCCTCCTCTCTCCTCCTGTCCCCCCCCCCCCCCCCCCCTCTCCTACATTTCGGGATCGGGAACCCCGCCAACCTGGCCGGCCGACCACCGCCACCGCCACCCCCCAGTTGTCACATCGGGACGCGACCATCCAGAAGCTCCGGCGAGACGTGCTGCTCTCCCACCAGGCCCGCGACTCCCAGAGTTCCGAGGTAAATATGTGGGATTAATGACAAGCGCGAAGATTAGCCGGCCGCCCTCTCGCCAGCTTCCCACTCGTCGTACGGGCGGGCGGCGGGCAGGAAATTAACGGAGGCTTGTTTTGGATTCGTGAATAGCGCTTTTTTCTATGATCCCACGCAAGGGGTGTGGAAGACCAGAGCGGGTCTGTGGAGAGGGCGATATTGATTGGTCTCATTGTGAATTACGTGAATAGATAAATGCGTGAGAGCGCATATATATTACGCAATTATGCACTCGAGGTTCGAATGTGAAAAAAAAAAAAAAAAAAAAAAGATTGTGCTGAATAAATATGAAATATGTCTCCATCAGCGGCGTGGAAGTGGTGTGTGTCCTCTGCGTTGGTCATTTGAGATGATAATTGGGATTGCGTGTTTGCCTTGCCTCTGATGAGAGGAGATATTGTGATGGGGGCTCCTCAGTCAGGATTTAAATGTGCTATTGATCAGCGTGTGTGAGGTTTGGGAGCTCAAATCAAAACAGCACCCCCGCCCAGCACCCCCCGCCCACCCCCCCACCCCACCCACCCCCCGTGCACTTGCATACATTTCTGCCTTTGTTTTTACGTTTTGTCAAAAAAATCTTTAAACCCCCCCCCCCCCCCGACACATTAAACATCCCTTATCCATACCGCTTAACATACCAAGCGATTTCTATTCCTGGTCTGTAGTTTTTTTGTTTTTTTTCCCGTTGTAGTGTGCTAATGTCATGATTTAAATGAAGTATTGATCAGTTTAGGAGGGGAGAATAGGAGAGAGAGGGAGTGATTGTGAGGGAAAGAAAGCAATACCAGGGTTATCGGTGTGGATCGCACACAGAAAGAAGGAGCTAAGGGGACGAGTCAGGGTTTTTTTGGGGGGGGGATTCCCAGGAACACATTCCTATTTCATCTGGTTCTCTAATTCAGGATTGACGAGCTGTCTCTTCGTTAGCCGCTTTAAGAGGGAGATTGAACAAGGAGGAGACGGAATGCTTTTCATCAAAGAGGGAAGAGAAGGAAAACGTCCGCTTGGTTCCCGGTTTTGGTGGATATGTGGATTATGTGTCGGCCCGTATGCAGGATGGTAGATTAACGGTGCGTCCTGGGACTTGTCTGGCCTCCATCTTGTCTGTTTGGCTTTGCTCCTGCGGTGTCGGTGTCGGTGTCGGCGTCGGCGTCGGCGTCGGCGTGGCGACCCACCAGCTCCAGACCCACAGGACTTCAGGCTCTGTCCGACTGGACCAGTACCTGGGGTCTGTCTTTTCTCCTCTCTCTCTCTCTCTCTCTCTCTCCCTTCCTCTCTCTCTCCTGCTCTCCCTCCCTTTTCTCCTCCCTCTCTCCTCCCTCTCTCTCTCTCTCTCTCATATGATTTAGAGGGTGACAGTGTTGTGTTAATTGGTGGATTGTTTGTTGTTGTTAGCATGGTGCTTTAGTGGGCTGTTAGCTTCTTTGGTTGAATGCTTATGGGAAAAGTAGTGTATGGTTACTATGGTAGAAACCATTTTTACAAACTATTTTGTCATTAAGAATTCAAGAAGGGGTTTTAAATTATTCATTTAACAACTCCTTTCTCCTGATATTTTTTCGTAGTTTAAATTCACAAAATGTCTTATTTTTCTCCTGAATTTCATTTTTGGTATTATGTTTGTACACATTATGTTTCATATTGTTGAACATATTATATTTATAATCACAGAAGTTGCTTTTGTTGACATTTAGATTGAAGCGCACCTTTGTCTCCATGAGATAATGCCTTTTTAAATGCGATCACGTCTTTGATTGGTAAAGATCGGACATTCAGATGTGTTCTGCGATGAATATTCTGGTCTTTATTGACCCATTATTGACCCATTGGACCTGTTTAGAATATCATCTGGATGCTGTCCGGTCATCAATACGGTTTCGGTCCAAACAATACACACATTGCGCAGATTTCAATAGGCTAGGTGTGTTTCATTGGGTAGGTTTTTTTGTGCTTATTTATTCATTCATTCAAGCACTTTCTTCCTCAGCAGAGGTGGGCGGTTTAAGGAGGATCTCAGGGCTGGTATTGGGTGTCCAGGTGCTGGGTGTCTGTACTGGGGCAGCTGGTGGCTTGGTTCTGCTCTCGGGGTAGAACCATGGTGTGTCCTAGCCCCAGCCACAGACGGACAGACAGACAGACAGGCAGGCAGACAGGCAGGCAGGCAGGCAGGCAGGCAGACAGGCAGGCAGGCAGACAGGCAGGCAGGCAGGCAGGCATAGCAGAGAGAAGAGGAGAGGATAGGCTCTTTGTACTGGATTGATTTTCTCCTCCTCTGCCGCCCTGCCTTCTTTTGTGGTTCAATAGCTGGACGTCCAGGAGCAGAGGATCTCTCAGCTGCAGACAGAGCTACAGGACAGCCAGCTGGAGCTTCAGAGAGGACACAGCC
>NC_139673.1:8639623-8647123 GCF_951799395.1 Argentina silus | reverse complement strand
GGTTTTTCTTTATTTTGATTATTTTCTACATTGTAGATTAATACTGAAGACATCAAAACTATGAAGGAACACATGTGGAAAGATGTCGTAAACAAAAAGGTGTTAAACAAACCAGAATATTGGCAAGGTGTGTCCAAACTTTTGACTGGTACTGTATGTTAAAAAAAACAAAAAAAACAAAACATCTATGTGCTGTAACACAGTGACTTGGGGGGGTCCTGACCGATTCCTCATACAAGCTGTTAATGTAACCTTGGCTTAAATAGTTGAACTAGTGTGGTCTTGTACGGACGCACGGACAATAACAGTGTTGTGAAATCAGACATGACTGTCTCTGTGGAAGGACACAGCCGTTGTGGACATTCTGTGTGGAAATTCTGTACCGGCTGTGTTCAGAGTAGGTGTTCACGTGAGCCGGGGCGCTTCTGCTGCGGTATCGTTCCGTGAGGCGGTGTGTGTGTGTGTGTGTGTGTGTGTGTGTGTGTGTGTGTGTGTGTGTGTGTGTGTACGGCAGGCACCCTGACTCTCACTCCGTCTCTCTCCTTTGTCACCTTCAGCTGGCCGGGGTCAAAGGGCGTCTGGTGCAGGTGGAGGGAGAAAATGAGGCGCTCAAGGGATATCAGCGGGAGCGGGGAGCCGAGGTCAGCCCGGGCACCTGCCGAGATCCACAACGACGCCACACACACTCTGTGAAGTCCATCACCGCACCACGATACACTCTGATTAACACTCTCTCAGATGGTGGTCTTTTACAGAAAGGCTCAGGACAGACTTGCTGACTTCTGTGTACTCAGTCTGGATGTGTTACCAGTGGATGCCTTAATGTTCCCATTCTCATATATAACATATTCTATCAACATTTCACGCTTTAACACCTCACTACCATATATACCCTAGAGTCCTTCCTATTTAACACATCCAGAAGACCGTGTGTGTGTGTGTTTGTGTGTGTGTGTGTCTGTGTATGTGTGTCTGTGTCTGTGTCTGTGTGTGAGCGTGCGTGAGCTTGCGTGTGCGTGTGTGTGTGTGTGTGTGCCCATCAGTTTACCATATACTCCCCCTCCGAGCCCCTACTGCTTCCCCATTAACCTGGGCGGTGGGCAGACAGCCATTCCCATTCCCAGGAAAGCCACCTGTCTCTCAGGAGACGCAGGGAATATGGAGGAGTTAAACATAGCCGTGGCCGAGGGGCTGCAGGGATATGGGCTCCTGCAACGGAGGGAATGAGGATGTATAATGGGAGGGAAATGAGAGGCACTCTGACCTGATTGTCATGGATTCCACTCCAGTATTAGTGTGGGGGGGGTCACAGTGAGACGGGCCTACCCCCGGTCTCACAGGGGGCTGTGTGCCCCAGCCTAGTGCTAATGTTATGTTTCACTCACGTTGTATTGATGTTCCAGTCATGCGTCGCTAACACTGCATCCTGTGTGTGTGTGTGTGTGTGTGTGTGTGTGTGTGTGTGTGTGCGTACGTGCGTGCGTCCCCCCCCCCCCACAGGTGGACAGGCTCTCAGTGGAGGTGTGTTCTCTGCAGACCGCTGCCAGGGACAGGGAGGGCTCAGAGAGCGCCCATGCCGAGCGCAGGTGTTCTGACCTGCAGGGGGAGCTGGCGCTGACCCGGGCCCAGCTCACAGAGTGCCAGGACAGGGCGCAGGACGCCAAGCGGAAGGTGAGGAGACGTTAGTCTGGATCATTCGGTCCACTCGGCTGCCCAGAATCACACACACACACACACACACACACACACACACACACACACACACACACACACACACACACACACTGACACTCAGGCAATACTGGATGTACTGTGTGACCGAGGAAAACATACTGAGGAAAACATAATATTATGTTTTTTTTTAACTTTTTGGGGGGTTTTTCTGTTTTTTTTTTTACTTTTTGGGTTTTCTTTTTGGTTTTTTTTTTTTTACTCTACTAGTTTAATTACACTCCTCTGTGGCTCAGTTCCCACTAGGAACCGAACTGAACACTGAACGGTAAGTCGCTTTGGATAAAAGCGTCAGCTAAATGGCAGACACTGTGTTACAGTTTAAAAGTAGCAATGGCGCCGTCGTTCTGTACAACCGGTCCGAGCCTTCCCCTCATCTCGCCCTGCTCACAATGCTCGAACCGTCGGGGGGTCTACCGCATGACTCTCCCTCGGCAACAACGCCGGAACGCGGTTCGCCGAGGTTCCCGAAATCCTGCTCAAAAGCCTCCCACTGGTCCCAGCTCTTCATGCGAGCTGGTTAAAGTCCAGGGCCCTTTTCTCTCCCTCTGTGGTGCTCAGCATACAACTGCAGCCTTTCATCTCAAACACAATTAGTCATTTTCCTGGGCCTCCTGCTCCCTGCCAGCTCTCCAACTGTAATGTCTATGCATGTGTGTTGTAACCTTTAGTGCTGGGGGCTTTGGGTCCACGCCGGGCCGCGGCTCCCCTGCCCAGGCATCCATTACGCCTCTCCAGGACAGCAGCATTAATCCACCTCATGCCACGCCGGGCCATGCTCACAAACACACCACCTCCACCACCTCCACCACCACCACCTCCACCACCACCACCTCCACCACCACCTCCACCACCACCACCTCCACCACCACCACCTCCACCACCACCTCCACCACCACCTCCACCACCACCTCCACCACCTCCACCACCACCTCCACCACCACCTCCACCACCACCTCCACCACCACCACCTCCACCACCACCACCTCCACCACCACCTCCACCACCACCACCTCCACCACCACCACCTCCACCACCACCTCCACCACCACCTCCACCACCACCTCCACCACCTCCACCACCACCTCCACCACCACCTCCACCACCACCTCCACCACCTCCACCACCACCGCACATGGAAATGAACCGGCCGTGCTGCAGCATTAGTCTTATTCACAGGGAGGGGGAAAGAGACAGAGAGAGTGTGTGTGTGTGTGTAGTGCGTGCGTGCGTGTGCGTGCGGGTGTGTGTGAGTGCATGCGCGTGCGTGTGCGTGTGCGTTCGTGCGTGTGTGTGTGTTAGTTATTTGTTCACTCTCTCTCCATGTCACCTTTGTTGACTTTGTCTCTCTTGTCTGCGGCTCTGTGCTCTCTGCTTTAATGACGCATATATCCCATCTCCAGTCGCTGCTTAATCCCAGCAGTGCTGGCTCAGGAGCAGATTACTGCTCCCAGACATGAGAGAGGAGGGAGGGGGGGAGTAGGGAGAGAGGGAGGGGGAGTAGGGAGAGAAAAGAGCCGCCTCAATGAGACAATCCGCAGGGACACCAAGGAGTCCGGCACATGCATGAGCATGTGCACATAAACACCCCTAGCACACACACACACACACACACACACACACACACACACACACAAAGACCCTCTTAGAAAATCTCCCTCTCAACTCAGTCACTCATTTTAAACATGCCCATTCGTCCTCATTCATCCCCGTTTGTCAGGAACCCACCGGGTCTCCTGTGTAGAACCATGTTCTGTCTCCTACCCACGTCTCTGTGGTACCCTGTGATGTTTTTGTTTTTACTGCATAAAACCCAGTTTTAGCCCTGATCACTTCAAATACCGTCTCCTACGGTATGCTTTTCCCACATGTGTTCCCTTTATGTATTTATATCTGCATCTCTCTCTCTCTCTCTCTCTCTCCCTCTCTCCCTCCCTTCCTCCCTCCCTACCTCCCTCCCTCCCTCCCTCCCTCTCTCTCTCTCCAGTCAGAGGAGCAGACCCAGCAGACCCAGGCAGAGTTGTCCAGTCTGAGGACCCAGCATGCCTGTGTCAATCAGCAGGTACTGCCGCCCAAACCAACACCTCAACCCTCTCCCATTGTACCAGGGGAGGCCAGCGGAGGTAGAAATCGGAGGTCGGCGCTCATTGTCATGCGTTTGGGCGTGACAGTGAGCCTGACCTCCAATTTCTGCCTCCCCTGGTGCCCTACCCCATACCCCTAAGTGCCACCACACGGTATTCCTGTCACCTTTGACCCCTCTCCTATCTTACCCCCCGATCCTCATTGAATCATTCACCCCCTTCCCGTCTCCGTGATGTCCTGGGTCGTCCCATTGTCCGTTGACAATCCCCTGCTATTGTTCTACAGTAATGTTTCTCATTAAGACCTTATGAAACATGTTTTTGTCATCCTGTTTTCTTTCTGTTGTTCTCCTCCACACACACACACACACACACACACACACACACACACACCTTGCTCTGTTTGTCTCAGAGACCATGTGGTCTTTCACGTGTGCTACAGACTCTGTAACGTGGCATCAGCTGCCATCTAAGACTGTCTGTCTGTCTCTCTCTCTACAGACACACACACACACACACACACACACACACACACACACACATCTTGTGTTGGTCCTGTCCACTCCTGCAGAGATGACAGGAGTGTGGGGTCTGAGTGAGCGAGCGCGTCCATCCAGGGGTTAATTATCCCTCGTCTCCCAGACCCGCGGCTCCAGGTGTAAATAATTGGGAGCGGGGCGAGCCCAAATGATCTCCCCCCCCGTCCCCGGCATGGTCCCTGGACCAGCCTGCTGTCATCGCGCGGCCCCCCTCCTAGGAGGACCACTGTTAGGGCCCGGGGTACGGGCCAATGATTGCTAATAAAAGGTTTGATTGAGAGGAGAACAGAGTGAGAACCATAAACAGGCTGGATTCTGCCCTTTAATTTCGCCATCTCCAGAGAATTGGTTTTGCTGTGCCGCAGTGTGAGTCTCTCTCTCACACACACAAGCAGTTAGTTGTCTGCCCTAGGACTGGAATTTAATTTAGTGTGTGTGTGTGTGTGTGTGTGTGTGTGTGTGCGTGTGTGTGTGTGTGTGCGTGTGTGCGTGTGCGCGCGCTCGCTGTATTCTGCACTTTTGTATTTCTTCGAATCTGGCTTTTTCGACGGGAAATCTCACTTTTCTTAATGCAGGGCTGGGACAGATGAAGAGAGAAAACAATAATTTCATACTGCAGACATGAAATTACCATAGTGCAGTCAGAATAGCCACTGCAGAGCCGTCAACGATGTATATCAGCGCTAGCTCTGAGCTCTCTCTCTCTCTCTCTGCAATTTCCCCTCATTTCACTGTGTGAAATGAGTGGGAGAGAACGTTCCGTGGTGTGTGTGTGTGTGTGTGTGTGTGTGTTCGTGTTGTGAGACATTGTGCAGCAGGAACCCTTTAACGGGGTTTTTTACTGTAACTACTCTGCTGTTAGGCTGTTCTGATTGACCAGTGTAGGGTGTGTTGTGTTCTAGGAGCTGTGTGTTGGTTGAGTGTGTGTTGAGTGTGTTTTGGTACAGCAGACGCCGAGTGTACTTGTAGTAGTGTATGTTATGTGGTGTGTACTGTAGTACTTGGTTAGTGTAGGTTAGGCTACTGGGCTGCTGCTGCTGCTGTTTGGGGGCTAGTGTGTGGGTTAGTTCTACTGTTCTGGGTGGCTACACACTGCAGGCAGTGTGTATTACCAGTGAGTTGGACATCAAGTTTCAAGTTTATTTGTTACATCTCATACACGAGTGCAGGGAGTAAAATTCTTTGGCTTGGTTCCTTGGCAATGCAGCATACAATACAAATAATACAAATAATACAATATAATACAAATACGCAGTAGTGCAATGAGGTAAGGACAAGACAATAAGTGAAATAGTACAAGATAAGTGAGACAAGACAGTAAGTGACGTAGTACAATATAAGTGAGACGGTTGGACAGTGACGATTGTTGGGGACCCAAGACAGTAGACATGACACAATTGCAGTATAAATAGTAGAGTAAAAAAGTCAAGTGGTTCAGTGAATGTCAATTATTGTCATTATTATTGCACTGTGCTGTTGTGTGTTGCCGGTGCTGGACCAGGGTGTTTGAGGTGGTGTGTGGTTGCTGGTGTTTGTTGGGCCAGATGTGTGTGGTGGGTGTATATTGCTGTGGTTAGTTGATGATACTGGATGTGGGGCTGGTGTGTACAATGCTGGTATATTCAAGTGTGTGGGTGTGCGTGTGCGTGTGCGTGTGCGTGTGCGTGTGTGTGTGTGTGTGTGTGTGTGTGTGCGTGTGTGTGTGAGAGGCTGGTGTGTGCTCTATAACAGTGGTGTATAGCAGTGGGTGTGTAACAGTGGTGGGTGTGTGAGGCTTGTGTGTATAACAGTGGGTGTGTAGCAGTGTGTGTGTGTGTGGGGCTAGTGTGTAACAGTGGTGTGTGTGTGTGTGGGGCTAGTGTGTAACAGTGGTGTGTGTGTGTGTGTGTGGGGCTAGTGTGTAACAGTGGTGTGTGTGTGTGGGGGGCTAGTGTGTAACAGTGGTGTGTGTGTGTGTGGGGCTAGTGTGTAACAGTGGTGTGTGTGTGTGTGTGTGGGGCTAGTGTGTAACAGTGGTGTGTGTGTGTGTGGGGCTAGTGTGTAACAGTGGTGTGTGTGTGTGTGTGGGGCTAGTGTGTAACAGTGGTGTGTGTGTGTGTGTGTGTGGGGCTAGTGTGTAACAGTGGTGTGTGTTTGTGTGTGTGTGGAGCTAGTGTGTAACAGTGGTGTGTGTTTGTGTGTGTGTGGAGCTAGTGTGTAACAGTGGTGTGTGTGTGGGGCTAGTGTGTAACAGTGGTGTGTGTGTGTGTGTGTTTGTGGGGCTAGTGTGTAACAGCGGTGTGTGTGTGTGTTTGTGGGGCTAGTGTGTAACAGTAGTGTGTGTGGAGCTAGTGTGTAACAGCGGTGTGTGTGTGTGTGGGGCTAGTGTGTAACAACTGTGTGTGTGTGTGTGTGTGGGGCTAGTGTGTAACAGCGGTGTGTGTGTGTGTTTGTGGGGCTTGTGTGTAACAGTGGTGTGTGTGTAGGGCTAGTGTGTAGGGCTAGTGTGTAACAGCAGTGTGTGTGTGTGTTTGTGGGGCTTGTGTGTAACAGTGGTGTGTGTGTGGGGCTAGTGTGTAACAGCGTTGTGTGTGTGTTTGTGGGGCTAGTGTGTAACAGCGGTGTGTATGTGTGGGGCTAGTGTGTAACAGCGGTGTGTGTGTGTGTGTGTGTGTGTGTGTGTGTGTGTGTGTGTGTGTGTGTTCCTGATGAAAGGTTAGAGAAGGAGCATATATCAGCTCCAGCCCAGCACTAATAAAAGGCCAGCCATGGTGGGGCTCCTCTCCTTCTGGGAGCAGCGCTGCTTTTTACTGCCTCTCTGACAGCAAGATAAAGTGCTCGTCCAATTAGAAAAATATTTGGTCACATACCTTCCAACGGAGCTTCGCCTTGTATTTTTCGAGTCATTTGATCAGGAATCTCGGCTATTTTTATTGTACATTTTTCCTACCGGTGTGTGTACGTTTGCCTGTGCCCCCATGGATGTTGATGATCCATTTACCAAGTAATGTTCTGAATGTTTGTGTCTCGCAGGGTGTTTTCTAATGAAGGGTGGGGCCGGGTTGCCGTGTCGTCTAGGTGGGTGTAAAGAAGGGAATGTAAAGAGTGGTGAATGTGGGATTACATTCTGCTTGGGGGGGAGGGGGGGGGGGGGGGGATGGGTTGGG
>NC_139673.1:8612123-8637123 GCF_951799395.1 Argentina silus | reverse complement strand
GTGTGTGTGTTGTGCACGCCTGTGTGTGTGTGTGTGTTTGCATTTCTGTCTGTGTTTGTGTGTGTGTGTGCATTTCTGTGTGCATTTGTGTGCGTGAGTGTGTGAAAGCCTCTTCTTATACACTCAGCCAACAGTAGGAAGCGTTTTTTAATGGTGCTCTCCATTGTTGGGAGCAGCATTTACAGTTCATCTTGTGTGTGTGTGATCTTCTCTCCTCAGACGTCTGACGGCTTACCTGTATTTTCCTCATAAAGGAATGCTCCCCTTTGGACAGACTGGATACTCTAGTCTCTTTTCTCTTCTTAATCCTTAATTCTTATCTTTTCCTTAATTTCCCCTGGGGATCAATAAAGTACCGATCTGTCTGTCTGTCTGTCTGTCTGTCTATCTATCTTACCGTTGATTTGTTTTCAGGTTGGAGGATGTGTACAAGCATGTAGGCCTGGTTGTGATGTTTGCCATGTGTGGGTCTACAGTATGTGTGTTGAAGAGAGTCTGTTTCTCAGGTGTGGCAGGAGAGGCAGAGAGAGGAGAGACAGAGGGAGGAGAGGCAGAGGGAGGAGAGGCAGAGAGAGGAGAGGCAGAGAGAGGAGAGGCAGAGGGAGGAGAGATGCAGGGAGGAGAGACAGAGAGGAGAGGCAGAGAGAGGAGAGACAGAGGGAGGAGAGGCAGAGGGAGGAGAGGCAGAGGGAGGAGAGACAGAGGGAGGAGAGGCAGAGGGAGGAGAGACAGAGAGGAGAGGCAGAGAGAGGAGAGACAGAGGGAGGAGAGGCAGAGGGAGGAGAGACAGAGGGAGGAGAGGCAGAGGGAGGAGAGGCAGAGGGAGGGGTGGTAGTTGGGTACAGAGGGAGATTCCGATATGTATATCTAGACAAAGGTCTGGAACTAGTGTTCTTGTGTTTTAGAACTTGTGTTTTAGTGGTGTGTGTGTGTGTGTGTGTGTGTGCGCGCACGTGCCTGCGTGTGTGTGTGCGCGCCTGCCTGCGTGTGTGTGTGTGTGTGTGTGCGTGTGTGTGTGTCTGCATGTGCGTGTGCACGTGTGTGTGTTCTTGTGAGACCATTTGTCTCCGGGTCTGGGTTTGTGGCGTCTAGCGCCTGTCCTCCACAGAGACACTAGCAGGGCCGTGTGTGGCAGGAGGGACCAGCCTGTACCCAGGATGCATCACATACACACACACACACACACACACACACACATTCTACCATGTCTCTTGATGCAGATCTAGAGTTCATTTTTGACCTCTTTGTCTCTGAAGCTTCAATAAACGTGAATGTAATGTGACACCGATTTCATCCCAATGTTTTCATCGTGTGTTGACATCATGTTTATAGTATTTATTGATACTTTAATATCATAAAAAGGCTTCACCGGGCGCAGACAAGAACAAGGTTTCGGTACGACGACGGCAGGGTGTTCAGAGACTGGCGTCTTCGGTGTGTGGCACATGAGTGTGTTATTATGTGTTCCTGGCACCGGGAGCAGCCCTGTCTCCCTCCTTGGTTAGAGGGCATGCTTCCAGACTGTTGTTGAGGAATAAAGAAAAAGGGTAGGGGGGGGCGCTGTTGAAGGGGTGTGAAGGGAGTGTGTAGAGATAGGGAGCTTTTTTTTTTTTTTTTTTTTTTGCCGGGCCTGCGTGGCAGAGCGGCTCTACCTGGCCCCGCGCCAGCCTGGGCAGTGTGCCCACGAGGAGGCAGTGTGTGGCCAGTGCTCTGCCACAGAGCTGGAGAGAACGAGACAGAGAGAGAGAGAGAGAGAGAGAGAGAGAGAGAGGGAGAGAGAGAGGGAGGCAGGGAGCGCCTTGGTCGGGCACTGACTGGCAGAGGGGAGTCGAGAAGGGTGGGCAGGGCCATGACGTGCCAGTGACGTAGAGAGAGAGAGAGGAGAGTCTGTGTGTGTGTGTGTGTGTGTGAGAGAGAGAGAGAGAGAGAGAGAGAGAGACAGGAGTGAGGATAGTGTGTGTGTGCGTGTGCCCGTGCGTGTGTGTCTGTGTGAGAGAGATGACTGATGCGGGAGACTGCCATGTCATTGCGAGCCTCAGGGACTACATTACATTAGTGCTTGTTTAGTGGATGCGATGCCATTTCCAGGCACACCCATATGCTTCCACCATCAACAAAAATAGGGCCAACGGGGATTCAGCTCAATTAACTTCTCCAGTCATTTATTGTGCTGAAGTATTCACGCCGCTACTCTGTTCAGGGCTTGTTTGCGATTCCACCTCTCGTTGTTTCTCTTTCTACGTCGGTTAACGCTCGAACAAACACACGCTTCATTCCAGAGAAGAAGGAAAGAAAAAAAAAATATAGAAAAAAGAAAAGCGATCCCTCTTGTTATGTGTGCATTTAAATAGTGTTTGCTTTTCAAAATCCTTATTCCTCCTTTTCCCCTCCTTTTCCTCTCTCTCTCTCTCTCTCTCTCTCTCTCCCTCCTCCGACTCCCTCTCTTCTCCCACCCTTCTCTCCACTCCTGGTTGTATCCTTAAAATATTCTGCACATCCTGCAGCCGTTCCACATGGCAGAAGGCCCCTAATATAATCTGTGTGTCTGAATTCTAATTTATACCGTCAGGATAAAATAAATAGGCTGCAGTTAATTATGGGGAGCTGCTCCTGGCTGCGCCTGATGATTTATGAAGTGCGCGTAGGCATTCCACATCGCATTTTTCTTAATTTATTTGTAATCTGTCTTTCAATTAATTTTTTTTACTGGAAAACGTCTTAATGATGTCAGAGGTGTGCGGTAATGAAGCCGGTCCAGGGGGGCAGCGCTCCGGGGTGGGTGGGGGTGAGGGGGGTGGGGGGGGGTCTGTCTGTCTGTCTGTCTGTCTGTCTGTCTGGGTTATTGTTCCTGTAGACTGTTCTCTTGTTTCCTCATATCTCTGATCTAGTATGAGCAGAAAGGTTGTGGTTGGTTTTCTATATCTGTGTGTCTGTGTATGGTCAAACCTCCTGCTGATTAGAGAGAGCACCCCTGTCCTTTACCCCAGCCCCTGCCCTATACCCTAGTCCCAGCCCCAGCCCGAGCCCTATACCCCAGCCACAGTCCCAGCCCTATACCCTAGTCCCAGTCCCAGTCCCAGCCCCATAATCTAGCCCCAGTCCAAGCCCCAGACTTATGTCCTAGTCCCAGTCCTATTCCCAGTCCCAGCCTCATACCCATACCCATACCCCAGTCCCAGCCCCTGCTCCAGCCACAGTACTAGCCCCAGTCCAAGCCCCTGCCCCTGCCCCTGCCCCTGCCCCTCCCCCCAGCTCCTGCCTCGCAGACAGGAAAAAAACGCTTCACATGATTAGAAGCATTTTCTCCATGGTTTCTTTCCCTTTCAGAATAAAGCCGATGTCTCCTCTATTTGTTATGCGCGTCGTTCTCCGGCAATTAGGTTGAGTTTGGCGCTCTGAAGGCCCTGGTGTAGGGCGGGCCGGTGGGCCGGGGGGCCGGGGGACGCAGTGTCTCAGCCAGAATCTCAGGCCAGACGCCCAGACACACCATGTCAGCACCGCCCATGAGGGACATCCACACATCTCTCTGCATCAGGATGCTCTCATTTACCACCTCCCCATCACACCCTGTCTCTCTCTCTCTCTCTCTCTCTCACTCACTCACTCTCTCTCCCTCTCTCTGTATCTCTCTCACTCTCTCTCTCTCTGTATCTCTCCCCCTCTCTCTCTCTCTCGCTCTCTCCCTCTCTCTCTCTCTCTCTCTCTCTCTCTCTCTCTCTCACTCTCTCTCTGTATCTCTCCCCCTCTCTCTCTCTCTCTCTCGCCCTGTCGCTCTCTCTCTTTTTAATTTTCTTCTTCTCGAAAAAATAGATTCCGCATTAAGCAGCCAGGCATGGCTGGCCGCGCCTCTCCTGCCCTGAAAGAGGAAAATAGGGGATGATTTAATTTCTCCTCCTTCTGCGCGTCTCCATGGTCTCCTCACTCTGCTCCTACACAGATCATTACACACGGAGGCCTCGTCTTCCTGTCCCTGCGAGGGTTGGCGCAGGCCCCTAACTGGTCGGCCACGCCACCGCCACGGCTGCCGATCAATACCTGTGGTCAGGACGGAGCACGCCGCCCCGCGCCACCCCGCGCCTCCTTGATAGGCCCTGCAGGTCCCACCATAAAACACCTCTGCAGGCCCGGCCCGCCGGCCCATAAATCCACAGGGTTTCCTCTAATAGAGGGAGGGAGGCCCAGAGGAGCCGGGCGGGGAGAGGAGACGGTGGCCCGTGAAGTCAGGTAGCCTAGCACATGATAGTCTACTGGGAGGGGAGTAGGGCACCAGTATGCTATAGTCTACTGGGAGGGGAGTAGTATACTATAGTCTACTGGGAGAGGAGTAGGGCACCAGTATGTTATAGTCTACTGGGAGGGGAGTAGTATACTATAGTCTACTGGGAGGGGAGTAGGGCACCAGTATACTATAGTCTACTGGGAGGGGAGTAGTATACTATAGTCTACTGGGAGGGGAGTAGGGCACCAGTATACTATAGTCTACTGGGAGGGGAGTAGACTACACGGCTGTACTGGATGGCCAACCAGGCTGGAGTGGGTTAGATATGTTATGAAAGACTGACAGACAGACAGACAGACAGACACACACACACACACACACACACACAGAGATAGACAGACTGACAGACAGACAGACACACAGACACACACATAGATACACTCTCTCAGACCCCCAGGCTCTGTGCCGGCCTGTTCTGCTCTCCCCACATTAACCAAACAGATATCCACCAACTTTAATTACCTCTGCATCCACTTACTCACCCCCCCCCCCCCCCCCCCCCCGATGCCCTCCAACCTCCATCCACCTTCCTGCGTCCATCGCTTGTGCAAATGAAGGAGGGAGAGAGAGAGAAAGAAGGGACGTATAATTACTTATTTTAGTGGAGTGCGGCAGAATGCCTTTTGCCAAATGACTGTAATTCCAAATGGTTAACAAGATTTTTCTCTTTAATAGAGCCGAATTCGTGTGACAGCAAATTGCTTTCCCATTTGCAGCCTTAATGGCTTTTCATACTTTGCACTTCCAATAAGCAGTAAACTCGGAAATTAATATTGCACGCTGTGTTATGATGCAAATGGGAGCGAGATAGGAGAGACGTACCTTCATGCAGAAAGCTCTGATTAGATCCGTAATTGCTTCAGTGGGATGATTTCCTCACCCCCCCCCCCCCACCCACCCCCTCCTCGTCTCGTTTGAACTTTTTCATTTATTTAGATGTAGATTTTAAGCTCTCGCCATTCGCTCCGGCGCCGGCGTCAACGGCCCTTTTGTTTTGTGTTATGTTTGTGTTCTGCGCTTTTCAAATCAATGATAATCAGCGGTTATTGCGGGTTTGGAAAAATAATGAATAAATAAATAAAAAAGAATAAACAACATCACCTCCACAAGGTCTTTGTGTCACTGCGGAGGCTCCTCCATGTGACCTCACACTCCCGTCGCTGGGCGGGGTCCTGCGTGGGAGCGACATTCACACTGACTGTGTTCAGGTCTCTGTCGACTGAACACACGTTTACACTGACTGTGTTCAGGTCTCTGTCGACTGAACACACGTTCACACTGAATATGTTCAGGTCTCTATTGACTGAACACACATTCACGCTGACTGTTCAGGTCTCTGTCGACTGAACACACATTCACACTGACTGTGTTCAGGTCTCCTTCACATTCACACTGACCGTGTTCAGGTCTGCCCACCGAAGGCTATGGAATACGTCCTTCAGATCCTCTGAGTGAGGTGGAGAGGCAGTCAACCTGAAAGTCCTCTATTTTCTAAGTCCGTCCTGTAGATGAACATCGGTTCTACTGGTGGTTAGCCTGGCTAGGCGGTGTTTGGGCCAGCCACTTCCTCCCAGCATGCTCTCTCCAGGAAAAAACACACAATGGCAAAAGATATATTTGTGCAAGGTGTTTTATAATTAACTTCTGATCCAAGTCATTTCGTTTCCAATTCCATTTTACACATGCTCAAATATTAATCCTTGTCGGTGCATAAGGTATTGTATTCTTAATAAGAAGGTGCACGGGGAGGTGGGGGGGGGGGGATCACAGAGCGGGAGGCAGTTCAAACAGCGCAGACAGGCACAGAGGTGTCATGTTAATGTCTCACAGAAGGAACATATACATTTATTCTATGGCTGACACTGATCAGACGCTCAGCTGCTAACAGCACCCTGGGGCAGGTGCTGCTGTCCTTGGCTTTCCATTGGCCGTCTCTCCCATATTCAGCACTCTCCCTTCCCTCAGCTCTGTTCACTCAGTGTAGCAGTGTGTGTGTGTGTGTGTGTGTGTGTGCGCGTGTGCGTGCGTGGTGTGTGTGTATGTGTCTGTGTCTGTCTGTGTGCATGTGCATGTGTGTGTGTATGTATGCCTGTGCGTGTGTGTGTGTGCATGTGCGTGTGCATGTATGCCTGTGTGTGTGTGTGTGTGTGTGTGTGTGTGTGTGCGTCAGTGCATCAGTGAGTACAGTACACCTGTCACCATATAGTCAGATTTACTGCCAGCCCCAGCCCCTCTATGGCGTAATGCTGTCAGATGCTTTAAATGCAGATTATCCCTGCAGGCTGTGAGTAGTCCACAGGGGCCTCCCCCTGCTCCCTCTACCCAGCCTACAGAGTCTGTCTTTGGGGAGAAGCACTAGCTTCCTGGGCTGTGGCTGGAGCCAGCGTGGAGCCCCAGCCCCAGACATACAGCCACCCTGACCTTTGGACAGAAATAGCAAATAAATTCATCTGGATGGGCCTGCGATTGCTGCCAGCTATTGAGGTTAAGTGTCCTTTTGTCTGCGAGCAAAGCTCTGTGCAGCCGGGGCTGGCTGGGTCACGTGACCACGCACGCACGCAATCTGATTCTCTCGCCGCCGCCGTCGCCATGGCAACCCTTCATTTCTTTTTCAGCGCGCTCCCCATTTCACCTGTCACTTTGGTAATTGCCTCCGAATTTTCCAGCATATCAGAAAAAAAATATGATGATGATGATAATAATAAGACAATATTTATGAAGTGAACGGTGACAGGAGAGTGTAGAGAAATGAAGAAATGTAGAAAGCTTTCATTAGGATAGAATATTAATGCAGAGACAGGAGGTTTCAGGAGCTAATAACGCTTGTTCCCGTTTCACTCTGTGCGTGTGTGTGTGTGTGTGTGTGTGTGTGTGTGTGTGTGTGCGTGTGCGTGTTCGTGTGTGTGTGTGACTGGCACTGTGTTTTTCCATTGTTTTAATTGGGTCACCCTCTCCTCCATGTTGCCTCTCTGGTGAGCAGTTCTCTGCTTAATCAGGCCTGGTAGACTGTGACTCACAACATGAGACATCTTGTGCCCAATACAAGTATTGATAGTCTGTTTTTAGAAGTATTGATAAGACCAGGAAACATAAGGGCCTTTGCCACAGTGCTGTGTTTATTAATGGCCACGGATGGTTGTTATGAAACTTGAGAGAGAGAGAGACACAGAGAGAGAGAGAGAGAGAGACAGAGAGAGGGAGAGACAGAGAGAGAGAGATTGTTAAAAGCCTGTATGGACCTAGCCAGAGGCTACAGATGGATATGGCCAGGTCTGTGTTGAGTGATGGCCCAGCTGGTCCTCATGACCAAGGTCACCACTCGCATGTTACCCACCTGAGCTCAACAACCTGGAACCATAGGAACCATGCCCACGATCCATGTGCACACAAAGCCACCTCTTAATGTAGGCCAAAACATGTCCACTAGCCCACTGTCCACAGTGGGGCTCACGCCCTGTCTGCCAAAGCATCCCAAGGCATCCCAAGGCCAATTGGTTTTCCACAGTCACTCCCGGGCCTCAACGGTGCTTACTCCGGGCCTGATGAGTGCTTCAAACTCGAAGCTTTTACCCTCCTCTACCCCTCCTGGTCCTTACGAGGCCAAACAGGGCTAAGGGGCGACGCTGGGATATTCTTATCAGCCCACAGTGCTTTAGTTGGCTAGAGGATGTGGTGGGTGGCAAGCATCGTCCAAGGTAGCTGGCTGTACTGTCACTACACGACCGCATTGATCTGGATCATGTTTTGAAATGATCTGCTCGCGGTGTCTCAGAGTTGGGAGAACTGCAGAACGTAGAACACACGTACTAGAGGGACCAGAATGTGGAACACACGTACTAGAGGGACCAGAATGTAGAACACACGTACTAGCGGGACTAGAAAGCGCAGCTGTGGACATTCAGACGGGCTTGTTCACCAGGCTCTAAGCACCGGGCCGCCCAGTGAGCCCTGGCAGGCACCGGCACCCCTATGGAGGAGCAGCCTTTCACACAGCTCACCACCAACCCCATAAAGCTGATACACACCATGTGTTTTCTTTCATTTGCGGTGGAGTTTATTGACAAGATGCTCTGTGGACATGATTAACCTGTTATTGTGTGTCAGTCGAGCTTATGTTGGCTAATATAACTTAATTCATATTAATACTGTTTTTAGTTGTTGTTGTATATTACACATACATATTTTCTCATCTATGGCTTGCTCTTGCAGATCTCATTTTCGTTTTTTTTGTGTGTTTTTTTTATTATTTTTTAAAGTCAATATCTACTTACAAGTTCTTGTAACTCAAAGACGGAGTCTGTGTTTATAATGATAACAAATGTTCTATCCTGTCGAGGTATTTTAGAATGAGGACATAAAAGCATGGAATTATTCGTGCTTGCATTGCTTGATAAAACAAAAAAACAAGGAGGTGTGTGCCATGTTGGAATTTATATGTGTGCTTTGGGGGAATGTCAGTGGAATTAATTGATTTGCCCATATTTGTCAGAAAAGAGTAAGCGCCTAAACCCAGCCTGCATTATTAAAGCTAATACCACAGTGGTTTCTGCAAGTCCTCTATCGTGAATCAAAGCCTGACACGGACTGATGATGTATGGATATATTATTCACAACGTTGCATGGGCCTCAGCAACGCTACTCCTCCGTCCTTGCCCCCCCAACCCCCCCCCCCCCCCCCCCCCTCAACCCCCAACCCCCAACCTCCCACACCACCACCACCACCATCCCCACCACCACTCATCCTGTCCCCCTGGAGGGCACCTGTGTTTTCAAAGTAAAGACCACTTAGAGAATAGCCCGGGGGCGTTTGCATACTGGAGTGCCCCTGTGTTACACATTAGAAGCCCCCTGTCCAGACCCCCAGAAACATAAACACTCTCAATAGCCTCCCCCCTACCCCCTACCCCCCCCCCCCCCCACCCCCAATTCTCCCAGTAACCCCAAATACCTCAAAGACAGGGGAAAAACCGCTTACACACGCAGGTCAGACTGTGGAACCGAGAGCCTTCGGGGACGTGCTCCGTGGTAATGACCTCTCCCTGAGATCTGCAGCTCAGCTCCTCACTCACCACCGCTCAGCCAAGCACTCTCCAACTAGGATAGGAAACACAGGTTACAACGGGTAGATATCATCTAGCATCGTTAGGCTAATGAAATTGGCTCTGTTGTCTTTTAAAATGCTCTCAGGATAATTTCTCTAGAGAGTGAGGACCGTCGTCTGTCCCAGGCTCGGCTCAGCCACGCAGGTTGAAGTCGGCGCGGCGTTTACGGACTTGGCATGGCACGGTGCCAAGCCCTCCTCATCTGTGTTCTACTCCCCCTGGCGAACATACGTCTGTACACAGACGACAGCATGTCTACAAACAAAGACCCCCCCCCGGCACCCCCCTTCTTTAATGAGCTTCATTTACCGCAAACTGAAAAGCACTTATGTTAGAGAATGAACACTTACATGGGTGAGGTTGTTGGGGGCGGGGGGGGGGGGGGGGGTTGTGAGGGTTGACGTTTGGCATCAAAGACAGACTAAACAGGAGGGAATAAGAGTATGAAGGGGTGGGGGGGTGGGAGAGTGGGTGGGGGGGTCCCCCTCGGCCCAGTGAGACTGGCGGCTGACATGTTTAGGGGGAACGGCAGACAGAAGCGTCAGGAGGTAAACAGTCCCCCCATGGGTGAGGCCTCTGCAGAGGGAAAGGCAGACGCAGGGTTAATGATCAGATGTCTCATTCAATCCCTCGGCGGAGTAAATGGGGCTTGATCTGCCGCCAGGAACTGGAGAATGAGCTGCTTTCATAGCCGGCTTTGCCATTTGTCAAGATGAACAGTTTTAATATTTCAAAAAACAATCTTATTACCGAAACAAAAATAGAGCAAGGGTTTTCGGGAAACCCAGAAACCCTTAATGTTAATTTTTAATGGCATTTTGTGCACACAGATTGTGTATTTATACTGTATATATATATATATATATGTGTGTGTGTGTGTGTGTGTGTGTGTGTGTGTGTGTGTTTGTTCAGGAGAGGAGTAGAAGTATTTTTTCATGCAGGCTGCTCAATTGTGCCGTTGCAGAGCCGAAATGGCTGGGGAGGACATTAGAATGTCTTTACTGCGGTTCTCACTTGTGCTTCTGTGGATGTGCTGAAATGGAGGTGTGAGGAATAGCATCATTAAGGTAATGTGCCTGGAAAGGCAATGAGTGGAGCTCTAACGTGGGCAGTTTCCCTCTGCTCTGCTCAGCCAAGAGACGCAGTAAATGCCCAATCTAGGGTGACCTTTACCAGGGAGAGGCAGAGCTTTGGAACACATGCACGTGTACACACACACACACACACTGACTCACGCACGCACGTATACACACACACACACACACACACACACACACTCACGCACGTACACAAACACACACACACAAGCATCTACAAGCACATACATACATACTTTTAATTTTACTCTGTTGTATTTGTTGGTAAGATAAAACTGTCCTGTGTGTGTGTGTGTGTGTGTGTGTGTGTGTGTGTATGTAAGGGGAGGTTTGTGTGTGGGATCAGGTAGTTTAGAGTGCTGCCACTGCGTCACCACAACTTCAGGTTGTCAGCTGAGACGCAGAGGCCAGCCCTTTCATGTCACAGGCGTTCTCCTTGACAGAGTGGCAGAATGGGGGCAATTATAAATCACTTAGAGCGTGAGTGTGTGTGTGTGTGTGTGTGCGTGTGCGTGTGTGTGCGTGCGTGCCTGTATCGGTGTGTATGCGTGCCTGCGTGTGTGTATGGGTGTGTATAGGTGTGTATGTGTGTGTGATGAATAGGCTGCAGGAGAAGAGGACCAGTACAGAGGTAGCTAGGCCTCTGCTGCACGGTGACCCTGCTCCATCAGGATGGGGGGGGGGGGGGGGGGTGGCAGCAGTGGACCATGGTGGGAGAGGGGGGCGGGGGGGGGGGGGGGGGGGGGGGTCTGGTTTACTCTACCCCTGTCATAGTGTCCAAGCACAGTCCACCGCCAAGCCTACCATCATCCCTCACCCCGTCCTGTCAGCCAGAGTCAACAGCCGTCCTTCCTCACACTCTCTCTCTCTTTATGGCTCCTTTCAGTGTTTGTAGGCAATCAGGAATGACCAGGGGTCTCTTATTGTTTGGTCTTCCAATATGTGTTTTGTTTGGGCTGAGCTGAGCTGAGGAGGAGGAGGACTCCGGGTGATGAATTTCATACATCACATTTTCCACCGCCGCTGACCAATGAGTGGGCTTGGATGCAGGGAACGCGGCCCGCGGTGTTTTCCTTTAATAAGTCCGGAGGTGAGGGAGAACAAGCGGGTGATCAGTCATCCTGTCATGATCGGACCCTCTGATTAGCCCCCCCCCCCCCCCCCACCCAGCACGCCGCTGGCATCTCTGACCTGCCACACTTGCGTATGTCAAAGACCCCACCACTCCATTTCACCGAACCGCCGTTTTTTTTTTTAAGTTAGCCCCCCCAAAAAAGTCATCTTTGGTCACGGTTGACCTATAGCGACATCTGTTTTGATCGGATTCTTCTTTTATGAAAAAAAGAAAAAAAACGAGGAAAAAAACATCGATCTCTTATTGTAGTTTTGACATTTTGAGTGTTGGTTTCTTCTGCGGAGAAGGTCAGGTAAACAGAGATACTTAAATACAGATCGTCAGAAGAGGTCAACCCTGCATGGTGTCTCTGTCCTGTCTGCATAGCTCTGGTCCAAAGGCGGTCCGATGGGAGACTCAGTAAAGACACAGTGTTGTGTGAGACTGTGTAACCGGTCCGGGGGAGGCCGGCGAAGGTCGAAATCGCAGGACGTTGAGTTTGATACCATTCTTCCGTTCCGTTCCGTGCGTCACAATGAGCCCGTCCTCCTATTTCCACCTCCACCTCCCTCCGGTGACCCAATCCTAGAGAGGTTTTCGGTGTTAACAGCATCTTGACGCAGTCCCTGGATGCTCCCCCCCCCCATGGGCCTCCATCCCTTCCCACCGGTCGCCTCTCACCCCTCTCTCTCGGCTCCCCTCCCCCCCTACTCCCCCGACCCAGTCAGGTGTGTGTCTAAGCCAGGCCCGGCATGGTGGCACTTCCTTCCCCTTCGGGCCTCCGTCAGTAGACTTCAGAATAGATCTTTATTTACAGCACAGGACTCGGAAACAGCTGGTCAATCCATTTAGCCTAAGGCCACTGATTTGTTCGTATTTACCACAACACCCAAAGAAAAGCCGGGGTATTTTTTCCTCTCTCCTTCCTATTGATCCGGCACTTAGAAAATCTGCTCTGCTGTCTAAACACTATTGATCCCCCTTCCCCTGGACGGCCAGCTCCCCACACCAGTATATAAAGGGACTGGATGAATTGAAATTTCATTTCCGACAACTTGTTCCTGTTATTTTTACCTTTTTCTTTTTTTTTTTTTTCTTCTTCTGGTGGTTGGGAACAGGCGCTGGCGGGCCCCCGGCTCGATGTGAGTCGATAGGCTGTTGTCTGAGGGGAGGAGCGAGCGGCAGATGAAGCTCGCCGTACGGTACCTCACCGTACCGTTGACGAGACTGTCTACCACACACACACAGGGCACTGCCTGGACAAGTTCCCTTTATTGATTCCCAGTGATCATTAAGGCCTATTAGGGCCTTCTAGGTCCGGCCCGGCTCTCTCAGCTCTGTCTCAGCTCTGTCTCACCTCTCTCTCAGCTCTGTCTCACCCCTCTCTCAGCTCTGTCTCACCTCTCTCTCAGCTCTGTCTCACCCCTCTCTCAGCTCTGTCTCACCTCTCTCTCAGCTCTGTCTCACCTCTCTCTCAGCTCTGTCTCAGCTCTGTCTCACCCCTCTCTCAGCTCTGTCTCACCTCTCTCTCAGCTCTCTCTCAGCTCTGTCTCACCTCTCTCTCAGCTCTGTCTCACCCCTCTCTCAGCTCTGTCTCACCTCTCTCTCAGCTCTGTCTCACCCCTCTCTCAGCTCTGTCTCAGCTCTGTCTCACCCCTCTCTCAGCTCTGTCTCAGCTCTCCCTGTGCTGTCAGCAGCCAGCTGATGAATGGAGAGGCGGGGCCCGTGGTGCTGAAGCCCCAGCTATATCACAGGGCTAGCCAGCAGCCGGAGGCTGGGGAGAGCCAGGCCTCTAAATCATACGGCCCAGTCTCACAGCCAAACGAAGAGGCTCAGGCCATAAGGAACCGGTCAGTGTGGGTTCTCTGGGGTCAGTCGGTTCATTCACCTGGCGAGCGCTGATCATTGGTCAAGCCACTGGTCAAACCACTGGTCAAGTCACTGGTCAAGTCACTGGTCAAGCTACTGGTCAAGTCACTGGTCAAGCCACTGGTCAGGTCACTGGTCAAGCCATCAAAGTGTTGTTGACTATGTGTTTCATACCCCCTCTGTCACTTGGTCAACAGTTGTTGATAACAGTGTGTGTGTGTGTGTGTGTGTGTGTGTGTGCGTGTGCGTCTGCGTGTGCGCGTGGGTGTGTTTGTGTGTCACCCTCTCCCCAGCTGCAGGACAGGGACGCCGAGCTCCAGAGGCTCCAGAGGTCTTTGGCCGAGCTACACGGGCGAGAGAGGGAGTGGGAGGGAGAGAAAGACACCCTGCAAGGCCAGCTGAGCCGGACCAGAGAGGAGCTCCACAGCGCCACCCTCAGGGTGAGCCCGGAACGGCAGCAGCCCCCATCCCCTCCACACCACTCTCTCCCTCCATTGTGTTCCAGCCAAACGATTAGCTGGAGATATAGCGGTACATAAAAGGGGCGGAGGCCCTGTTTTAATTAACATAAATATTCATATAATGACCGTGAAGCCATCCTACGTTCCATTTCGAGCTCTTAACGTTAATGCATATTTGAATACATTATCATTACGACCATCATAATTCTTATTATGATAACCGTAATTATTAGATTTATGACTGAATTATTATTTTCTTCCCCGCAGCCATTTTTTTCTTCTTTTTTCAGCAAAACCATTTTTCCTTCATATGCGACAGTCCCCCCTCCCCCCCCCCCCCCCCCTAAAATATTGAGCGGGCGTTGATAAAGACAAACAGACAAACAGCCGAGCGTGTCTGCTTTGCTCGTCTGTAAAACACTCCATCTGAACTGCATATCCGCCCGGCGAACTGGCTTGTCATGAGCTGTATGAAGAAAAATGGTCACACGGTTTGACACACATTGGAAAATGACATTTGAAAAGCGGGGCGCTGCTGTGGAAATTAGAGATATTAAAATTATAAATCAGTGTCTGGATGTGCGGGGGGGTGGGGGGGGGGGTGCTGGTGGTGTGGTGTGGAGGGTGTGGGCCTAGAGTGAGTGGTCTCTCTCTTTTCTTCTCTCTCCCTCTCTGTCTCTGTCTCTCTCTTTCTCTCGCTCTCTCTCTTTCTCTCCTCCCATCTGTCTCTCTCACCTCTCTTTCTCTCTCTCTCTTTCTCTCTCTCCTCCCATCTCTCTCTCTCTCCTCCCATCTCTCTCTCTCACCTCCCATCTCTCTCTCTCCTCCCATCTCTCTCTCTCTCCTCCCATCTCTCTTTCTCTCTCCCTTCCTCTCTCTACCTCTGTCTCTGGGTGTGCCAGAGGGAGACCGGGGGCCTGGTCTGGGCCTGGGCCTGGTCAGTAGCCTTGAGATGGGGGGCTAAGCCCTGGTCCGTGGGCCCACTCTCCTCCATGCTCCACTGGGACCGACCCTCTCTCTGATTTAGCAGTAAAACAGAGAGGATATTGTCTCTGCCTGCTGCAGTGTCCTGTCAGCTTATTTAGCAGCTCTTACGGCCCAACCTGCTAATGGAGCCTTTCAGAGGTGTGATATGCATAATGCAAAGGTATCCGCTGACACCTTTAAAATCAGACACTTCCTCTCCCCTGTGTGCCTCCCCTCTCCTGTGTGTGTGTGCGTGTGTGTGTTTGTGTGTGTGCGTGTGTGTTGAGCAGGGGGAGGCACAGCGGAAGAGAGAAGAGCAGGTCGGCGAGCTGCAGGGGGAGGCGGAGAGACTGAAGGCACTGCTGGAAAATGAGAGACAAGAGACACAGAGAGAGGTCAGTGCCGTGCCTATTTAGACACTGTGTGTGTGTGTGTCTGAGTGTGTGTGTACCTTTACGTGTGTGTCTGCGTGCGTGTGTGTACCTTCAACTGCACAAACAGTCCTTATTTGTCACATTTCTATTCCGGAATGCTCATTCTCCTCCTCTTTCATCAAGCTCTGAGAGATGTGTCACAAAGGCCTGGGCTGGCTATGTTCCTTGACACAGCTGATGCTCCCCACTGAGGGAGAAAAGACATTGCTTTAACATGAGGTCCAGAGATGGCAGACAGGCTACCTTGAAGGCTTGTGTCACCACCTCCATTCAGCAGCACTGCAAGGATAGAAAACGTTGAATCGTCGTGTCCTTGGGGGCGATGATTGTCGCATTCACATCAGAGGGTATTTTGTGCTTAGAGAGAGGGAGAGAGAGGTCAAAAGTGATGTCATCCTCCTTGGACGTGAAAAGAAGTGAGGTCGTCCGCATAAGCGCAATCACACCTCCCGACCTGGGTTAATGTAGCGCGCACGCACACACACACACACACACACACACACACCTCCCTCCACTCCCTGCCACCACAGACTCATTCCACTATCACACTCTTCAGAAAGTTGGCGATTTCATTTCCGTTTCATGCTCAATATCTTGTGTTTGCTGTGGAGGGTCACTGTAGGCTTCCTCTCAGCACTGCTTCATTTCCCTAAGTCTCCCAGCCGCGTGGAAGCTGAATGTCACCTCCCAGGTACAGGGCCCGGTGTAATAAAGCCTAGGGCTGGTGGGGACTCAGGGGGGGGCTCAGGGGGGCGGGGGTGGAAGCGGGCGGGGGGGGGGGGGGGGGGCTGCGTCTGTGTCCCCAGACATGGGAGGTCTAGCACTGTCACTTCCTCACTCCCTGCATTACCGCTCCACAGCCACCGCCCCCCCGCCCGCCCGCCAGCCGGGACCCCCTTCAATATTTCAGCACTGTTTTTATCCTCCCGCCGTAAATTTTAGCTGTTCGCTCTTAATATTGAAATATTAAAAAGAGGTATTTTCTCTGAAGAGGTCAAGTAAAGAAAGGAGGCACTTTGTTTTATTAAAGTTTCAGATGCTTTCACACTCTGGCTCTGGTGGGAGCGGGGAGGGGGAGGGGGGGTGTGGCTGGGGGAAGGGGGGGGGGGCAAGACGCAAGAGGGCAGCATGGTTCATCTGAACTGGCTGATTGTTGATTTCAACAAGACTTTGGTTATCTATTGAAATGTATTATATCTATACATATGTATATATATATATATATATATATGTATATAAATATGTAGAAGGTCTTTACATACATACTTACAGCAGCGAGCCACTCAGAATGACCCGGACCACTGAGTGATGTTCTGACAAATCAAGGTGCCTGGGGTCATCCTGAGAGGCTCTCTGCTGGCAGTATGTATGGAAAGACCTTCTATATATTTCTATTGATATATATGGGTCTAACCTCCCCCTCTCCACCTAGCCTCTCTCTGCTCCACATGTACTCTGCCTGTGTGTGTCCTCAGCTGGGGGGGAGAGGAGAGGAGCTGAAGAGGCTGAGAAAGGAGCAGCAGCACCTGGAAGACAAGGTCTGTGACCTTGAGCAGCAGACGACGCTCCCTCTGTCTGTTTGTATGCCTGTCTGTCTGTTTGTATGCCTGTCTGTCTGTATGCCTGTCAGTATGCCTGTCTGTCTGTCTGTATGCCTGTCAGTATGCCTGTCTGTCTGTCTGTCTGATTGTCTGTCTGTATGCCTGCCTGTCTGTCTGTCTGTCTGTTTGTATGTCTGTCTGCCTGTCTGCCTGTATGTCTGTCTGCAGAGAGGTGTCTGGTGGACACAGCGTGGGCAGCCTGTAAGCCTGCCTCAGCCCTGCTCACCGCCACTCACTAACTCCACATCAGCCTCTAGAGCAGGAGGATCAACTAGTAATGAGGCCCTCGCATGGTCCTTTAAGGCCAAGGAGTCTGTCACAAGAGTTTCCGGGCTTTAGTGTTTTGAGGGGGTGTGTGTGTGTGTGTGTGTGCGTGTGTGTGTGCGTGTGTGTGCGTGTCACTGGGCATGGCCTTGGTAGCCTCCACTAATGAGGGCAGACCTACTACCCAAGCTTTCCCAGACCTAGTCAGGAGCACGCCACGAACGAGGGAGTCCGGTCATAACAAGCGTACGGGCGTCTGACAGAGAAGGGAGAGAGAGAGAAAGGAATGGGGGACGTCTCCGTATGCTGGTGGGGGGTGTGGGGGGGGGGGTTTAGATGGTCCGCAGGCCCCGTGTCTGATCCCTGTGTGAGGCGCGTCACCTCAGGCTAGGCGTTGAGCGCTGAGACGGCGTTGTTTTTACAGCGTGGCCTTGCCGCGCTACCAGGACCGCAATAAACCAACGGCCTTCAAAGCAACAGCCAAACGCCACTTACTGCTGAGTGCTTCTCTGGTGGTTGGACAAGATTACTCTCAAAACAAAGTGCAGACAGGTTGATTAATAGCGGGGTCTGCAGAGGTGCCCGCCGCAGTATATTTTCACACTTAACGCTCGTTCGCTTCGTCCGCGTGGGACTTTTATGTGCTGGTTCCTGTCACCGTGGGAGTTTGTCAGTTCATAAAGAAAAGTCTTCGCTCTTTGAGTCGGTTTTCAGCGAAAAAACTCATTAGAGCTGTTAAAGATGTGTTGTTTTAATGTCCTGGGAGCAAACTGTGACTGGGGGGGGGCGGAGGGACACGGGGGGTGTGGGTGGGGGGGTTCTGCTATGGGCCCACTTTACCCCCACACACACACACACACACACACTGATAAAGAGTGTTTGTTCTGTCTCCATGAGGGTCTGTAAAGTATGCTGTACTCTTTGTGTGTGGGTGTGGGGGTGCGTGTGGGTAGGTGCGCGTGTGTGCGTGTGCGTGTGTGTGTGTGTGTGTCTGCGTGTGTGTACTGTACTGTGCTGACTAGAGTGAATAACCGACCCGCCTGCTGTACCTGGTCCCGTGTGCAGGTGAGGCAGGGCGAGGAGCGGGCGGCCCGGCTGCAGAGCCAGGCTGACCAGGCGGGGAGGGAGCTCCAGGAGGAGAGCACCCAGAGGGACAGGCAGCTGTGGGACTGGAGGGACCGCTGCCACGCAGCCTCCGAGGGGCTGAGGCTGAGAGAGGCTGAGCTGGAGGAGGTGCAGCGGGCCAGGGACACGGCCCTCAGGAGCCTGCGTCTGCAGGAGGAGAGGACCCACAGCCTGGGCACCCAGAGACAGGAGCTGCAGGACAGCCTGGGAGAGCAGCAGGCTAGGGTGAGGCCGGGGCCGGGGGCCGGAGCCTGGGTGATGGGGGTTTGGGGGAGATGGAGGGCAGGCTGGTCGGGGGAGGTGGTGGTGGTGGTGGTGGGGGGGTGGGGGTTGGGTGATGGCAGTGCAATTAGGGGGGGCATGGTCAGACACACACACACACATCAGTGAGGCCAAGGTCAGACACACACACACGCATACACACATCAGGTCACAGGGATCTAATTAAGCGCAGCTCAACATCAGGCTGTAATCAGCAGCCATGCACAGGAAATTAGTTTCTTTCTCCTTTTCTGCTTTCAAGTGCTCTGCATTAAAATGCATATGAGCTTCAGTGTTTCTAATTAACATTTTGTGCTTAGGAGGCAAGTTAACAGTATTCCTCTGCCTTAATGGGCTTTGTGGAAAATGAGCCCCACGAAGCGGAGAGAGGACGATTTTCCTTTGTTTAATGGTGTGTTCCTTTCTCGTGAGAAAAAAAGAGGTGTTGTTGGTAAGATTGCTCCAGTAACTACCATGGTTGGGAAAATCTCCTTTAGGTCCACTGAAAATCACAGGGCCATAAGCCTCTCGTATGCCAGATCTGTCCATCTGAGAGTAATAATAACTGCTCAGTGTTAGAGGCCTGGAGTCAGTAGTGGTCGGCACAGGAGTCTGAAAGCATGTGAAGTGAACCTCAGCCTGACCTTGGAGCGGTTCTACTGTGATCTGTCTGAAAGGGGTTGCGGTTGGAATCCTCAACCACTCTTAGATAGGCCTAGCCACCCCCCCACCCCTCCCCAACCCCCCCCCCCATACCTCCAGCCCCTCCACCTACCCACTCACTCATCCCCATGTTTGTGGTATCACTGTTGTTGTTCTCCTTCTTCTTAATTGCCTCCTTCCACTCTTTCTTCCTCTCCTTGTGTCTCTCATGCCTATGATTACCCACAACAATAATGCTATCAGTACAGCTGGATGTTTTCACCGCATCGTAACCGATGTGTACAGCTTCGTCATATTTTAACATGCACATAGTATTTTTGTGAGCAAAAACAGAGACGAAAAAAGCTGCTTTATGGATAATTATGTGTAATCCACAACAATTTCAGCGAACCTGAACGACAGCGGCGGAAATGGTTCGGTAGAAATCCTCATTATCCAATTTGCTGTGAAACGGGAGGTGTGGGATATAGCTCGCAGACTCCTCAAAAAACTCACCCATTTCCCTAAAACAGAAAACATTGCTGCTTATCTAGGACATGATGAAATGGGAAACTAACTGGCCTGACTATGCTTTTTATGTGTGTGCGTGCGTGCGTGCGCGCGCGTGCGTGCGTATGTGTGTGCCCATTCCCGCCATTAAAGGGGGAGTTTTAGTTTTTAAAGCTTTTTATCTATTATTTGTGTTTCCATTTTGGGGATGGCACTAACCATCAAGCTCTCGGTCATTGATTCCTTTCATCGCCGTACGAGATGCAAGTCAGAGGAGTGACAGAAAATGAACGTTTGATGTGGGGGGGTTTTTCCGCAAAAGTGCTTTTTTCTCCACATAGCAATTATAGTACAATCAAGGCCAGGGGCCCTGCGTAGGGATGGGAGTGTGATGTGTTGTCGAGTGTGTTGTGTGTCTCCTCCTGTCCTGTCCCTCAGCTGGCCCAGAGAGACGAGACGGTCAGGGTTCTCATCGTCAAACTGCAGGCCGACAAGGAAGACCTCCGCGCTCTCCGCCAACAGCTGCTGTCCTCCCAGGATGCACTGCAGCAAGCCGCTGCCGAGCTGAGCGCGTGCAGAAGAGAGAGGGAGAAGCAGGTATGACGTCATCGTATCAGGCTTCGGTATCAAATCTCACGAGATCACATTCGATCCATCTAAAACCATGTATGTTGTGTATTGACATGTTTATGGTCATACAATGACCTCGTGTGTGTGTCTATACCACGTTGCAGGGTACCCAGTGTGTGGAGACAGAGGAGAGAATGGCTGAGGTCAAAGTTGACCTGGTGCAACTTCAGCAGCAGTACACCACCTGTTATGCTCAGGTACACAACTACACCATGGACGGAGCCCTACTCCCAGTCATTACCATAGTACGGACACAAATCACTCTTAGAAAGTGACCACCGCTGACAGTTTACAAAACATACATGTTTATCAGTTGATTGACGGGTAGCTATGCAAGTGTGAAGGTTCGTTCACTGTTAGACTGTTAGATTAGATAAGATTAGATTAGATTCAACTTTATTGTCATTGCACAGAGTACAAGTACTGAGACAACGAAATGTAGTTTGGCATCTAACCAGATAGTGTTTTGCACTATGCCACTATTTGCACTGTGATATTATAGACAGTGCATGGTATTACAGTATGGTATTACAGTATAAGGTATTACAGTATGGTATTACAGTATAAGGTATTACAGTATGGTATTACAGTATGGTATTACAGTATAAGGTATTACAGTATGGTATTACAGTATAAGGTATTACAGTATGGTATTACAGTATGGTATTACAGTATAAGGTATTACAGTATGGTATTACAGTATGGTATTACAGTATAAGGTATTACAGTATGGTATTACAGTATGGTATTACAGTATAAGGTATTACAGTATGGTATTACAGTATGGTATTACAGTATGGTATTACAGTATGGTATTACAGTATAAGGTATTACAGTATGTTTATTACAGTGAGTATAAATAAATGAATATAATAAATGAATATACATGAGTTGAATATCAATATGATATGTACAGTTGAACAGGGGCGATAAAAGACATGATATTGTAGACAGTGCATGGGATTACAAAATAAGGTATTAGAGTGAGTATAAATAAATTAATATCATAAGTGAATGTACATGAGATAATTATCAATATGATATGTACAGTTGAAGAAGGGCAATAGGTCTTGAGGTATGTTACATATATGTAAGATGTGTAATTAGAGACCAATATAATAAATATGCTATGTGCAAACAAGCAGTAGTGCAAAAGCAGTAAAGTGGGGGGGTGGGGGTGTGTGGGGGGGGGGGAGGCTGGGCTACCGCCGGGATTCTGAGGTCAGCAGATTAACAGCTGCAGGGAAGAAGCTGTTCCTGAGCTTGCTGGTGCGGGAATGGAGACTCCTGTACTCCTCCGGATGGGAGGAGGGCAAACAGTCCGTGGCTGGGGTGAGAGGTGTCCCTACTGATGCCTCGCGCCCTCCACAGACACCACCTGCTCTGGAGGACCTCGATGGCAGGGAGTTGGGCACCGGTGATGTACTAGGGGGTTTTCACCACCCGTTGCAGGGCCTTCCGGTCGGAGACAGAGCAGCTGCCATACCACACTGTGATGCAGTTTGTCAGAATGCTCTCCATGGTGCACCGATAGAAGTTGACCAGGATCCTAGGAGACAGATGGGCTTTCTTCAGTCTCCTCAGGAAGTATAGACGCTGCTGCGCCTTTTTGACCAGGGTGGAGGAGTTGAGGGTTCAAGAGAGGTCCTCGGAGATGTGGACACCCAGGAACTTGAAGCTGGAGACACGCTCCACCCCCATCCCATTGATGTAGCTAAGGGTGTGTCTGCAGCCCCCAGCTTTCCTGTAGTCCACAATGAGCTCCTTGGTCTTCTTGGTGTTGAGGGTCAGGTTGTTGCCGGCACACCACACTGCCAGGTACTGCACCTCCTCCCTGTAGGCCGACCCGTCGTTGTTACTAATCAGGCCTACCATCGTGGTGTCGTCTGCGAACTTGATGATGGTGTTGGAGCCATGTACAGGCACGCAGTCATGGATGAAGAGGGAGTAGAGGGCTCAGCACACAGTCCTGTGGGACACCGGTGTTCAGGGTCAGGGTGGAGGAGGTGTGGTTGTCTAACCTGACAAACCGGGGTCTGTTGGTCAGGAAGTCCAGGATCCAGTCGCAGAGGGAGGTGCTGATGCCAAGGTCACTGAGTTTGGTGAACAGCTTAGAGGGGATGATGGTGGTGAATGCTGAGCTGAAGTCAATGACAGTTTACAAAACATCTGTTTATCAGTTGATTGATAGATATCTATGCAAGTGTGTAGGTTTGTTCACAGACTGTTCGTCTGCCAGGCCCGCTTATTAACTCATCCAGTCTTCTTCTTCTTCCATACGTAACACCTCCCGTGCTGTCCCTCCCGTGCTGTCCATGTGTGTAGCTGGTCCAGGAGGAGGCGCTAGTGAGCAGGCTGCAGGCGGAGCTGCGTGAGGCGGGGGAGGAGAGGGACAGGCTGGCCCGTCAGGTGACAGAGGACCAAGGCCTTCGTCACGAACAGGACTTGCTGACAGAGAGGCACAAGGCTGCACAGAAAGAGGTAGGAGGAAGGCTTGACTGTGACCACCACTGCTGCTCAACTCTGTCACCTTCTCTCTGTTTCTGACCCCTCTTCTAGCCAACGACAACTTTGAGGCTCCTTCGCTGGCCAACACATGAACTGTTTAGACTGTTTAAAGTACAACATGTCCTCGCTTAGGTTATGTTTCCTGGTTCTTGTTTCCATGCAGAACTGTCTCTTTCGTTTAAGTTGTACAGTGCCAGATAGGCACTAACCGTTTAGGCAGTGGGGGTCTGAGGTGTGTGGTTGTGGTTGTGGTCGCGTTCAGGTTGCCAGCAGGGACGAGACAGTGCTGAGGCTGACCACGGAACTGAGGACAGCCCAGGAGTACCTGAGGTCAGCTCAGGACGAGGTGAGTCCTGAGAATCCATCACATGACGACCGTCTATACCGAGCAGAAGTACTGAACTCTGACAAACACTCTCACAGCTGTTTGAGCCGTCCTGTGAGATGAAGTAGATTGTGTTGGTGGTCAACATGGTAAGGTATAGTGGTAGTGGTAAACATTCTCCTCCACAGCTTTCAGAGGTGAGTCCTAGTGTATGCTGGGATATTGAGTGGCAGGGTCATCTCAGAACTACGTGTCCCATAGTTCCCAGAGGGATAGAAACCCCATGCTGTGTGTCCCTGAGGCCGAGGGTCAAGGACAGGGTGACCCTGTGGTGTGTGTGTGTGTGTGTGTGTGTGTGTGTGTGTGTGTGTGTGTGTGTGTGTGTGTGTGTGTGTGTGCGTGCGTGTGCGCGTGTGTGTGCGTGCGTGTGTGTGCGCGTCAGTCCTGTCTAGCACAGAGAAAAGATGCCGATGTGAAACACCTCAGTGTTATTTCAGAGTTTTGTGCTTGAAGGAGAAACTTGTGGAGGACCTGTCAATGGCCGCCTCTCCTCTACTCCTTTATTTATCTCTCCTCCTCTCCTCCTCTCCTCTGACTGGTCAGTTATTTGTTTGCCAGAGTGTCCTTGTGTGTTATAAATGGGACAGGCCTGTCACTTCAATGCGGAGAGGATGTTTTGAGTTCCTTGAAAGATTTTTATTTATTTAATTTTTTGGGTTGGACGGGGGAACTGTGAATAATGCATCTGGACCTGCTGCATCTACTGGTTTTGTCATTAGCATGCAGCCCCAGTTATCTGCCGAATACTTATGAGTGCCGGAGAAATGTTTGTGATGTTATTTATTTATGTTGGCCTCTCAATTATTCATTTGTTTATTTATTCATGGCAGAACTAACTGCAATTGGAAAATTCATTTTTGCTGAAGGGCACATGCCCCCCCACCTCACCCCCCCCCCCCCCCCCCCTCACTCAACCGTACACAAAAGGAGGGGGGCACATCAGGCTTGTTAGTAATTGCTTTATGTGTCTATTCCTGAGACTCACAGGGAGATGTCATTTTAATGCAAACAGACAGGTTGAGAGAGAGGGAGAGAGGGAGAGAGAGGTGGGATGGGTCGGGGTTGAGGGGTAAAGACGGGGATGGGAGGAGAGTGGGAGGAGGATGAGTTTGACTCGTTCTTTTCTTTTTAGACTACTACCTCCAAAACAAAACTTACTGCCCGGGGGGGGGGGGGGGGGGGGGGTGCGTGTATGTCTGTGTGTGTGTGTGTGTGTGGGGGGGGGGGGTGTAGAGGGGGAACCAGGGTAACATCCACAGACATGTACAGACTCCACCACTGCCTGCTAACAGCGCGCGGCTCTACAGGTTGGGCTGCAGGCGGAGCAGGGAGCACAACAATGGGCTGAGGTTGTCTGGCTGTCTCCATGCCTCCGTGCCTCCGAGCTCCCCTGCCTCCTCTCACTGTTGTCTCCCCGCTCTGTGCTCTTTAATTAGATGGAGTGGGATTTTGTTCAATTTCACACTTGCGCACACATGCTGCAATTATTCCTGATAAGTGATAACGTTTCACTGAACATAAAATGATATGTATGTTTGTGTGTGTGTGTGTGTGTGTGCGTGCGTGCGTGTGCGTGAGTGTTTGCGTCTCTGAAGCCCTGACACTAGCTATGTGTCACAAACTGCTTGCAGCTATGGAATTCCAATTAGCGTCATATGCTGTGTTTGTGTGTGTGACCCTGTGTGCGTGCCCTTGATTCTGTGTGTTTGCCCTTGATTGTGTGTGTGTGTGTGTGTGTGTGTGTGTGTGTGT
>NC_139673.1:8594623-8602123 GCF_951799395.1 Argentina silus | reverse complement strand
TGTGTGTGACTGTGTATGTGTGTTTCTATGCGTGTGTGTGTGTGCGTGTGTGTGTGTGTGACTGTGTATGTGTGTTTCTATGCGTGTGTGTGTGTGTGTGTGTCTGCGTGCGTGCTGTGTGTGTCTGTCTGTGTCTGTGTGCGTGTTTGTGTGTGTGTGTGCGTGCGTGCGTGCGTGGTGTGTCTGTGTCTGTGTGTGTGTGTGTGTGTGTGTGTGTGTGTGTGTGTGTGTGTAGGCTCTCTCCCAGGCCATGGAGCAGTGTGCCCAGGGCCTCCAGGAGCTGAGTGTGTGCCAGGCGGAGGTCCGTCAGCTCAGAGGAGAGGTGTCCAGACTCATCCAGCTCAAAGACTGCAGTGTGGCAGGTGTTCTGTCCAACTTAACTACACCTTTTTCACTGTGTGTATATATATATATATATGTTATTGTATATGATATGTGTGTCCACATACATTGTTTGTATAAATATATGGACAGGTATATGTGTGCTGTCCACATGTTTGTGTGTGTGTGTGTGTGTGTGTGTGTGTGTGTGTGCGCGCGTGCGTGCGTGTGTTTATTTATGCTATGTGTGTCTATCTGCCCCGTCCTCCAGAGGTCCTGCGCCTGCAGGAGGCCAGCAGGCAGCTCCAGGCGGAGGTGACGCTGGCAGGCCAGGGCAGGCTGGAGGAGGTGACGGCTCTGGAGCAGAGGACGGCCGGGCTGGAGCAGGAGCTGCAGGAGGCCCGGAGCCAGAGGACCCAGAGAGAGCAGGTAGACACTGGGTCACAGGGCCAGGACAGGACCCCCCCCCTACACCTCCTCATGATGGGGAAGACCGAACACACCTACTCACTCTGTCAGTCAAACAGTCAGTCAGTCAGTGAGTCAGTCAGTCAGTCAGCCACCCAGCAAGACAGTCAGACAATCAGTCAGTCAGTCAGTCAGACAGCCATTCAGTCAGTCAGACAGACAGTCAGTCAGTCAGTCAGTTGGTCAGCCACCCAGCAAGACAGTCAAACAGTCAGACAGTCAGACAGCCATTCAGTCAGTCAGCTAGTCAGTCAGCTAGTCAGTCAGTCAGTCAGTCAGTCAGTCAGCTAGTCAGTCAGCTAGTCAGTCAGTCAGTCAGTCAGTCAGAACTGGTGGGACATAGGGGTCAATGCAGGTTCATTCACCTAAAACACACCTGGAGGCAGTGACAATGAAAGCTCACTCACACACACATAAGTAAAACAAATTGGGTCATGGGAGTGCACACACATGCATGCACACACACACACACACACACACACACACACACACACACACACAGGAGTATGAATAACCGCTACACACACACACACACACTTTCTGATTCCTAGATATCCCCCTCCCCCCTCCCAGGCGGTGCAGAAGCGGGACAGTCTCCTGCGGCGCTCGGAGGCGGACCTGACAGAGGCGAGGGAGGCTCTGCGAGGCCGCGCCCTGGAGGGGGAACGCCAGGCGGCTCTGGCCCGGGGCCTGGAGCAGGACGTCCAGAGGGCCAGGAGGGAGGGCCAGCAGAGGCAGGCAGAGACAGCCACGCTCAGGGCAGAGCTGCTCCACCTCAGAGAGGAGCTGAAGGAGGCCCATGGGCGCTGCAGAGACACAGGTAGCTGTGTGTGTGCGTGCGTGTGTGTGTGTGTGTGTGCGTGTGTGTGTGTGTGTGTGTGTGTGTGTGTGTGTGTGTGAGCTGGGGGTAGAGTGCTGGAGGGAACTGGGCAAAGCCATACTCATGTCTGTTTGAGAGTATAGTCAGACATTTGAGTCTCTCTTTCTCTGTCTCTCTCTCTGTCTCTCTTTCTCTCTCTCTCTGTCTCTCTCTCTCTCTCTCTCTCTGCTTCTTTCTGTATTCTGGCCCTCTCTCTTGGTATGAGGAGGGGTTCCAAGAACAATTGAAAACAGAAAAAGGCATGAGGGACTCAGAGAGTGATAGAGATGGAGAGAGAGTGGGAAGGAGGGAGAGAGGGAGGGAGACAGAGGGAGGGAGGGGAGTGACAGGGTTTTAGTGGCAGGCGGCCCAGCCTCCAGGGCTGGCTTTAATAAGCTGTGTGAGACCGTCACCTGTTTGACTGCTGCCCCAGCAGCCTCTGCAGCTCCACTGCAATGAAACAGCCCATCAATTCATAGCCCCAGGCCCTTTTGTGACACACACACACACACACACACACATACACACACACACGCTCATGCTCACATATGCTCACATCTACACACACACGCATACACACACTCACACACACTCACATGTGCATACGAACAAATACATTTGCACACAGTAGGGACACAACAAAGATGAAACTCATAAACAGACGTAGCGTGAATGGGGTCATCATAACACACAAATCACAAACATCTTAGCTTGTGTTGCTAGTTGACTAAAGCCTTTCATATTCCGGTGTGTGTTTCCAGTGTGTGTTTCCAGTGTGTGTTTTGGGGTCTTTGTGATGGCCGGGTGGCCCAATGAATAGTCAATAGTCAACAACAGTATAGCAGATAGTCGTAGAAGTGTACTGATGAGTATAAAACAGTGGAGTGATGAACTGTAGTAAACCTCCGTGTGTGTGTGTGTGTGTGTGTGTGTGTGTGTGTGTGTGTGTGTGTCTCAGCCCAGGAGCTGGCGCGTCAGGAGGAGAAGGTGCTGCTGGTGGAGGGCGGGCAGCAGCGGGCACAGGAGCAGCTGGCAGAGAGGGTGGCGGAGGTGGTGAGGGCGGAGCAGGCCCAGAGGAAGACTCAGGCGGAGCTTCGCAGGCTGAAGGAGAGACTCCGATCCACCGAACACGAGCTCCAGGGCTATAGGTAGGTACGACACACACACACACACACACACACACACACACTACCCTGGGACCTACTGCCCTAAACACACAGCGTGTGTGTGTGTGTGTGTGTGTGTGACGTTTCGTCGTGTCGTGACTTTCTCTGACCGTAGACGGATTTGAATGCTTCCGGTGTGTCAGCTCAGACACGCACCAGAGACAAGTCACTCTAAACCACGACGGAAATAAAACTGCACTGTCTGTAGTTAAAAGCGTTTAAAAGCCCACTGTGCCTGACACACACACGCATTCACACACACGCGCACGCGTGCACACACACTCACTCTGATTCTTGTGTATATCCCAGTGGCTGAGAAAAAGAGAGTGTTTTGGCTCTGTGACCCTTGGCGCGCTGCCTCCCCCGCTCCCTCCCTCCTCCCCCCTCCCTCCTCCCACCCTGTCCATCCTGGTGTGTGTGTGTGTGTGTGTGTGTGTGTGTCTGTATCTGTGTGTGTGTGTGTGTGTGTGTGTGTGTGTGTGTGTGTGTGTGCGTGCGCGTGTGCGGGCCGCTCGATAGGCGGATCATTCCAGGTCGGGGCCTCTTGTGAGATCAGATGTTTAACTGGCCAGTAGAAGAGAGGGGCAGGGAGAGGGTGGGAGTCGGGGGCGGGGGGGGCATCTTAACCAAGCACCTTGCCAAAGGTCTCCTGTTCGCCAACCGGCTCGGAGCGCGCCCCGGCGCCTGCCAATAGGCATTAGGGGGGATTTAGTAATTAAGTCGTAGGCTGAGGACTAAATTGGGTGTTTGTGGGCCGGCGAGTCACCCTGAGGTCCCCACAGCCATGCAGATAGGGGATTCTAATTGCCAGGGATATCGATCCGGGCCGAGAAAGGGGGGCCACGCGGGGATTTCACTGGCCATCGATTAGCTGTTACTGCAGCCCCGCTCGTCAATGGGAGGGAGGGGAGGTGAGGCTCTGGGCTTGTTCCCACACTCCCTCCTGCACACACACACACGCGCGCGCGCACGAACGCACGCACGCCACCACCACCACACACGCAGTTAGTCAGAGTGACACAGCACCTTCCGGAAAGAGGTTTATCCCTTACCCCCCCACCACCACCACCACCAGCATCACCTCCATGTCCCTCCACACATGCACACACACACCTTCCCTCTGTATCTGGCGATGTATCTGGAAAGGTGTTGCTTCTCAGGTGTTTTTGGCGGACAGGGGAGCTTATTGGTGGAAGATCCACTGAGGGAGAGCCACCACACCCTCCCCCCCACACACACACACTCCCCCCACCCCCTCCCTCCCCCCCCCCCCCCCGTCTTAGCGTGCGTGTCGTCCCTGGGCCGGCGAGGGCTTTGACACACAGCGCGGGGCGGCGGTGGCGGTGGCGGTCTGACTTAATGTTTTAGAGGCAGGGCGCTGAACTGGGGGCGCTCCCTGGGATTTGATTAGCTGCTTCACCTGGCGGTAAACAGGCTCCGGCCACCCCTCGCACACACACACACACACGCCTCTGATCCCATCACTCACGGCCGAGCGCTGCGTCAGACCCGATGCCCGCGACACGCCCGCCTCGCCTCGCGCCACAGAGAGCGCCACCCAGCCAGAACGACTGAGACGTCCTCTCATTAAATGTTAAGGCTTGCCTGGTCAAATTAAATCTGCCACACACACACACACACACACACACACACACACACACACACACACACACCCACACACACACGTAACGATGATTTGGTTTCCTGCATGACATGGTTCTGAATGTTTAACTTTCCTTCCTTCTGAATATGTGTCAGAGTGTTAGACCAACATTTAAAGCAGTAGATCTGTGTGTGTGTGTGTGTGTGTGTGTGTGTGTGTGTGTGTGTGTTAGTGTTTTAATTGCTCTGAATGCGATTTGTTGTGTGCTGTTGTTGCTACAATGGTGATAAAGCATACCGTGTGTGTGTGCGTGTGTGCGTGCGTGCGTGCGCGCGTGTGCACATGTGTGTACGTGTGTGTGTGCACGTGTGTGTGTGTGTGTGTGTGTGTGTGTGTGTGTTAGGACTCAGCTGGAGTGTCTGAAGAAGGAGGCTGGGGAGAGCAGGCAGGCCCAGCTCAGTGCTCAGCAGGACGCCCACAGGCACCAGCAGGGGGCGCAGCAGCTGGAGGGAGAGCTGTTCAGCACCAAGGAGACCCTCAAGTGCCTCCAGCAGCAGGTAAGGTGGTCTGCCTCTGCTCTGACAGTGTAAGGGATACTCCACCACATCCTCTCCCTCCCTAAGTCATTTAAGACCTATTACAGTCCATCAATATATTGATCTGGACCAGTGTAACCTAACCACTGTTTACTAAACCATTAACATATGCCTGGTCTGTTGGAGCGTGTGCTTTCCGTGACTGTGGGAGTTTGACTCCTCTTTGTGTGTGTGTGTGTGTGTGTGTGTGTGTGTGTGTGTGTTGGGGGGGGGGGTGTGTGTGTGCGTGTGTGTGTGGGTGTGTGTGTGTATGTGTGTGTGTGTGTGTGTGTGTGTCTGTCTGTCTGTCTGTCTGTCTGTCTGTCTGTCTGTCTGTCTGTCTGTCTGTCTGTCTGTCTGTATGTGTGTGTGTCTGTATGTATGTGTGTGGGTGGGTGGGTGTGTGTGTGTCTGTGTGTGTGTCTGTGTGTCTGTCTGTCTGTCTGTGTCTGTGTCTGTGTCTGTGTCTGTGTCTCTGTGTGTGTGTGTGTGTGTGTGTGTGTGTGTGTGTGTGTGTGTGTAGCTGCAGGAGCATGCTGAGACCAGCCGGGCGCTGAGGGCAGAGCTGGCCCAGGAGCAGGCCAGGCAGCAGGAGCAGCAGGGCCGGGCCCAGGGCGCCAGGGAGAGAGAGACCCGTCTGGAGGCAGAGAGAGACGGGCTCAGGACCAGCCTGGACTCGGCTCAGAACCAGGTGCTGCTGTCACACACACCTTCATGTATACAACCATACACATCATGGTCATGTATACAACCAGCTGCAGTTTTCACCCTGTGATACATGTACAGTGCCTTCGGAAAGTATTCAGACCCCTTCACTTTTTCCACATTTTGTTGTGTTATAAACTCAATTTAAAATGGATTAAATTAAAAGAATTTGCCATCAATCCACAGACAATACCCCAGAATGACAAAGTGAAAACACATTTTTTGAAATGTCAGTAAATTTATTAAAATTGAAATACAGAAATACCTCATGTACATAAGTATTCAGACCCTTTGCTATGACACTGTCATCAACAAATCACTCAATAAGTTGAATTGAGTCCATCTTAATGCAAGGATAATAGTTCATGTCATTTTGGAATTAATATCTTTGTTTTTATGGGGTCTCAGGTCTCATTCTTCTTTTGCCTCTATACTCCAAATGTTTGGATTTGAAAACAATGACTGAGGTTTAAGTAGATGTCATTTGTGTACCTATTGGTTTCACCATTTAGAAATGACAACACTTTGGATACATCGTCCCCTTATTTCAGGCACCAAATATAATGGGACAATTGGCTTGACGGGTTTCTGGTTAGTCAGGTGTGTTCTGTCACATAATTTGTGCAGGCATAAGAGAGCTGTCAATGTCTAGTATTGATCCTAGGCTTTGCGTTTGCTCTGGAGTCAGCTATTGATGTCTGTCAACATGAGGACCAAAGAGGTGTCAACGACAGATATTGAATACCTATAATATTAAGAAATAATCTAAACTGAAATCCCACTCTTATTTTGCCAGATGGAGTCCTAAGTTTAACATGGGTTTCAAATGGGGAAATATGCTCTTTTTTTTTGGGCATCAGCTGCAGTTCTCTTTATGGCCACACGGTAGAACCGGCTTCAACCTCTCTGGGCAGGATTCCTCAGCTGGTTTTCACACGTCGTGTTCTCCAAACACTCTCAGCTCTCACGCTCTCAGCTCACACACAAGCACTTAACGGTCTCACACACACACCGCTGATGTGAGACACGCTAATGACTGTCACGTCAACAGGGCCGGCGTGAAGCGCGCCGTCTGTTGACGTTCTTAATGACTGCCTTCCAGACACGTGGCGTCAACAACGCTGTCTTCCAGCACAAATGAGTCATGTTAGTGAACGACGTGGATTTCAACCTGCACCGGCTCCCAGTTAACAAGTTTCCAAGGTCATTTAGGTAGCTCTACGGGAGGATGTTTTCCCCTCAGTGGGAGAGCGTCCTCCGCCGTCTGCGACGGGAGCGTGGCGACCCCCGTCTACGCACCACTCAGAGCGGCCCTCCAGCCATGCTCACAAATTGAATTAGTTTCCGTCTGAATTTGTGTTTCAAAAATAGTAATTATTTCGAACCCCAGAGGAAGCGTCGAGGAAATGAGTTAGATCCCACACAAGTCATGAATTTGAGGAAATACAGTTTCTCACCAGCCAAAAGGGATACAAGCCTGAAGCACAGCAATTTACCAACTGTTCCAAGTGCATTTTACATCTTTAGAAAGTTAAATAAATCTGATCAAAAGTTTCTCACTCAATTACCATCTGAAATTAATCTCCTTAATCCCAATTGAATATCTGTCATGCATATAAGTGTGTATCTGTCATCTGGCCACCCATGTGACTTAATCCTGGAACAGAGGGGGAAGATGGCTCTGTGATTGTCAGATTTAGTCCTGTCTCAGAGCCTCACGCCCTCACGGCCCGGTGCAGCGCCACGCGATCACACACCTGATACAGGAGGTGTGAGGAGGAGTGTGACTGACAGCTGTCTGTC
>NC_139673.1:8517123-8592123 GCF_951799395.1 Argentina silus | reverse complement strand
TCTCTCTCTCTCTCTCTTTGTCTCTCTCTCTCTGTTTCTCCCTCTCTCTCTCTCTCTCTGTATCTCTCTCTCTCTCTATCTCTCTCTCTGTATCTCTCTCTGTCTCTCTCTCTCTCTGTCTCTCTCTCTCTATCTCTCTCTCTCTCTGTATCTCTCTCTCTCTCTCTCTCTCTCTCAGTCCCCTCAGAGCCTACATGTACAGAACACACACATGCATAGACAAGCGAGCACACACACACACACACGCACACACAGTTTATCTCAGAGAAAACACTTCACATAATAGCCAAAATAGGCATGATCCTTTATCTAAGACACTCCTAGGTCGGGGTCACAACTGTGGGTGAAATGGTGTGTATGAGAGCTCTCCTGCTCTGCGTTCAAATATTCTGAACTGTGTTTTTCTTTGTTTGTGTATACACTTTCACAGATGTGTGTGGGTTTGCTCCGTAGTGTCATGCCCCTGTTTGTGTGTGTGTGTGTGTGCGTGCTTGAGCGTGTGTGTGTGAGCGTGTGTGTGTGCGTGTGTGTGAGCATGTGTGTGTGTGTGTGTGTGTGTGTGTGTGTGTGTGTGTGTATGTGCGCGTGCGTGTGAGTGTGAGTGTGTGTGTGTGTGTGTGTGTGTGTGTGTGTCGGTGAGCCGAGGGCACATCTCCATGGCTCGTCTCTGTGGTCTCACGTCATCCTCCTTAAGCGCTGTCAGTGTTGCACGGTAACAGCAGGGCACAGGCCGTCTTAATTGGTTTCGGAAAAGCATCCTTGTCATTTTGCGGTCAAACTCCGCCGGAGAAAATGAAGTGGAAGTCGTCATCCCATACGCCCTCCCTCCCTCCCTCCCTCCCTCCCACCCTCCCTCCCACCCTCTCCTCTTCCTCCTCCTCAACCCCCGCACAACCCATCCCACAAAAATCGGAATGATTATGTGCCAGTGTGGGTCTGTGCGTTGGCTGTTGTCTGTTTTTCACTTTTTGCTTTTAGAAATAATTAGAGGAAGGCCTTAATGATTCTCCCTGGTCGGGTGGAAAACACTGGCTGCTGGGGAGGGGAGAGCGTGTGTGTGCGGGCGCGTGAGTGTGTGTGTGTGTGTGTGTGTGTTTGTGCGTGTGTGTGTTTGTGCGTGTGTGTGTGTGCCTGCTTGCGTGCATGCAGGTGTGAGTGTGTGTTTGTGCGTGTGTGTGTGTGTGTGTGTGAGTGTGTGTTAGTGCGTGTGTGTGCCTGCTTGCGTGCATGCAGGTGTGAGTGTGTGTGTGCGTGCGTGTGTGTTTGTGAGTGTGTATGCCTGCTTGCATGCATGCAGGTGTGAGTGTGTGCGTGTGTGCCCCTTTTACTTTTTGTAATAGTGTGTACATAGTGTGTTTGTAGATGGTGTGTGTGTGTGTGTGTGTGTGTGTGTGCACGCGTGTGCGTGCGCGTGTGTGTGTGCGTGCGCGTGTTTGTAGATGGTATGTGTGCGCGTGCGTGTTTGTTTGTGTGTGCGTGCGCGTGTGTGTGCGTGTATGCGCATGTGCGGTGTGCGTGCGCACGGCTGTCCTTTTACGTGGATTAGCCGGTGAATGCTGCTGGAGGATGATCAGACTCTGAACACAGCGGGGTCGCTCTGCGATCACACAGGGATTAGGGGGGGGATATGGAGCTGCAGTGCAGTCTGGGGGCCGCCTCCAGTCAGGCTCATCTCCTCCGCCGCCGCCCCCCCCCCCCACACACACACACACACGCAGACCACTTTAATTGCCTTTGCTTCTTTCATTCCCTGTCTTTGCCTCTCCTCTGCATCGCCCGCTCCCTGGGCTTGGGGAAAGGTCACTGCCGTGGTGCGGTGTGCAAAGCCTCTCTCCGCCTCTCAGTCATGCGGGCTGGGGGAGGGGGGGGGGCAGGGTGGTGGAGGTGGAAGGGGAGGGGGATGGAGGTGGAGCGGGAGGTGGAAGGGGAGGTGGAAGGGGAGGTGGAGGTGGAGGTGGAGGTGGTGGTGGTGGTGGTGGTGGTGGTGGAGGTGGAAGGGGAGGTGGAGGTGGAGGTGGAGAGGCAAGCAGAGTATTGGTTACCGCCCGGCCCCTCACATCGGTCCTATGAAGGAAAAAAAAAAAAAAAAAAACGTTTTTATTCATATATTCAATTACCAGCACATTTTCATCACATCCACAGTGAATCAACAGAACCATCGGAACAGGGATGTCTACAGAGATGTTTCAGAGGGGCTCACAGCAACGGGACGAACTATCATTTTTGAAGCGAAACATCCCCTGCTCTTAGACCGTGTATGTGACGTCCTTCCCTCCCCCAGGCTCGTACGTGCGAGGCCAGGCTGGCGGAGGCGAACGCCCAGCTGGTACACACTCAGCGCCGGGGCCAGGAGCAGCTGGCAGCGCTGGAGGCCAGGGAGGAGGAGGTGGTGATCATGAAGGTGGAGCTTGCCTCTCTCAGGGAGAACTACCACGCCAAAGTGGCCCAGGTCAGACTCAAAAGTGTTTAAGGCCACACCGTAGGTGGAGGGCGCTTAGTGGCGTAGCACACTAACGCGCTTACCACGTAATTGCAAGGTTCCCGGTTCGATTCCGACCCTCGACCTATCTCGCATGTCATCCCTCCTCTCTCTCTCCCGTCCTTCCTGTCAATCTCTACTGTCTCTATCCCAATAAAGCAGAAATGCCCTAAAAACATATTTCAAAAAAGGCCACACAGTATATAAGCATGTCATGATACCTCTCTCCATGGAAAACGAGCTCTCCTAGCTGCCGATATCAGTGTGAGGCTTTGAAATGTACTTTGTGTGCAGGTGGAGGCCTTCCGATCCCAGCTAGAGTCCATGGAGCAGAAGTACGGCACGGCAGTTAACGAGGTACTGAACCTTCACACCTCTAGAGGGGTCGGAGAGACACTGGGGAAGGAGGGGGGGGATGAGTCATGGACTCTTATTGCCTCTCTCTCTCTCTCACTCTCTCTCTCTCTCTGTCTCTCTCTCTCGCCCTCTCTCTCTCTCTGTCTCTCTCTGTCTCTCTCCCTCTCTCTCTCCCAGGTGGAGGTCTTGCGTCAGTCCCTGGGTAATGCTCGCTCAGACAGCTCTCGTCTGCACAGGGAGAGTGAGCTGGTGGTAACCAACGTCAACCAGTGGGTGAAGGAGCAGAAGTAAGAGCTGAGTCCATCCTTCTATCCATCCATCCATCCATCCAACCCTCCCTCCCTCCCTCCCTCCCTCCCTCCATCCATCCATCCATACAACCCTCCATCCCTCCCTCCCTCCCTCCATCCCTCCCTCCATCCATCCTTCCATCCATCCATCCATCCATCCATCCATCCATCCATCCATCTGCTGATGAAACCAACCCTCTGTACACCAGCAGACACCATTAACCCTGTGTGTACCCTGTTCCAGGCAAGCTGGCCAGAAACTGGGCCTCAAGATCAAAGACCAAAGCAAGAAGATCATCTACCTGGCAGCAGAGAAGGAGTAAGACCATTGCTATAGAAACCCATCAGTCCATCTTCCTGTACTCCCGGGTTCCCTAGCTTCCTTCAACCTCACAGGATGAGAGACGTGATTACTGGCGATACCATGTCATTATGCATACTTAGAGTAGGAACAGGTCCTCTCATTCAGAGCACTGGGGAGCAGTGGTAGTGTCAATGTGTTAGAAGGGTTTTAGGTGAGATAGGTGTGTGTGTGTGTGTGTGTGTGTGTGTGTGTGTGTGTGTGTGTGTGTGTGTGTGTGTGTGTGTGTGTGTGTGTGTGTGTGTGTGTGTCTCAGAGGATAATACTGTGTGTGTGTGTGTGTGTGTGTGTGTGTGTGTGTGTGTGTGTGTGTGTGTGTGTGTGTGTGTGTCCAGTCACCTGCAGGACAGTGCTTTGGGCCTACAAGGGGAGGTGAGGAGGCTGAAGGCTGAGCTGGATGAGAGGAGGATCGAGATAGAGAGAGTCAAGGTACTACGTGTCATGTACACACACTGAGTTACACCACAGGAGCATCACCTCATACGTGTTACACACACACTCACATCCCTGACAACAGTACCAGAACAAGCTGAAGTGTGTTACTGGTTAGAGTGTAATGAGGAGTCATATGACTTGAATATGTGTTTGTGTGTCAGGCCTCTCAGGACTGTATGAGTGACCAGCACCTTGCCCTGGCCAGACTTCCCATCCAGCTGCTCAACACACAGTGAGTACAGTTACTACTGCACTACTACTATTACTACTACTACTACTACCACTATTACTACTACTATTACTACTACCACTATTACTACTACGACTATTACTACTATTACTATTACTACTACAACGACTATTACTACTACTATTACTACTATTACTATTACTACTACTACCACTATTACTACTACCACTATTACTACTACGACGACTATTACTACTACTACCACTATTACTACTACGACTATTACTACTACTACCACTATTACTACTACCACTATTACTACTACTATTACTACTATTACTACTACTATTACTACTACTACCACTATTACTACTACTACCACTATTACTACTACTACTATTACTACTATTACTATTACTACTACGACTATTACTATTACTACTATGACTACTACTACTACTACTATTACTGCTATTACTATTACTACGACTACCACTATTACTACTATCACTATTACTACTACTATTACTACTATCACTATTACTACTACGACTATTACTACTACTACTACCACTATTACTACTACTATTACTATTACTACGACGACTATTACTACTATTACTATTACTACTACCACTATTACTATTACTACTACTATTACTACTACGACGACTATTACTACTACTACCACTATTACTACTACGACTATTACTATTACTACTATTACTACTACTATTACTACTACGACGACTATTACTACTACTATGACTACTACTATTACTACGACTACCACTATTACTACTACTATTACTACTATCACTATTACTACTACTACTACTACTACTACTACCACTATTACTACTACTATTACTATTACTACTATGACTATTACAACTACTACTACTTCTACCACTACTACTACTACTACTACTATCACTATTACTGTTACTACTACTACAACTACTAATACTACTGATACTGTTAGTGACTTGGGCCAGACAGTGTTGGAGTGTGATATGACTGGAGTTACTGGTACTGATACTGTTAGTGACCTGGGCCAGACAGTGCAGATCAGTGCTCTTGGCTCCACTCCATCCTCCTCTTTTCTCTTCGAGACGACTCTGGCAGCATCCCCAGCTCTCCAGGAACCAAAAAAGCACTACATCTAGAGAAGCCTAATGAATACAAATCTTCCTCCTCCTCCTCCTCCTCCACCTCCTCCTCCTCCACCTCCTCCTCCTGCCTGGCTCTAGAGACAGCATCAGTGACGAAGCAGAGAGTTCCCTGACAGGGTGACTGGCTCTCTGTGTGTTTCCAGAGTGGAGAGCCGAGACACGGGTCAATACTAACACTCAACACCACACCGCAGACTCTCTCAGTCCAGAGCGGATCCTCTGTTGTAGCTCGGAGGTTCTTTATTGGCTGCCATGTTTATTTCTCTTGTTGGGGGGGATTAGCATAGGGCCTCTGTGTGTTTCTGGGGCTAATGGCCCGTGTCGCCCGGCTGTGAAATCACTGGCCTGAGAGCCCTGAGAAGCCTGCAGATTGGTGTTTGTGAATCCCTCTGGCCCCCCCTCAGGCCAGCCTCAGGGCCACAAGCCGAGGCCCTGCCACTAATGCAGCGCTGCACCTCACAGGCACTCTCTCTCTCTCTCTCTCTCTCTCTCTCTTTCTCACTCTCTCTCCGTCTCCCAGTCCCTCACGACTCCCAGCGGCCTCAGCCCTACAGGCTGTGTGGGGCACCAGGCGCCTCTCCGTGACCCCCCCCTCCACCGCCGTCTGCTCACACCAGGGCTCGGCCATCATTGGCCCGCCCCGCCCTCCGCCTCTCCTCTCCTCGCCTCGCAGGATGGCTGGAGCTTGTTAACACTGAAGATGCATTTGTGCAGTCGGGCGGGAAATCTGGTTGGAGGTGGTTGGAGGTGGCCGGGGGGGGGGGGGTTGGGGGGGAGGAGGAGGGGGGGGAGATGAAGGTCTGACCTCTACCGCTCAACCTTGGCCTCTTAGCTCCTGTGCCCCCCCCCCCCCGGCCAGACAGACAGGTAGACAGACAGACAGACGGACAGGTAGACAGACAGACAGACGGACAGGTAGACAGACGGACAGGTAGACAGACGGACAGGTAGACAGACAGACAGACAGACAGACGGACAGACGGACAGGTAGACAGACATAGCAGGTCCACCCAGCTCAAGGACACGCTCCCCTCTGGTCCCAGGCAGGTCTTAGTCATGTCTGTTTACCGAAAGCAGTCATGGACACTCTCCCAGAAAAAGACCATGTCACTCAACGCCGTCGCCACGGTAACGGCCGTCTTTTTTAAATTGAAAGTTGAATTTTATATGTGATGCTGAGGGAAGGTTATTTATCGGTGAAATTGTGTTCCACGTCGTTGTTTGACAGTTGAAGCCTTCTCATTTCGCCGGGCCAATAGCCTCTTGCTTTAAAGTAAGACCAGTCCTGTCCTCGCTGGCTAACGGGGGAGGGGGGGGGGGGGGGGGGGGTTAAGGCTGATTTGGAGGGATAACTTTTAGTGGGTGATTGGGAGGGAGGATGAGAGAGAGGAGAAATGGAGAGAAAAGTAGAGAGAGAGAGAGAGAGAGAGAGCGAGAGCTGGTGGTGTGAACCCAATCAGAGCCCTGTGTTGACTGTGCTGATTAGGGGCTTGTGCTGAGTGAGATCCATTCCATCCCCTCATCCCCTTCTGTTTGCTCTGATAACCCCTCCATCATCATCCTCATCCTCACGGACCTCGCCCACGGCACACTGAGCTCAACTCTCTCTCTCCAACTCCTCCGTCTACCTGGCCTTCTCTGCCTCCTGGGCCTGAAGGCCCTTCAGGAGCCCCCGGCCCACCTGCTGTTGGTTAACTTCAGGGTCTGGGGGAGTTTTTAAAACGTTCCAGAAAGTTGCAAAAACAGTGAAGTTGAAAGTGAGGAGGAGCACTGAGGCATTGGCTGGATAATTGCTTCAGAGAGCGTACAGTAGTGTGTGTGTGTGTGTCTGCGGGCGTGCGTGCGGGCGTGCGGGCGGGCGGGCGTGCGTGTGTACGCATGTGCGTGTGTGTGTGTGCCTGGCCCGAGACCAGCCGAGGGCAGATGCAAACTCAAGCCCATTAAGGCCCACTGGGTGACTGAAGTGAACTGCTGCTAATGTTCCAGGACATCCAGAGAGAGCCTGCAGGGAGCTGGAGAACAGAGAGGCGGGCGGCCTGAAAGCAGCCAGAGAGAGAGAGAGAGAGAGAGGGAGGGAGAGAGAGAGAGAGAGGGGGAGGAAATACAAATAAATAGATAAATAAGTGAATGGCATGAGAGAGGAGCAGAGGCAACAGTGCGTCCATTCTCACGCAGTGCATTTGTTTATTTATGGCGTCTTGAAGGCCTTGTGCCGGGCCGAGCTGATGGGGGGGGAGGGGGGGAGAGGAGGGGGGAGTACACCCAGGGCCCTCTCCTTCTGCATGCCTGGCTCCACAGCTTTCATTAAGTGTCATTACCAGGGCTTTCAGCGCACAGGGCCAAGCTGAGACCTGACATCCACTCCATAGATATGTGTGCATGCATATGGATAGACTTCTGATCCCTCTTATCCACCACTGAGGAGGGGGAATTAGGCCATGGGGGAAGAGAGAGGAGAGGAGAGGAGAGGAGAGGAGGGAGGAGAGGAGAGGAGAGGAGAGGAGAGGAGAGGAGAGGAGAGGAGAGGAGAGGGGGATGCAGTCAGAGCAGCCCTATCTGACTTTAATGGCAAGGATAGAGCTATTACAGAAATGAAGTACACCGTTCACGCCTGATTTGTCGTCATGAATATATCATAGGGGGGTTATCGACATGGAGAGTGTGTACACTTCTAGAATGTTGTCTCATGATTGTGAAGGGGCCATGTTTGGATCGAAAAACAGCACAGTGTTTTGTAGATAAGGACTGCTGGCGGGTTTTCACTTTAGCTCTTTCATCCCATGTTCCATCGGGTCAGCCGGCAGAGAGAAAGTAGCGGGGGCTGCCGGATGAGGTGCGTTTCCCAGCGGCACGGCGTTCAATTAGCAATTTCCTTTTCCGGTTCACTTCCCGTTCGACGGTCCCCTGATTGATGGAGGGGCTTGTTGTGTTTATTTGGATATCAGGGGATGAAATATTCATATTGTACGCTTTCCCGAGCAGAAGTTATCTAGATGCGGCGTAAATGGTACTCGGGATTAGATTTTCACAGCAGATTGCTGTTATTAAAGAAAAAAAAGTGTGTGTGTGTGGGGGGGGGGGGGGGGGGGTTGGGGAGGGGGAGAAACCCTGTGAGCAGTCATCTTCCTGGGAGGCAATCTATTTCTCTTTCCACGCAGTTGGAGTGCTGGACCGGGCTCTTAATGCACTGAGGCAAAAGTGCTTTGGTCCTCAACCTTTCACGCCTTCACCTCTCCTTTGTGTGATTGAATAGTTAATAACTTTGACTTGCCTTTGAAAGCCTGCGTGACTTGGGCCCTGCTGTCTGTCTGCTATACCTGCCTTCTGCTCTGTCTGCCTGCCTGCCTGCCTGTCTGTCTGCTATACCTGACTACTGCTCTGCTCTGTCTGTCTGCCTGTCTGCCTGTCTGTCTGTCTGTCTGTCTGCTATACCTGCCTACTGCTCTGCTTTGTCTGTCTGCCTGCCTGTCTGTCTACTATACCTGCCTACTGCTCGGCTCTGCTCTGTCTGTCTGCCTGCCTGCCTGTCTGTCTGCTATACCTGCCTACTGCTCTGCTCTGTCTGTCTGTCTGTCTGCTATACCTGCCTACTGCTCTGCCTGCCTGTCTGTCTGTCTACTATACCTGCCTACTACTCTGTCTGCCTGTCTGTCTGTCTATCGATCTGTCGGTCGGTCTGTCTGCTATACCTGCCTACTGCAATGTCTGTCTGTCTGCCTGCCTGTCTCTCTGTCTACTATACCTGCCTACTACTCTGTCTTTCTGTCTTCCTGTCTGTCTTTCTGCCTGTCGGTCTGTCTGTGGGTCTGTCAGCTATACCTGCCTCCTGTTCTGTTTGTCTGTCTGTCTGTCTGCCTGTCTGTCTGTCTGTCTGTCTGCCTGTCTGCCTGTCTTACTTGCCCAAGATGCCAAATATTCTTGATCGCCCACCTGTCCTCCACCAGCCTGTCACACCTGTGTCACACCTGTGCCTGTCCACTGTCACACCTGTCCCTGGCCTGACTTCCCCCTGGCCTGTCTGTCTGCCTGCCTGTCTGTCTGTCTGCCTTCCTGTTCATGAGTCTCCACATCAGGATTCTGATGGAAAGGTTTTGATCTCTTACTCCCTCTCTTCGTCTCCACTCTCCCTCTCGCTCTCTCCCTCCACACACATGCACACAAATAGACGCGCACACACACGCAGACACCCGCGCGCACACACACACTCACACACACACAAACACACACACACAAACACGCGCACAGAGCTCATTAGCGCACCCCGCGCTCACAGCTCCGGCAGAATGCGACCCTGCCTAATTGTGCACCACGCTCATTTCTTCTCCCTGCATGATGTGGCGATTGCTTATTTATTCTCCTCAGGGCTCCTCTCTCACATTAAAATGATTGACTCATTTCATTCACTGCACATTTGCTGAGCTTTATTTGATTTAGCTCATTTCCCTTGGTGCCCGAATCCCTTCCTATTTCCCCATGCTTAAAAGTTATAATGCTACCAACAATGCAAGATTATTATTCATACTTGTGATTGTTTCTCCGGCTAATTATCTGTGTTGGAATAATTTTGCATCCGTGAGCCTGTTTATCCCCGCGGAATTAAACGGCACAAAAGGGCAAGCATTAAGGATGCTGTCGGAACAGCCGAGGAGCCAATTGTGTACACAAAGCTGGCAGACGCGGTCAACAAGAAGCTTAAGAGGGATTGGGGCATCGCCGAGGAAGGTTTACCAGAATAAGCAGAGCCGAATTTGCATTCCGTTAGAGACCTGTTTACGAACAGAGCCATCAACATTTGGTCAAATCAGTTAATGAGACGGGGGCTCTGCTGTTTTGACAGCCGATGTGCTCGCTTGAGAAAAACAAGTGGGAGTTAGCAGAGGATACGAGAGGCCACGGTTAAAGTGGGGAAGACAGAGCCACTCCATTCTATCCATTGACTATACTCACCCCCCCCCCCCCCCCCCCCCCATACAGAGGTAAGGCCCTGGCTGGCCCAGAGGACAGCACTAGAGAGGAGCAGCTCAGAGAACAGGGCCAGAGCAGAGACAGGCTAGCAGCAGGAGACCTCTTCAGTAGCGTTCCGGTAGGTTCCTACTAGGGGAAAGGCTATTAGCTCATCAATGGACCACACAGCTGGAGAGTAATACTGATGTGAGTGACAGGATATATATTATATATTATATTATATTATATTATATTATTTTATATATATATAATATATATATAATATATTATATATATATATCATATATTATTTTATATTATGTTATATTATATATTCTGTATAGTCATATATTATTAGATATTTAAAAGTAGTGGGAAGTGAATTATTAAGTAAAGACATGTATTAGCGGTAATTTTCTTCTTAAGAAGATGTTAGGACAGGGATGCAAACAAATCTGGGGGTCCGTGGCGATGCCTGGTTCATGTCCTGATGATATGAACACACCAGCAGTCACTGGGCAGGGTCTGGTCTTCAGGTTCCAATCACTCCAACGCTGTCGGCCTGCGTCTTGCTCAACTGTGTAGTAAGCTACCTGCTTTCACCTCTGCCTCTGTCTCAGACCTGCTCTGACTGTGAGAGGAGTCTTGAGCGATCGGGGAGAGGAGAAGCCGCGGAGGAGGAAGGCCCTTCCCGCAGACCACCAGCAGCGCTAGCCTCGGCCTGCGCCTGCCTGGCGGGAAGGGGGCCCACGTTTGCCGCTGAGGTGGCCAGGAGAGTGGCCCTGCGAGCGCTGGAGAGGAGAGCCCTGCCCTGGGGCCACCAGGCCTGGGGGCCACGACGGAGCAGACCCCGCTCTCTCAGCTGGGACGGACCACGGCCAACGCCACACGTCTCAGGGAGGGATGCTGACGGCTTCGAGAGCATCTGCCTTTAAACAGGGGAAGAGAAGAGCTAGCTCTCTCGATTGTTATGTCATTATGTTAAGTTATTATGTTTTTATGACTCTACGGTTTGTAGAAAAAGGGTTTTTAGAATTGTTTTGTAACTGTAGTAGGTATGAATCAATTATTGTTCTTCATTGGGGGGGAAAAAAAGCTAAACTTGAATCGGTTACTATTATCATTTGTTACCTTTGCTGCACAATGCATTCGGGTCTTTGTTCTGTTCTTGTGATTTCCTACCTTTGAGATTGCCTTACAATGAAATGAGAATTCTGCTCACTACTTTGAATGAAATGTTCAACACTACTCTCTCTGTCTCATCTCTGTTGATTGTACTGTACCTTTTCAGACAGTACCTCTGCTGTGTGATTGTACTGTTCAGTTGGTAGACAGTCATTGTTACTGGGCTCCGGGGCTCACAGGGAGAGTTTAGGAGCGCACTTCCATGACTTCATCACTACTGTTATTGTGAAATGTTTTTAACTATCCACTCAGGGTTTTATTATTTTACATGTATACGTTTAAGGAATGGTTTAAAGTTGAGCGGAATGGAATGTAAAAATGGAGAATGTGCCTGTATCTTCGATGGTGTTTAATATAAATCTGAAAAAATATAAGAAAGTATCTCGCCTTTTATATCCTGGTTGGGGAAATATTCCTACTTATCCTCTCATATGACATATGAGTCATACAGTTAATTGCTAGATATGGATCTACTCTATAGTCCTCTGTAGTTTTGATATGGTCCAGACCTGGAGGAATACGTCCTTGAGTTAACGTACTTCCTAATGAATGTGCTACAGACAGACGCGTCTACTGTGGCCAAATAAAGGATGGTAAAGGCATCTAAACCCAAAACAAGTGTCCCTTTGTTCTTCCACCGCTCCATTCATCATGAGCCGGTTCTGTGAAACTGGCATCGCTGCGTCTTTGAGGCCAACTCTTGAGTTCCATGCCCACCGGCTCTCAATCACCAGGGATGTCTGAGTTTGACAGTAGAAAGTTGTTTTCTGACTAGAAGAAAATAAGACCCCTAAGCGATGGTGGATGAGCTGTGAGTAAGTCCACAGTCCAGTGGGGGAAGAGAGCAAGCGTGGCAGCCATGCTGTACATAGAAAAATAAAACTGTGAAAATAGACAAAGATGAGGAAGAATCTATTAAAAATGGTTTCAACTTTTATTGGATACAAAACCACCAGACTTTACATGACATTCATGAAATTGGGGCATTGATTGAAACACAGTTGCACAGAAGCAGTATGGTAACTATTGATCGATACACAACAGCTATCCAAACTATTCCTCCTTCATACGGTCATTGCAGTAATTGACTATTTCTCCACCTCCTGCAGTAATTACAGTAGTCGACCGTGCCCATTCTTGTAGCACCCCACACCTGCCTGCAGGGGGCGGTAATGAGCGTATGTGTTCACAGGGGAAGGTATTTGTTTGCAGTGGATGGGATGGGATGGGGGGGGGGGGGGCAGTGGCTGTAGTGGATGGGACGGAGGGGGGGGCGGTGGCTGTAGTGGATGGGATGGAGGGGGGGGGGGGTAGTGGATGGGAGGCAGTGGCTGTAGTGGATGGGATGGAGGGGGGGGGGGGCAGTAGCTGTAGTGGATGGGATGGGGCAGTGGCTGTAGTGGATGGGATGGAGGGGGGGGGGGGGGGCAGTGGCTGTAGAGGATGGGGGGGGGGGCAGTGGCTGTTTGCTCACTGGCAGCCTATAAGGATTAATCCTGGCCTCACAGGAAAAGGACACCATCCCTTTCTGCCTTGGCCAGATCAATAGGCAACATTCTCCTCAGCTCAGCAGTCAATACCCAACACTTAAGGTGTCTGAGGGAACTAAAGAACGCCAATAATTGTTATTAATGCCCTGGATTCCCCCAAGCACTGCATTTAAGGGTAATTCTAGTGTAACCGAGGTTCAACCAGCGTCACATATACGTACTCACACACCTCCGTGATGAGTGTGTATACATTTACAGGAACAAAAACACAGTTACAGAGATTAAAACTATTCTCCACTTGAATGGGCGTTACCTTTTCATCAAATAGATACTGTGTTTGAAACAACATTTGAGCCATTATTGCTGTATTTAACCAGTAACTTCATAGTAATGAGCTCCAACAATATGATCATGGTCAACCAATGATTGGTTCAGGGCTTACAGCTAAATTGTTCCCACTCAGATGTGGTCAAACACAATCATTTGCCCACAGAGCTGGGTTATTCAGTCTGTTTGATATTTTTCCGGTGTGTCGACATTCGATTAATTGTTAAACATTGTGTGTGTCTTAAACAGCATGCGTTTAAGGCCTGTGCCGCGGAGGGGCTTTGTCTGGGTTGTGGAGTGTTATGAAGCATGACAGAGATTTAAGAAATGGCCCATTTGAATGTTTTTTGCCTCGCCTCCTTGATCAAGAGCTTTTTTCACAGGGAGCAAAAGAAAGCCATTGATCGCTTTGACTGATTGTTCAAGGATCATAATTATACACCTGTGCTGCTTTGAAGCCGTTCTCTCAGAAGGAGAATACAGTCATCGAGGACGAATATCCAAATCGTATTTCAGACATCAAACCGTGTATAAATAAGATGTCTGTAAAAGAGGTTCTTGTGAATATTCCCCTTCAATGATGGCAAATGTTTCCCGTCAATGTCCCCTCCTCAGTTTCACATTTGTCAGAGCAAGTGACAAAAAGCACAGCTGCGGTAAGTATCTCCTCCAGGGTGAAGCTAAGGTTCAGCGCCATGCATGGATTTTTTGGAATTACCTCCGATCGCTGATTGTTTATTCATATTGAACGCACACAGGGTTACAGTTCACTGGCTTAAAGTAAATAAACTCTTTCCACAAGGCCTAAACACACACAATGTACATGCGAGGACAGGCTCTGCCATCGCTGATGCACAGGCACAGGCATTATATGTAGTCTGCTGCAGGGAGAGAAAGAGAGAGACAGAGAACAGCATCACAGGAATTTATTTTATGTCACTCAAGCAGTGCCACTCCACACGACAACACAACCGCTCTTCTGTCAGTGGGGAGTCAGGGTTGGTAAACTCAAGCATGCATTTCCTACCTCCTGTTTCCATTGAAAACCACAAGTGTGGGTGGGGGACAAGGAGGGTGGTGGGGGACTGGGGAGGAGGAGGAGGAGGAAGAGGGAGGGGGGGGGGGTGGCGTAGGCAACATTCTGAATTCAATCAAGTGAAGGCCATCCCCATTAGGGACAGAGGGGGCGGGGAGGGGGGAGAAACTCAACTTAAGTTTCCACTGGGCCTGCTGCTGTGCTCCTAATCCAGCCTTGGATGTAATTGGGTCCCAGAAGGCTGTTCATTATCGGGGGGGGGGGGGGTGAGTGAGGCAACAAAATAGAGGGGTGGAAAGAGGGAATGACATGCCTGCCTCGCCTCTCCTCTCCTCTCCCCTCCCCTCCCCTCCCCTCCCCTCCTCTCCTCTCCTCTCCTCTCCTCTCCTCTCCTCTCCTCTCCTCTCCCCTCCTCTCCTCTCCTCTCTCCCCTCCGTCCCAGCACCATTATGGGGATTGGAGTTAATTAAAAGAGCAGTTGATGCCACTGTTCTCCTCATCCATCTCACTTGTTCTCTTATTAAGTTTGTAATGACAGAGGGGCTTGTCCCTGTCTGCCATGAGAGGCTCGCACAGCAGGGGGGAGGAGAGAGAGAGAGGAGGGTGTGGGTGGGGGGGGGGGGATGATGTGAGGGGACAGTACATTTCAACAAACCTCTCGGCGGGCAACGACTAATGCGACAACATGATCCTTCTCCCTTTAAACCTGGCCGTGAGGGTGGGGGTGGGTGGAGGAGGGGGGTCCTGCGGTGCTGTGATTAAGGAGGGACCGCGGGAGGGGGGGGGGGGGTTGAGACAGAGGGGGGGGCCAAGAGGAGAGAGGCGTGGCTCGAACCCCCTTAATCCTGCGCCTCCTATCCCCAGTAGCCTGGGAAGCCATTTTAATTCCCTTCATCATTACACAGACCTTCCACCGGAAATCTCTGGTAAAGGTGATTGCTGACACTGTCATTCACAAGGACTATTTCAAAATGTCAGCCCCCCCCACCCCACTGCCGAGACGTGTCTCATTAAAGTTGGTGGGGTCCGTCAGAGGCAACCCCCTCCTCTGACGCCTGCCGTCTCTCCATCAAAACGACTTGGGGAACGGAGGAGGGGGGTCGGGGAGAGAAAGCTCATCATCATCCGGATTAGCATAAGGGTGGCGGAGAGCGAAAGAACAACATTGACCAAGTAGAAAGACTTGGAGATGGAGGCTGGCTCTCTGCCTCACTGGGGAATAGACAAGCAGCCAGTTGTTGCACGCCGCTCCAGAAAGAAATCACAGCCAAAAGCAACATCTCTTCTTCTTTTCATCTGTTCTTCCAAATAGTTGCCAACCACAATGTAAGGTTTCAGCAAAAAACAAAACAAAGACATCAAGGCATGTCACCAGAAACATGACGACACGCACACACCATTAACGCTGTTTGTTCCACACTCTGCATGACCCCCCCCCCCACCCCCTACCCTACCCCAGATGATTTACATACAGCATCAGCACAGGGAGATAGGAGACACCTCCACACACAGCTCATCTCTTCATCTCTCACACATCAACATCTCACAGCTGAGAGGATCCAAAGCCTTGGGACCATTCATGTAGATGTTCTTCTGTTGCTACTACTGTGTTTGTGTGTGATGGGGAGGGGGCGGGGGCGGGGGAGGGGGAGGGGGGGGGGGTAGATGGACTGATTCCTATTGTTTGTCTCTGATCAGTGTACTCGCCAAAGCTCAAGGCTTTGTCTGTAAAGCTCACCACTAAGAAGAAAAACCTCTCCCTCTCTCTCTCTCTCTCTCTATATATATATATATATATATTCCTGAAGCCCCGTACCTACATAGTGAAGTCACTGATGACCTTTGCACTTCAGCCCACAGGTCAAACATATAAATGAATGAAGAGAAGTACAAGAAGACCCTATAAATCCACACTGGCTGGATGGAGAAACGTTTAAAGGACATGTCTTTGTTTGACCAAGGAGGGTCATCCATCATAATTATAATTAGAAAATGTCACCTCACCTTTCTGCCCGATCAGCGCCTGATTAAATATTCTCAGGCTGTGGCGAGTAATTGAATTGTGTGTGTGTGTGTGTGTGTTAAACCCAAGGGCTGCTGGGAAAAGCAAAATTAATTACACACAGGTCTGACGCCACTAATGAGTGAACATGACTGACTGGAGTTGGTTATTTATTCACATTGGCTTGGTTAACGTTCCCTATTCTGAGGCAGCGGTTCATACTCCAGTCATTAAACATAACCACCTGCCAATCAGCAACAAGAAACGGACTTCCATAAATACATATTTCCTAGACACAAGCTCATATATCTCCTGTTTTTAAACATGACCTTGGAGCTTTGAGAGTGAGTTTATAGTGATAATGTTAAAGAATAGGGTGTATCCATTTCCAGTTTCTTAGAGAGAGGACACAGAAAGCAGACAATTAAAAAATAGGCCCATTTATTTTCAGTTCCCAAAAGTAGTCAAGTTAAAAATCATATTTGCAAGCCACTGGCTGATGTTGTTTTCAGAGCCAAATATCACTATTACAATCACAAAACAGAATCACGGACCATCAACAGGACACAATAATGGTCTGTACAAAACTATACAAAGTCAATTCAGTACACACAGACATAATCACCCCAGAACCATGGACTCCCTGGAAATCAGTGACAACTGCTGCTGAGTTGGACTTTTCCTGGTTGAACAAAATCAATGAAATAAAAAATCAAGTCGACTACACGCCTTACCACCTGACTAAAACTGACCATATGTCATGGGCGGGGGACAACTCATCTGATAAAGAGGTATGAGCTTTAGGCTGCTACAAGGAAACATACATCCACCTACTCCACCAACCCCCTGCCCTGTAAAAACACATCTCTGGGATCATTCGCATGCACTTGACTTGGAGAGGAATCTTCTCTGGGAGAAATGATTGGGCATCTTCAACACGAGGACAACACTTGAGTCATGAGTTGACTCCAGGACGTGATCTACATGTGTGGGGGTTGGGGGGGGGGGGGGGGGGGGTGCTGATGAACGCGACGGTGGTGGAGAGGGGTTAATAGGGTTCGGAAAAGCTCAATTGCAAAAGCTTGTCTCCAGGACAGTTTGCGTGAAGGGTATGTGTGTGTGTGTGTGTGTGTGTGTGTGTGTGTGGTAAGGTAGAGACGGTAGAGGTCTTTCAACACAAGTCTAAGGTCTGACACACTCATGTCACAAGCACAGTTTGAGAAGCGCTTATGCTGGTGAAGGGGCACTTCATGATGGCACAGCATGCTACACACACACACACACACACACACACACGGTTTAACACACACACACACACACACACACACAGTGAGGTCAGACAATTATAGTATGTGAATATTATCTCTGGAAAAGGTGAGCTGAGAGAGGGACATGTTCAAACTGAAAGAATAAATAACCCACAGATTCCAACATGGCTGTTCAAAAAACAGGACTTCTATCTTCCTCTCTCTCTCTCTCTCTCCACTCACACTCAACGACACACACCGCCCAGCCGCACCACAGTGAGATCAGGCTAGTTTGGACCCGCCGCCCACTAATAATGACTCTGGAAGCACAACGCAACACTATTCAAACACGGTTAATATTGACACAGAGAAACTAGCACTACCACCGAGGATACAGCCCCCACTTTGAGTACAGCTGGAGATGGAGCACAAACATTTCCTGCTAAGAAAATTGCGTGGCCAGTTCTGACAGTTAAAGGACTATGATAAAGACTAGGACTAGATTTTCAAAAGGTATATCAAATACCCTTTTTAAAAGACTATACATTTCCAATGATTTCTGTCAACCAAGTTCCACCTTGAAGACCCAAAAACATGTTAATCATTTTTGCTTCCATCTTATTTTTTTTCCATATATGTATTTTTTTTTCTTTCTTTTTTTTTACTATCACAGAAACACAAAATACTGCATTCTAACGGGCATATATCTCTCTGCAAAATACACTGGAGGGATGCATTGTGATTGAGCTGGAGGAAAAGAGCTGTTGTTGTTGGAGCCTCATGCCTTATACAAGTTCTCCCTCTGCTGGCCGGTGGCGGGACTGCGCGTAGCTCCAGACATAATGAGTGACAGTGTTCCAAAGCCCTCACAGTAAGACCCGCCCGATCCCAGGCGGTTCGAATGTCTGAGTGATGGGATGGTTCAGATACAGGTGATGTAGGGTGGCAGGTCCAAGCGCGCGCGCACGTGTGTGTGTGTGTGTATGTATATGTTACTTGTTGACAGGGGCGGGGTGGGGGTTTGGGGGCTCTACAACCCAAAGCGAGCTGGGGTACGCTTGGGGGTCATGGGGGCCACCTCCTCCTTCCTCCCGGGGGTGACGATTTTCACAGCCCTACGGAAAAGAGAGAAGAGAAAAGAAGAGTTAAATAAAAAAATAAAAATATTTTTAAAAAATCAGCAACAACAAAAACGACAACTTGTGAGAACACACCGATGCTCATCAGCATAACACCGGATAGGCGCAATCCCACCGTCCTTTCCACCGTGTGAAATGAGCGCCGTGTTTAGCGGAGGTGAGAGAGGCTAGTCAGACACCGGCTGCTCAGGGCTAGCTGGTGAGCTAGCTGATGGAGGGACTGGAGTCAAATGAAAAGGGCAGTTTGTCTGTCTGTGGGGACCGGCGGTACACAGAGGCTTCACGCCGCTGACAGCACAATCTATCATCTTTAATTACAGCAGCGCGACACCCTGACACGAGCTAGCCAGCGTTCCCTTCTCCCTCTCTCTCTACACACACATACACACACACAGCAATTACAGCCATCAGGCCATAATCCCCCCCCCCCCCCCCTCCTCCTCCTCCTCCTCCTCTCCTTTCTCAGTCCAGGTAGAGGCACGTTTTCCACTATTCACCCCTTTCTGTCCAAAAATGCCTTTCTCTTAAGACAAGATCAGTATGAAGCAGGCATGTGTTTGTGTTTGTGAACGGCAGCCTGCTGAGGCAGAGACTGAAGGTAAACCAGGGGCCTGGTTTGGAAATTGGATGCAGAAATATGTGTATCCACCCCACCCACCACACACACACACACACACATTCAATCTATACACACACACACACACACACACACACACACACTGTGTGAGCTGTGAGGAGGGAGGATGTGGAGGCGTGAGGACAGCACTGTCTGAGATTAAAGACAAATCCTAACTAATGTGCCTCCCTTTACATAATCCTTTGTGGAAAAGATGAGTGAGTCCCACACACACACACACACACACACACACACACACACACACACACACACACACACACACACACGTCTCCTTTTCCAGCACCCATCACCACTACCATTACTATTACTGCGACTATTACTACTACTATTACCATTACGACACTACTATTACTATTACTACAACAACTATACAACTATTACTATTACCACTACTACACTACTATTACCACTACTATACAACTATTAGTATTACCTCTACTACACTACTATTACCACAACTACTACACTACTAATCACTGTTACCACTACTACACCGCCACTACATTCAGTACAAGCTCTTGTAGTGTTGTTCAGTGAGTTGAAGCTCTGAGTGAATCCATTGATGTGAGTATTGGTGGGTGGGGGAGGGAGAGAGGGAGGGAGGGAGGGAGAGGGGGGGAGAGAGGACTGAATGATGGATAGCAAGCAGATGACAAGGTGCAGCAGTTGTCTTGGTGTGTGACCAGTGAGAGTGTGGTGAAGCTGGTCGTGCTCAGAGACAGAGAGGACAGAGACAGAGAGAGAGACAGAGAGAGAGAGAGAGAGAGAGAGAGAGAGAGAGACAGAGAGAGAGAGAGAGACAGACAGACAGACAGACAGAGAGAGAGAGAGAGAGAGAGAGAGAGAGAGAGAGAGAGAGAGACAGACAGAGACAGAGAGAGACAGACAGAGAGAGAGAGAGAGAGAGAGACAGACAGAGAGAGGACAGAGACAGAGGGAGAGAGAGAGACAGAGGGAGAGAGAGAGACAGAGAAAGAGACAGAAACAGAGAGGACAGACACAGAGAGGACAGACACAGAGAGGACAGACACAGAGAGGACAGACACAGAGAGGACAGACAGAGACAGAGAGGACAGAAACAGAGAGGACAGACACAGAGAGGACAGACAGAGACAGAGAGGACAGACAGAGACAGAGAGGACAGACACAGAGAGGACAGACACAGAGAGGACAGACACAGAGAGGACAGACACAGAGACGGCGGAGAGGGCGTGACAGCAGAGCCACGCTCATTACCACACTTCCGACATCCTCCGCGCTGTCATCTAATTCTTAATCCTACGCTTTTTAACGTGATTATTTTGAGCATGTCTGTCTGCCACACACGCGGCCAGACAAAGGCTCTGATAGAGAGATAAACCCGCTCATTAATTAACAATAAAAGTGTGCGTTTTTTTTAGTTTTTTTTTTCCTTCCTTAACCCCCCTATTTCTCTTTTGTGAAGCGCGCAGACGGGTGCGAAATTAATTCTTCGGTCTAATTTGAGAATTAACTCTCTCTCTCTTTCTCTCTTCTGCGGTGGTCGCTATTTAAATTGCTGCCATAATGGGGGTCAGGAAGGAGTCAATATTATTTCTTTTTGTCTCGTCTGGAGGGACGAGACGTGAGAAAAAGCTCATCATGGGATGTGAGAGAGGAGAAGAGAGAGTGAGAACGAGGCAGGGGGGGGGGGGGGGGGGAGATGGTAAGAGAGGCAGCTAAATTAACCAGTTTCTGCACCACCAGTTCTGTATGGGGAATGAGGCCAGTGCTAAGCCCATTGTTGCAAAGGAACCTCTCTGTGATGAAGAGGTAAGTGGAATGAGAGACAGAGAGAGAGAGAGAGCTGCGTTACCTGACGCTGTTCACGTTGCTCTTCCTGTCCTGCTCCTCTCTCCGTGACCTCAGCTGCTGCTCCGCCAGGGACATCTCCTCCTCCATGTTAGTGATCTCCTCCTTGGCTCTCCGGCGGTTCTCCATCCTGCTCTTCCCCGCCTGTTTGACGCTGTAGAACATGGGCCCCAGCTCCGCCAGCCACTCCCCATCCACCGCCGTCACACACTGCATGTACTCCTGCAGGGGGCGCCACACCACATTACACGACACGTTAGAACTACTACACACGTTAGAAACACGACTATACGTGTTAGAAAGTACTACTACACATGTTAGAAACACGACTACACATGTTAGAACTACTACACGTTAGAAACACTACTACACGTGTTAGAAACACTACTACACGTGTTAGAAACACTACTACACATGTTAGAACTACTACACGTTAGAAACACAACTACATGTGTTAGAAACACTACTACACATGTTAGAACTACTACACGTTAGAAACACAACTACATGTGTTAGAAACACTACTACACGTTAGAAACACTACTACACATGTTAGAAACACTACTACACATGTTAGAAACACGACTACACATGTTAGAACTACTACACGTTAGAAACTCTACTACACGTTAGAAACTCTACTACACATGTTAGAACTACTACACGTTAGAAACACTACTACATGTGTTAGAAACTCTACTACACGTGTTAGAAACTCTACTACACGTTAGAAACTCTACTACACATGTTAGAAACACTACTACACATGTTAGAAACTCTACTACACGTGTTAGAAACTCTACTACACACTGACAGCATTCTAACTCTGACACTCTGATGGGACAAATGTTAGCACCTTTGGCTAGCGGTGCTAATGTCAAGGCGGATCGTGGTGCAGCATCCGGTAGCGTAGCGGCGGTGCTATCTGCAGCGGTGGGGAGCGAGTTGCGCGGGGCCTCTTACCTTGGTGGTCATGACCAGCTCGTGGTAGGTGATGTAGTCGGGGGTGTAGCCCATGCCGAACAGAGAGCTGGTGGGGTGGAGGTGGCAGGGCATGCCGGTCCTCACGTTCACGTACTCGCCGATGCCCTGAGAACGAACACGAACACACACACATGAAACGTTAGACAAAACAGCTCAACACACTGTCCCCCAATAAATGTACATGTTGATTTTTGATCAGACTCTAGCCGATGTATCCCACTGTCTGTGTGTGTGTGTGTGTGTCTGTGTGTGTGTGTGTGTGTGTGTGTGTGTGTGTGTGTGTGTGTGAGTGAGTGAGTGTGTGATGTTTGATCAGAGTTCCCTCAGACTCTAGCCAATGTATCCCACTGTCTGTCTGTGTGTGTGTGTGTGTGTGTGTGCGTGTGTTATTTGTGTGTAGTACCTTGAGCTTGGCGGCCTGGTGGAAGTAGGCAGCACAGATACACTTCCTGATGATGTCCCAGTCTGAGCCGCAGGATTGCAGGTTCATCCTCTGCTGCACCATGATGTCTTTGAGCTGGGAGCGCACCTCACGCACCTGCAAAACACACACACACACACAAATGCGTTAGCTAACAGAAAACAAACGCATGAATATTTACAAAGAACAGTATAAAATCAAGCCCACATTTTGTAATATGACACATGGCTTAAAGTGGTGCTAGTTTCTAGCAGCCAGAGAATATCAACCGAGGGCATTTTACATTTTGGTACAGGTAGACTGAAGAGAGAGAGAATGAGAGAGAAAGAGAGAAAGAGAGTGAAAGAGAGAGAGAGAGAGAGAGAGAGAATGAGAGTGAGTGAAAGAGAGAGAGAGAGAGCGAGAGAGAGTGAGTGAAAGAGAGAGAAAGCAAAAGAGAGAGAGAGAGAGAGAGAGAGAGAGAGAGAGAGACAGAGAGGTGTGTGACCTTGCGCATGGCCTTGGTGTGGATGAAGTGCTCGTTGCACCAGATGCTGGAGTAGTTGTTGTTCTTCCACTGCAGGTAGACGTTCAGGTAGGTCAGGTGGTCACTCTCTGGGATGGAGAACTTCTCCCTCACCTGGTCACTCTCCTCCTCACGACCCTGCAGATGGAGGGAGGGAGGGAGGGAGAGACAGACAGACAGACAGACAGACAGACAGACAGTAGAGGAGTTCAGGTGTGTGTACCTTTCGTTATGGACACATCAAAATAGCACGAGCAACATATTTGTTAGATATTGGTATCTGATATTTGACATTGTCTGAGGATGTGAAGGCCTCGTACCTTGGGCCTGTAGAAGATGGCGGGCACAGACAACATGGAGACGATGATGAGGATGTCGGCGCTGCAGCCCATGTCACATGACACGATCAGCATCTTGGACAGGGCGGGGTCCAGGGGGAACTCCACCATGAGACGCCCAGTAGGCGTGAGAGCACCTGAGACGGGGGGGAGGGCACAATTACCGTTACATACAGTCCTGTTACACACAGAGGAGCGGAGAGGGGGGGAACATAATACAGGTGACACTTTCCTGTCTGTTCTAAGAGAGAGAGAGAGAGAGACAGGGGGACAGAGAGAGAGAGAGAGAGAGAGAGGGGGGGGGGACAGAGAGACAGGGGGACAGAGAGAGAGAGAGAGAGAGGGGGGGGGGGGACAGAGAGACAGGGGGACAGAGAGAGAGAGAGAGAGAGAGAGGGGGGGGGGACAGAGAGACAGGGGGACAGAGAGAGAGAGAGAGAGAGACAGGGGGACAGAGAGAGAGAGAGACAGTGGGACAGAGAGAGAGAGAGAGAGAGAGAGACAGGGGGACAGAGAGAGAGAGACAGAGAGACACACAGGGGGACAGAGAGAGACAGGGGGACAGAGAGAGAGAGACAGGGGGACACAGAGAGAGAGAGAGAGGAGGACGATAAACTGCCGCCGGTTTGAGGACGGTCGTCAAAACATTTCAATCCCAAACTTTTGAAACCAGCTCTGATTTCGATGATTACCAGACGGAGAGTGAGGAGATTAGAGGGAAAAGAGTGCAGAGAGGCAGAACAGGCGGGTTTGGGCAGGTAATCCCTTATCAGAGATAATCTGCTGTTAACACACCGCACAGGGCCATCGTCAAAACGTCCCCCCCCTCAGCCCCCAAATCCCTAAATCCTCCTGGGGATATGGCTAAGATGAAACAGAGATGGGGGGCCAGCCAGTCCAACCTAAAGAGAGGATGAAGCACTATGCAATTACTTCACTGTAGCAGACTTTCCTGTCTCCAATGCTCCAATGACTGCAACATGTGACGTGGTTTGGTAAGAGGTGTTCTACTTGATGCAGATGAAGTGTCTTCGTCTGTTCAAGGGCAACGCACGCAATTTTGCCTTATTTTTTTTTATTTCATAAACCGTCCGTGTTCAAGAAAGAAATCTGTTGTTCTGATTCTGGATCCAACCATCGGTCAGAAGGATTGAACACTTGGAGGTTTCACACTGACTTAGGTGGCTCAAGCCCAGGCTGAGGTCCAATTTCAAGCCCAGCCCCCAGCCCCCCCATCCCCCCAGTCCCCCAGTCCCCCAGTCCCAAACCCACCTGTGTTGTCCAGCGCCCCCAGGATCCAGAGCTGGTACATGGAGTTGAGCATGTTGTCCTCCGGCGGGGGGTCCATGAAGTGGAAGAGCAACAGGTCCTGGACACCCAGAGACTTCAGCAGCAGGACCACGTTGGCCAGGTTGGTCCTCTGGATCTCTGGGATGGTGATGGTCAACATCTCGTTCTTATAGGCACTCTGAGTGTACAGCCTGGATAGAGGATGGATGGAGGGAGGGAGGGAGGGAGGGACGGACAAAGAAAGGAGGCTTATTCAATAACACAGAACAATCTTGCATCCATACATTTGCTGTAGAAGCGCGCATGCACACACACACACACACAACACTCACACACACACACACGGCCCTGACAGATCTAATGCTGCCTGAGTGATGGAGAGAGCACGGCTTCACAGGCTGACGGCGTCAGGGCGGGAGGGAGAGAAGCGTGCTGCGTGGCCACGGTCACCAAGCTCCTTAGCAGGCTTTGACTAGCCAAACTATTTAGAGCAGCTCCCATTGCTGCTTCAGAGCCAGAGGTCTGTGCTCACAAACCAGCCCTCCACCGTCTCACTCATTGGCTAATCCCTCTGAAGTGTGTGTGTGTGTGTGTGTGTGTGTGTGTGTGTGTGTGTGTGTGTGTGTGTGTGTACAAGCTCGGGCTGGAGTTGAGGTGTGTGTGTGTGTGTGTGTGTGCATTATTAGGAATTGATCTGAGTGTGTGTGTGTGTGTGTATAAGCTCAGGGCTGGAGTTGGGGTGTATGTGTGTGTGTGTATTATTCGGAAATGATCTGAGTGTGTGTGTGTGTGTGTGTGTGTGTACAAGCTCGGGGCTGGAGTTGGGGTGTGTGTGTGTGTGTGTGGATTATTAGAAAATGATCAGAGTGTGTGTGTGTGTGTGTGTACAAGCTTGGGGCTGGAGTTGGGTTGTGTGAGTGTGTGTGTGTGTGTGTGTGTGTACGTGGTGTATGCGGTCACAGCTAAGAGGGGGGGCTTTGAGTGGCATGTTTCTCCGCACAAGTAGAGTCACCCAGCAGGCCACACACTCATCAACCACGCCTAGGCCCCTGCTCACTCCAAAGCTCCACGTCCAAATTGATTCTTCACAGATCTGTTTGTTTGTGTGTGTGTGTGTGTGTGTGTGTGTGTGTGTCTGTGTGAAGGGACGGGGGTTAATCCTGAAGCATGGGGGCTTTCATAAGCATCCTAGCTCATTTACAAGGCAAAACAATCATGCGTGTTTGGGTGTGCATGCGCACGCGTGTGTGTGCGTGTGTGTGTGTGTGTGCCACAGAGACTGTATCCCTCTCCTTGAGGAAGGGTAGAGATGGGGGGAGTAGTAGAAAGGTCATGTGGAACCTCAGAGTGGGGCTATTGTGTCCCATTTTCCCTGCTGTAAACAGAGTTAAACTGCATGAAATCCTGTGGAGATTAGGATTCCGGCCCCCTCTCTCCTCCTCCTCCTCCTCCTCCTCCTCCTCCTCCTTGAAAGCAGGGCCGCCTCGCAGATCACAGGCCAGGACAGACCATCTGAGACCGGCTCTGATGTGAATCAGCCAGAGGATGAAACAGCGGCGGCGGCATCATCTCACACACACACACACACACACACATACGTACGCACACAGTCTCTCACTGGTTTTCAGAGGGATATAAAACAACCTGAATTACACAATTCTTTCCACTGTGCATAGCGCCACACACACACACACACACACACACACACACACACACACACACACTAATGTGGTCACTTGAAGAGGGGTTTCAATGAGATGCCAGGCACAGTGGAAAGAATTGTGTAATTCAGGTTGTTTTATATCCCTCTGAAAACCAGTGAGAGATTGTGTGTGTGTGTGTGTACGTGTGTGTGTGTGTCTTTCTCCGTTACCTGTAGCACTGGCCGGGCCCTGTACGTCCTGCTCTGCCAGCCCGCTGGTTGGCATTGGCCTGGCTGATGGGGTACACCTGGAGGGCGTCCATGCCAATGCGAGGGTTGAACACCTGTCCACAAAGACAACAACAACAACACATTAGCAACACAAACACAACACAGGGACTCTTCTCTAACACAAGTTCTATTTTAACATGGCCATCTCAGCGTCATCAATGCAGTAGATAAGTGTGTGTGAGGAAGATAGTGTGTGTGTGTGTGTGTGAGGAAGATAGTGTGTGCGTGTGTGTGTGTGTGTGTGAGGAAGATAGTGTGTGTGTGTGTGTGTTTGTGTGCGTGTGTGTGTGTGTGTGTGTGTGTGTGTGAGGAAGATAGTGTGTGTGTGAGAGTGAGAGAGAGAGAGCTGAAGGAGCAGCTGTCTTACCTTGAGTTTGCAGTATCCCGCGTCCACAACAAACATGATTCCGTCCACGGTCAGAGAGGTCTCAGCGATGTTGGTGGCCACGATGCACTTCCTCACGCCGTCTGGAGCCTGGCGACCGAGAGAACAAAACAAAGACCATCAGCCATACGGTCGTTCCCTTCACACGCCAAAAACAACCTGTGTATTAGTTAGAATTCTAAGTTAAACGTAAAACGGACGATGGAACGTGGACAGTCATGGTCTATAACTGTCCCGGCTGTGGATAGGAGTAGAGTAAGAGTAAAGGAGGTTGTAGGGAACCTTCTGGAAGATCTTGGCTTGCAGGTCCGAGGGCAGCTGGGAGTAGATGGGCAGCACAGCCAGAGCAGGGGCGTCGTCCAGGTCCTCCAGACGCTCAACGATCTGGTCGGATGTCACCTGGGAGGACAGGGGGGGGAGAGAGAGAGAGAGAGAGAGGGATGATACACGGACAAGTTTAGATGACATATCTTAACCCCCAATGTGACATATTGACAAATCACTCGTATGACGTTTATCATTGACCCCTCCCCACTCATTGCTTAAGTATAAATACACCCAATGAAATGGCACCTGATGCAATTTATGCAATGTGACCAAATACAGAAAATAGTTATGTTCACATTGACCAACACAACGTTGCAATGTACAGATATGTCTAATCTAACTCAGGTGAAGTGACTCAGGGAGTGACCGGGGGTGGTCCAGTGGTCTAGCACCACGGCCTACAGTGCACACATATGCCCATGTCGGCATGGGTTCGAATCCGGCTCATGCCCTGCTGACATACCCTCTCCTCCTTACTTTCTTCACTATCTCTATCCAATACAAATTAAAAATATAAGATTGGAACTGCTCCACACACAAAATAACCTTTAAAACAAAAAAGTGACTCAGGGAGTGACTGGTGGTGTGGTTGCGTTGCCCACCTCAATGTCCTCCTGTCCGGGCATGAAGATGAGGATGTCTCCTCCCATGCCACTGAGGTGGATCTGCAGGCCCTGTTTCACTGCTGCCTCCACGTAGTCCTCCTGAGGCGTCTACACAACAACAACAACAATAACACACTACCGTTAAGACAGGACCACCACTACACCGTACAATACAACAAACACCAACTACACACACTGACACTCTCAGAAAACAGACAACAAACTTAGTGTAGGCCTCTGAACATGGCTATGCAGCTAAGACGTTCTCACTGACTCCCATGAAGAAACAGATGCTACCTGGACAATAAGGGGAAGAGTTGTACAGTAGGACACATCACCTTGCTGAATAAGATGTCCACCGGGAATGTTCTTCCTGGAATGTGGAATATGGGAACGTTGCCGAAGAACGCGGCAAACTTGTCAGAGTCCATCGTAGCGGAGGTAACTATCAGCTTCAGGTCGGATCGCCTGGCCACAACCTGGAAGAGACCGGCAGAGAGAGAGAGACAGAGAGAGAGAGAGAGAGAGAGAGAGAGAGAGAGAGAGAGAGAGCGCAATGTTAGAGAGAGATGGAGAAAGTCAGGTCATGATGATAAAGCTCACACGGGCACTGTGATCGGAACGCCACAAAGCTGTCCTTTCATAAAGCCATAGAGATACAACCACACACACACTAACAACACACCTCGGACATACACACAAGACTGCCACAACCAAATCAAACACAGAACATGGAGTCTAAACACGGCACTACAAGTGAGTGACCCCTGACCTCTCGGAGCAGGCCGAACAGCACGTCAGTGTTGAGGGAGCGTTCGTGAGCCTCGTCCATGATGACGGCGCTGTAGTGGTCCAGGTCCGACTCTCTCAGACTCTCTCTCAGAAGGATACCGTCTGTCATGTACTTTATCACGGTTTTGTCTGACGTGCAGTCCTCAAAACGGATTGCATAACCCACCTGGAACAAAGACGAGAAAAAAGGTTGTTTATTCCTGGACCGCATATATTTACAGAGCAAGAAGAGTGAACCAATGAAACTTGGAGGTTACATATTGTTACCTAATGTAAAGGACATATTATAATACCAGTATTTAACGGACATTGTGTAATAATACACAAAGTCAATAAACATCCGCCAGATGGCAGTGTTGCACAACACAAGAGTTCATGCCGTTATTCAAAAGGACTCGGTCCAAGACAAGGCCAAGAGTCCGTAATGAACAGGAAATGACCCTTGTACACACTGCACATTGGAATTTGGTTAGACACACCACATCGGTAGTGAGGTGTGAACCAGTCCAGCGCCACACTCCAACTCTGCCACGCCTTCCCTTACAAACACATTTCATCAGAGTTCATACAACTTTAGCCTGGTTCGCTGCCCTGGGTCAACAGATAAGAGATAGTTATCCATTGATCCACGTGCTTCCAGGATGTAGTTAATGTTTGTGGCTAGCCAGCTCCACCGTAGGTCGTCCTCCTCACCTCGGCCCCCAGGTTGCTTCCCAGCTCCTCGCTGACTCTCTTGGCCACGCTCATGGCCGCCACCCTGCGGGGCTGGGTGCAGCCCACCATGCCGTAGCTGGTGTAGCCGTCCTCGTGGAGGTACTGGGTCAGCTGGGTGGTCTTCCCGCTGCCCGTCTCTCCCACCACGATCACAATGCTGTTGTCCCTGGAGCAGAAACACAGGAGAACAATGTCAATACATTAGAACCCCACGAGGAGGGCACTCGAGACTTGAAGAAGAGCTTCTGTCATGGCTGTGGAAATCTGTGTGATACACTTATTTGAAATTCATTTTTAAGGACACGTGGTCTAGCGGTTATTTTCCATGGACACCCTCTTCAATCATTACAGCCCACATAACAAGGATATAACACAATCTCAATTCCCGTCTTTACTGACGGACATTCCTTTCCATAGACCCTGCTCTGTCCTTCTAAATGAAAGCCAGGTATGTAACGTAGGGCTGGGGATGAGTGGTGCCAGGGGATGAGTGGACCAGTACCGGATGATGTTGAGCAGCTGCTGCCTCACAGCGAAGATGGGCAGGTACTGCCTCTGCTCCAGCAGGGTCTTCTTCTTGGCAAACTCACTGCTGGCCTCACTCTTGTCTTTCATGTGGTCCGCAAACTTCTGCTCTGTTCTAGAGGGAGGGAAGACGGAGGGAAAACAAGAAACGATGAATGAAGTGGAAGGCGAGGTGTACTACTCCTTGAAGTACTCACTAAAAATTGAACACTGGTTCAACACTGCTCGTTGATGGATTCCACTCCCATGTATAACCACCCACGTGACCCTGAGTCAGAGATAGTTACCTGTAGTCCACCTTGCCATCCTCTCCCACAGGCTTGGACCCGTCTGCGTCCTCTGTCTTCTTGATGCCCATGATGTCACCCAGCTTGGTGCCCGCCAGCTCCCAGTGCTTGTGCTGTGCCTGGAGAGAAAAGAAACAGCAAGATAGACACTTAGATTAAAGCCCCAACCAGACTTTCAGTCCTCACACTGTAGTCATAACCTAGTCATAAGCTCACACATGGTCAGTGTATCTGCGGCGGTCCCTGACAGCCTCAACCTACCTTCTTGCGTTCCTTCTGCTCACGGTGCTTCCGGACCAGCTGGCTGCCCTTGCGGGCGATGATGGCCATGTCAGAGGTGGCGTCCTTCACCGGGATGACAGGCTCCGGCTACGACAGAGACACAGACACGTCAGCGGCATTCTACACAAGACAACTCTTTTGTTGTGTATGTCACATTCATATTCTTGTATTGTGTGTTGTTTTTTATGCATTGTACAGCGTATTGTGACCATGTAAAATGCACTTTAACTTCATAAACTTGAAACTGTGACCGAATGATTCAACGTCAAGCCATACCGTGGTGCCATGTAACCAGCCCACAACTTCTTCATCTTCCACATAGATGTGGAGTTACCTGTTTGGTGAAGACTATCCTCCCGTCCAGGAAGGGAGGGACCAGGTTGTGAACGAGCAGATGGACCTTGGCAGCGTTGTCCTCCTCAAAGTCCTCATCCACCTCCAGCCTCTGGACCACTCCACTGGTCAGCATACGGTTAGTCTCCCAGCGCTCATTGTCCTGACAAGGGGGAACACACACACGTTAGTTACACACACACACGCACGAACAATCCAAACGCTTGCCCGACACCCTCAAATTATGAAATTGATCAGAGCGTTTCAGCCATTTATGGTTTAGACCCAGTGGGCAATTGGGGTCCTAAGAAAACCCAGGTCTGGAAGAGGCCATTAGTGTGCAGTAGTACCGTACCTCATTGATCTGTCGTTTCTGTGCAGATATGCGTTTCTGCGTCTGCTTCTGCAGGATCTGCTCTCTCTTCTTCACATACTCCTCAGAGGTGGCAGTCAGAGGGTTGTGGAACTCATCGTAGCCTTCGTCCATCATGTACCAGTCTCTGTCCGCTTGCTGCAAAAACAAAGAAACATAAGGAAATGGTCCGCGCACATGTCTGTTGGACACGTTGGAGCCTGGTCTATTTCTGTGAGTGATGATAACAGTCAACATGGCCAGGATCTTCAGCAACACTCACCTTCTGGTCCTCTTCCCATTGCTGCTTCTCGTCCTCATTATCAAAGGCGATGCCGTCCTCACCCTCGCCTTCCTTCTTACCTGGGGCACGGAGACAGAACACACACACACACACACAGAACACACACACACACACACATTAGCAACAACACTCAAAACATGAAAACTAGTGCAAATAAGATGGAGGAACCAGAAAGAAGGGAGGCGTGGAGGTAGATACCTTTCCCACGGGAGAGACGGGGAGTGGAGCCCAGGTGCTTCCTGTCGCTGGCCCACTCGTTGTACTTGTATGACGGGGTAGGGAGGGGTGTGTCATCGGGGTAGCGACCTCTAACTGACCTGGAAACTGAACTAGAAACAGAACCAAAAAAAAAGGTTAGTCATCAGCTGAAAGGAACACTGGTCTCTCTAGCCTAAGGTATGCATTAGACAGCATGAAAGATGTATGTTAAGATGTCAGCAATAGATTAGCCCGTGTAGGCTTAACCTCGTTCAGACTAGTTCGGAAAGCCTGGGGAAATCCTTTGCAGAAAATAGTTACAAAGGGGTGGAAATCGGTTTGAAATGCCAAACCAATCAAATGCCATTGCCTGGGTGGAGATCTAAAAAAACAGAATTCAGTTTTTTCTTCAAAGTTGCAAGTTACCATAGGAAACAACTCTATGCAACATAGTTTTACAAGGTGGGAAAAGACGACACACATAACAACGAGCAACCATTCTACGGCCATGTGGAGTTCTTGGAATGTTAAATCCAATCAAATTGCGAGCACGTACTCCCATCGCTCCGTCCAGTTCAATCCAAGCCAGATGAGCTCATCTAAAATTCTCCAGACCTCCAAAGGAGGTGTGAGGACAATATGATTTGGAGGCATGGTTATGTGAGACTAGTATAGTCTTAACCCTGAAGCTTCTAAGGGTTGGATGAGAAAGAGAGTGTCGAGCGCCAGTTGCTTACTTGTCCCTCCTTTCGCTGTCCCGTCCTGAGCGCTGGCTGCTGCTGCTGCTGACGCTGCGCTCCGACCCGGGCCGGTCCGACTCCTTGTGTGAGGAAGCAGGAGAAGGAGATTCCCAGTGGGAACGTCGGGAGCTGGCGTAGCCGCTGTCGTCCTCCTCCCAGCTGGTGCGGGAGGGCGTGGTGCCATCTGTACAGAGAGAGGGCGAGAGAGGAAGAAACTAATGTTCGAGACTCCTCTAAAAGATACCTAAAGACCTGTTTCTCACACGATGGAGGGGTCTGGGTAGGGGGTTAGGGGTTACTGACCTCTGGGTCGCGTCTGGGGCGAGGAAGGCTCCTCTCTCTTGCTGCCTCGGCTGATGCGGTTGTCAGACCAGCCATCTCTCTGTGAGCGCTCACTCCTTTCGCTGCGGTCCCCACGTTCTGACCGGCTGCTGCCACGACTATGACTGCGCTCCCTGTCGTCTGCCGTAGAAAAACAAACAGTATTTACCACCTCAGTCACAGAATCACAACACGTTAAAAGTTTTTAAAAATCTTGGATTGCTACCGTAACTGGATTGCTATAAGTCGTTGGACAGGATCATTTATTTTGCTCACCTCTATCACCCCTTCGATCTCTATCCCTATCTCTGGGCCGCTCTCTGTCTCTGTCCCTCTCTCTGGTCTTGTCCTCTTTGGAGGAGGCATAGACCCCATGTTCACGCCGGTCCTTCTCCCTCTGCTGGTGTTTACGACGGAACTCTTCACTGACCCCTCCAGGGTTGGAGGGCGTCTCTGAGCCTGTCACACGGTACTTCCTGCTGGGAGCATGAAGAAACATATAGGCTTGAGTGTAACACAACACTAAATTAGCATTTCATCTGTAAACATCTACTCAATAAATAAAAAAGGCAATGAGAATACCTCAAAGAAAATCGAAACAACTTACCTCTCCTTTTTACCACCTGGGTCCTCTTCCTCTTTGTCCTCCTCATCAGACCCTGAATCGCTCTTCCCCTCTTCCCAGTCCTTGTAGGAAGAAACCTTGGATTTCTTGTTCTTGCTTTCATCGCTGTCTGCCTCGGCCTGCTCCTTGCTCTCGCGTTCCTTCCTTTTCTGGGCTGCCAGCAGGTCCAAGCCCAGTAGAGAGGTGCGTGGAGTGGGTGCTCGAAACACGTGGGGCTCTGCTGCTGCACTCTTCTTCTTCACCATCAGCCCACCCACCTGTTCAGTGGGGTCACTGCCCTCCAGCCTGTGCAGTGACGAATCATCCTCCTCCTCCATTTTCTCCGTTGACTGTGGAACCCCCCCAAAAAGTGTCAGAATTAGACCAACCAACCACAAATGAATGGAGCAAAGGCTTCATGAAATGAAGTACATACAAAACTATATTAGCTTAAAGAAACTATATAAGCGAGTCATCAATCAATAATATAATAACTACTAAGAGTAAGAGTAGTGTATCTAATGTTATTAGCTAGTTATATTATTTCAATATATCACTAGCAGATATCTAGCCAGCAGATTGTTTGGTAGGTAATGGATTACATGAAATATAAGCCAAATCATAACATATCTAGCTAGTAATGTATTTGAACTAAAAAAAGAAGTTCCATGTTCGTTTCCACAATCATTTCCAAACTAAATAACAGCTGCACTTTCAACCACACAAGTCCTTTGCTAGTTTCAAGGTCTTGTCACCAAGACATTCGTTGGATGAAAACGTGAAAATGATTGACAGATTCATTGTTTCAGTTAGAAGTAATTTGCATTGAGCAAGGGGAGGAATAGAGGAGACACTATTCTGAATTGTCATTGCAATTTCCATTGCAGTCAAAAGAGGCCGCAATCCTGCATAGGGTGCCTTTAAAGTTGAATTGGAGTGAACAGCTTAAAAGTTGTAGAAGTAGCGGTTTAAAAATGGGAAGAAAAGGTATAACAATAAGTATGAGCAAGAACAGTAGTTGGACTTGCTGATGCAAACCCACTAATAAGAAGCACTATGAGCAGGAACAATTGTTGGACTTGCTTAAGCAAGCCCACTCATAACAAGTCTTCAGCAAACATGTTGTGGCCCACGAATGATGCAGTGACACGTTTATTCAAAGTTTGGAATTTCAGTTGTTATCGACTTGTGCCAATCAGTGTCATTTTGTAAATGCCGGATCTCTTTGGCACGAAGTATCATACACCCACGTTTCGTCAAAATGGTCCCAGTGGTGTCTGAGATATCGCGTGTGACAGACGAACATACGGAGAGAGATCCACAGTCCCCTTCCAGACTTCATCGTGGGGGGACAATAATAATAAGTATGTGGAAGAAGAATAGTTGGACATGCTGAAGCAAGCCCGCTAATTAATAATATCAACATACAGGCTGCCAAAGTAAGTAACTAAAGTTAGCTGGCTAGCTTTATAGATTACCTATCAGATATCACAACACATTAATGGTGGCGTTGGCTGATCACTATTAACTCAAACAAATTCAATTAAACTGGTAAATTCAAGCGGAAATATAATAATGCAGGTGTCAAATCTACTCAATAAAAGCACGGACTTGCTTACCTTTGTGTGGCTTCCCTGGTTGAGGCTAGCAGGCTATGGCTAGCTATCCTGTCACATGTAATTGATTGTAATTTAGCTCTCTAAAAACGATCTCAACAGTATCAACAACCTTACCAAACGCCACTGTGATAATGCCAGATATAGCTCCAGCAAGATACACAACACACTCGATTTGATTCACCCTATTACAAAATATTATCTTCCGTAAATAAAGCGTTTTTTGTTTACAGATAGAGAGGCCGCCATTGCAATCCCACAATTCAAGACATTCAAGAAAACTTTATCAAATCTTTTCCCCTTGACAGAAGGAGAAAGACTGTTGTACTGGAGGAACAAAACCTTCCCTTTGTGTGGCTTCCCAATAAGCAGAGTTCCTTTCAAAATATTCATTTTATTTAAATATAACCTTGTTTTTTGATAGGAAATGGCAATCAATGACACAAATACATGATGGTCTCACTCTTGAGGTCAAAAATGATGAGAAATTGTACATGGAAAACAATGACTGTAAAATAAAAGGCAGATCATAAAGTATTTAGCTAAACAAATAGCAGCATGTTACACTAAAATAATTATATGAAAGTTATTGTCAAATTTAGCCTTTGACCGTAGGCCTATCTGGATATTACTTAGCACATCAAAGGCCAAATCAAGAGCGAATGGAATGATCATTTCAATGTGATTGGTCTTTGGAGACGAATAAATCACCTTTTTGTGAACAAATGGAGTCATATTGTTAATCATTATTAGTAAAAAAACAACAACATGGTATTGGAGATATGGTAAGCAGGTGCCCCACCATATTCAGGGTGACTTCATATTGCAAACATAGAATAATGGAAATTCTAATATACTGTATATTGTGTTGACACAATAAACCAATGCCTTACAATTGAAATATTCACAACAATACGCCTTCAGACTTTGAACAAAAAACTATTCTATTTCAGTGACATTGAACAGTTTACCACCTCAGCTAAAGTGTTACCAGTGCCGTTCTTCCTGCATACGTTTCATAAGCGGACCATGTGAATTACACATTTCACCACGGAGAAAAAGAAGTGATGAAAAAGCACCAGCATTAAATAAGATCGTAAAAAATGGCATGGAGAACAACAACCGACAGATTAAACGATTAAAAAGCAAAAACGACAGAATGAGTCAAACTTCGGGTTAGAACCTTCTCATCAGAATTCATCACACTTACTACATCGGGCGTCATTTAAAGTCATTTAACTTGTTTAATTGCAAAAGGATGTGCATAGAAAGAGACCAAGAAATATATGTACACCTGCACAATGTGTACAATTCAATAGAATAGATTGATACATTAAGTTCTATACTATGTACCGCAAATCATCTTGCACTTCATCTTAAGTCTTTAAGCATAGGTACGCAAAAAACGACCTTCTGTAGATAAGAGGGTGACTTGGGGTGAGTACATTTCACTTTTAAATAATCAATAACACAATACATTTCATTCATCAACACATTAAAAAGAGAACATACATGGTCAGACAGCCTTTGCAATGCTCAATAGATGCATGCATGCAATGCAGAATACAAGAGATGCACTATGAATGACTGTATGAGGTATATAATGTCTGATTAGATGGTTCTGTAATATTTAATTCCATACTGAATGCATAACTCGGCAGCAATCTTTCGCAGAAACTGACTAATGATATTTTCTCACAAGTGTACACTCGACCAAAACACAGGAAAAACACTTTCCAGTTTTAGAAGGCAGAGCAGTATTCCTTGTAGATATGACTCCTGAGCCCTTGCTGACTTCATCTACAACATCAATCAGTGTCTTCTACGTTCCGAAAAGGTATGGCGATGGTGGTGTTAAAAACTAAACATTGTTTCACTAATGAATTCAAGTGAACAGGCAAATGGAGTCCCGCAGAGCAGACAGAAGCACAGTTTAGATCAAATGCATATGAATAAGTAACTTAAAGACACCTCACAGCAGGTATTGACCAAAGGCAACGCGAGTGGACAACATAAAGAGGTTAGAAAACAATGCAAAGAAACTGAGGGCAGAAGGTTTCCCCGATGAATCTCATCCCACTGCCGGTTGGGTGAGGTCTAGAACGGAGTCCGTGGAATCCATCCCCTCCCTTTCCCCAAGGCCAGGGCAGTGTGAGAGTTGAGTGCTCCTCTGATCAATGTGAGGAGGGTTTGGTCAGAACATGTCAAGGCCTCCAGACAGAAAGAATGAGATGACACCACGGATGTCAGGGCTCAGGAAGATTTGTGCTCCAGCAGGTAGACGCGATACATGATGGCCACAACTACAGCAGCTATGGCAGGTATCAACCAGGGGATCCACGAGCTAAAGGAAGCGGGAGAGAGAGCACTTAGTTATACTGTGAGGGAACTATTCACATAGCTCAATGATCGATCACGGAGTACACAGTATAGACTTCATATACATTCAATGATACAATTTATGACTGACCTGGACTCTCCTGAAGTTGAGCCCGCTACTTCCTGTGAGGGATTAAAGGAACATTGATCAAACAAAGTTCAATAGGTGTGAACATCCAGAGGGTGATTAAACAAAAAACGACTACACTTAATGACTTCTATAGCAAAGTCAGCCAGCAATATAGACATTATTCAAATGAAAGGTTATTCCCATGCATTTTGCAAATAATCCGCTGTAACTCTGCTTCACGGGAAGCAATTAGCTACACAGTAGTTTTTGTTTTGGAGGTGGTAATAATGTACTTTACCTTGGTGTTGTCCTTCTTACGGTCATCCTTTAAGACAACATAATAAAAAAAAATATATAGAATCATATTTCATCAGTCAAACTTTCATTGTTAAAATGTATCCTACTGCAGTATTTACTGTTCTTTAGATTGAATAACTATCGAAGACACTTGTGGAGAAAACTATAAGCATGGGTCAGGATGAGAAGTGGTCCTCTGTGGCTCAGTTGGTAGAGCATGGCGCTAACAACGCTTAGGTTGTGGGTTCGTTTCCCGCTGGGACCATATATACTGAAATGTCTGCACTCACTGCAATGTAAGTCGCTTTGGATAAAAGCATCAGCTAAATGACATATTATATTATTATTATAATATTAGGACGACTGAAGGTTTGTGCATTGAGAAAGCATTGTGTGTGTACCATATGTAGCTCCCCAAGGTAGTACTGTAGGAGCATCTCTCTGGCATCTGTTGAATGTCCAACATCCTCAAAGCTCTCTGTGGCGTCTGATCCGGCCTGCTCCAGCAAAACCTCCTCTCCTCCTGGGTGCTGGAAAAACAGACAAGGCTTCAGGTCATAGCGGCTCGCCTTTCCAGTTGAACAAGATCATGAAAATGCTGCTCATATCATGTACAGGCACAATATCATGACGGCTGGTATTGTCAAAATGCTATGCAACACTCAATACAGCTACACTAACTGTTCAGATTCAATGAGTAGCCAATAGATTAGAAGTACAACCCCCCTTTCACTGGTTACACACTGACCTGTTGTAGCCCCCTGTGACTGATTGGCCGAGCTAAACTTACTCACTACTCAACTAGAGCTAAATGAAGGGGTGGATAACTGAAAGGTGGTTTAGCTTAGCTGAGCTAGCGGTATCTACAGTTGACACCTTGACGTCGCGGTTTTTTTGTACATCTTACCTCTTCAAGGAAGCTTGTGATGTCGTACACTTTCTCGTGGATGATCACCCATGTATCTTTGCTCACGTTATGAGATTGTATTTCTTCCAGGGTGTAGTATTTCACACCGCAGTCGGCTGTTACCTCGCTATCCCCCTTCCCATTGCTACTCGCCATCGCATCCTCCGTTCTGATCGTGTTCTCGTTGAATTCCTCGCCCATATTCTGTGGTTTATTTTTCCCCACTGTACTTTACTTTTGTGAGCTCGCTTCCCACCAGGTTACGAGTCCGACGTTTAATCGTTTTAATCGTCAGACTGTACGCGGGATGTATCCAATGGCAGTAGCTTTAGCAACGTAACGTAAACAGGTAGGTGGGGAATGAAACGGCTAGTAGGTTGCTCGCGACAGCGTCGCTCTCCTCAACCGGCTTATCGTTTTCATCAGCAGACACGTGGAAACAACCAATGACATCACTCCCGAGTCACCGTCCAATGAACATGTGTTAAGTTTTACAAGTAGCCAATCAGGGTAAAACTTGTATGTGCTATAACCAATCATAACGTGTCACTAGGTGATCATGAGACCTCTTCGTCAAACATTGAAAGCTTTCACAACGTCGCCTTTGCGTTGTAGAATGCGCAAGATTTGAGCCAGTTCGACTTTATTATCCTAAACCCATATAAACTTTTACTTATAGTTTCTGTCTACGAAACATTACAATGTCTCTATCACTTTTCGTCGATTACATATCACATTATCGCACGATAAAAGGAAACATAGAACAATATCACATCACTTTTCATTGCGACTTAGATTGTATTCATTGATTCATTCGTTGATAGGTGAATTTAGGCCAGGTGTAAAAGTAGGAAAACTTACACATACTAACAGGCATGACAGATATGTAATTGAGATACATATATATATATATATATATATATATATATATACACATATATATATATATATATATATATATATATATATATATATATATACACACACACACACATACACTCACCGGCCACTTTATTAGGTACACCTTGCTAGTACCTGGTTGGACCCCCTTTTGCCTTCAGAACTGCTTTAATTCTTTGTGGCATAGATTCAATAAGGTGCTGGAAACATTCCTCAGAGATTTTGGTCCATATTGACATGATAGCATCACACAGTTGCGGCAGATTTGTCGGCTGCACATCCATGATGCGAATCTCCCGTTCCACCACATCCCAAAGGTGCTCTATTGGATTGAGATCTGATGACTGTGGAGGCCATTGGAGTACGGTGAACTCATTGTCATGTTCAAGAAACCAGTTTGAGATGATATGAGCTTTGTGACATGGCATGTTATCCTGCTGGAAGTAGCCATCAGAAGATGGGTACACTGTGGTCATAAAGGGATGGACATGGTCAGCAACAATACTCAGGTAGGCTGTGGCATTTAAACAATGCTCAATTGGTAGTAAGGGGCCCAAAGTGTGCCAAGAAAATATCCCCCACACCATTACACCACTACCACCAGCCTGAACTGTTACAAGGCAGGATGGATCCATGCTTTCATGTTGTTTACGCTAAATTCTGACCCTTCCATCTGAATGTTGCAGCAGAAATCGAGACTCATCAGACCAGGCAACGTTTTTCCAATCTTCTATCGTCCAATTTTGGTGAGCCCGTGTGAATCGTAGCCTCAGTTTCCTGTTCTTAGCTGACAGGAGTGGCACCCGGTGTGGTCTTCTGCTGCTGTAGCCCATCTGGTTCAAGGTTCAACGTGTTGTGCGTTCAGAGATGGTCTTCTGCATACCTTGGTTGTAATGAGTGGTTATTTGAGTTACTGTTGCCTTTCTATCATCTCAAACCAGTTTGGCCATTCTCCTCTGACCTCTGGCATCAACAAGGCATTTTCGCCCAGAGAACTGCCGCTCACTGGATATTTTCTTTTTTTCTGACCATTCTCTGTAAACCCTAGAGATGGTTGTGCGTGAAAATCCCAGTAGATTAGCAGTTTCTGAAATACTCAGACCAGCCCGTCTGGCACCAACAACCATGCCATGTTCAAAGTCACTTAAATCACCTTTCTTCCCCATTCTGATGCTCGGTTTGAACTTCAGCAGGTCGTCTTGACCATGTCTACATGCCTAAATCCATTAAGTTGCTGCCAAGTGATTGGCTGATTTTTGGCTATCCTGCCTTTAACTCAGAACCTAGTTTCTATTCTATTCTAAGCCATCTGTTTGAAGTCAATTGTTGTGAAGTGTTGTCAATCTCCAGCGGGAGGGCCTGACACTATCCTGCAAGGTATTTAACTCCTGCTCACCTTGGACCAGTACTAATACATTTGGGTTTGAGTGAGTGGTAAAACCTGTCTGGTCGTTAACTGATCATCAGGTGGGAGGGGCTGCTACTCTGCTAGTCATCAGCAATCACAGAATCTGTGATCTATCGTTATATCGTGACGATCGCAGAGCGACAGCCTCTGCGACAGGCTCTTGACACGAAGACGAAGGAGTCTATCTGTGGAGTCCATCGAGGAAGGCCTGAGAGGAAGGCCAAACTACTAAGTATTTTTATTCTACTACTTTGTTTTTTCACCACTCTAAGTGTACTGAGTGCTACCTACATCTTGTGTTTCCCACAAACCCTCTCTCTCTATATCGGCAAATATCACAATGTGCTTCCTCCCCATTCCTGTTATTTCATCCATCAGGAGGACACATCGATGCTACAGCCCCACTCGCAACCCTTCCAGTCTAATCTACCCACCATGCTCAACTGACCACGACCTCACTGTCATGGGAGGACTTTGGAACTGCCAGTCAGCGGTCCGGAAAGCAGAGGCTATCTCAGCCTATGCCTGCTTCATGTCTCTCCACTTCCTTGCTCTCACAGAGACATGGATTACACCGGATAACACAGCTACTCCGGCAGCCCTCTCTGATGCCTACTCCTTTTCTCATTCCCCTAGACTCTCTGGTTGAGGAGGAGGCACAGGACTCCTCATCACAGTAGAGAACTCGACTGTGATCTCTTCCCATACAGCCAAGAACCTTGGGGTGATCCTTGACAACCACTTATCCTGTGGGGCAAACATCACAGCAACAGCACGCTCCTGTAGATTCTTCCTCTACACCAGAAGGATACGTCCATTCCTCACCAGAGAAGCAGCACAACTTTTGGTCCAAACACTTGCGATCTCTCGCCTTGACTACTGGAACGCACTCTTGGCCGGTCTCCCCGCCTCCACCATCAGGCCTTTGCAGCTCATCCAGAACGCTGCCGCCCGTCTGGTGTTCAATCTCCCCAAATTCTCCCATGTCTCTCCCCTCCTCCGCACCCTCCACTGGCTCCCGGTAGCAGCTCGCATCAGATTCAAGACCCTGGTGCTTGCCTACTGGGTGGCAAAGGGAACAGCCCCTCCCTACTTGCAAGCAATGGTCAGCCCCCAGACCCCTGCCCGATCACTCAGCTCTTCCACCTCGGCTGGCCGCCTGGTCTCTACGTGGATGCAGCAGCCGCACTACTCGGTCACAGTTTTTCACTGTCCTGGCGCCCTGCTGGTGGAATGAGCTTCCCACTGCTGTCATGACTGCAGAGTCACTACCAATCTTCCGCCGTAGATTGAAAACCCATCTCTTCAGGCTACATCTTAACAGTCCCTCCTAAAGACCTCTTCACTCCCACTACCCCTCTGTACTAACCCTAACCCTAGAGACCTCTTCACACCCACTACCCTCTTTACAAGTTTTTCTCCTGTTTAAAGAAAAAAAAAATCTTCTTCTCGCATTGTGACTGCCAATGGCCCCTGGTCTGAGCATTGATTAATTTATCTTATGATGACTAATGGATAGATGATTCACTTTACAAATGTATAGGGCCTCCCTTTCCTCTCAAAACAGCCTCAATTCTTAGTGGCATTGATTCCACAAGATGTTGGAAACATTCCTTTGAGATTCTGGTCCATGATGACATGATTGCATAGATGATTGCAGATTTTTTCAGGCATAAATTCTTCAGGTGGGAGTTATGTAATTTGAACATGTTTCCACAAGATGGCAGTAAATGAATGCTCTTTAAACATGTCATATTTTGGAATATGTGGAAGGCATGAGGCTGTGTAGTTGAGAGGATGACAGGGCCAAACACTGCACACAGGCAATTCATATCAATCAGTTATCAGGTGTAACTCTCTTCACCTCTTTATTGACGGAGCCAACCAATGTTCATTTAGATGTTGAGGGAAAAGCTGACTCACACAGGATCAGGGGGAAAAATCCTTCAATCCACTTTGCACTTATTTCACAACAACACATTGTTCTCCCCATTCCCAGCAGACGGTAGAGTGGGGCTGTTAGTATCTACAACCAACCAGTACAGTCCATGGTTTTGGGGAGAGGTCTGACTTTGCTGGCGCGCCATAGCTACCCCAGGGGGCCGTGTGTGAGACACTGCTACAAGAGAAGCGGCAGGGGAGGGAGGGGGGGGGGGGGGAGGGAGTGGTGCAACAGACGATACCGAGGCAGTTGGAGTCACTGCAGCAGCGGAGCAGGGAGTCATTAATACCCCTGTCCTGTCTTGCCTTCATAAGACACAGGGGGGAAACAGACGTCGCCGTGACACTTAAGGCCGCGCTCCCTGTGACATAATCTATGCAATTACACCTTCTAGTTCCCTCAGGCAGGTAGATACGGAAGGCAGACTGGCTTTTTGAGAGTGTTGGGTTTTGTGTATGGAGGACCACTCCGCACCACATTGACCAGCAACATTTTCAGCAAAGTTATTTTGGTACATTTTTAATATCATATCCGTGTTACTGAGATCTGTGAGTCTGCACACCAGTGGTCACCCAGCATGTCATTACTCAGTTCATGAAATACTACAACGTGCTAGAGAAGAATAGCCTATTCCAATATTAACATTTGGCATTTGGCATTTCCAATGTGATCTCTACGGTGTTGATCAGAGTAGGCCTACAGCTGACATCGCCCTCCTTGATATCAGTGTTGTGTGATTGCTATGCGCAGCTCCACAGTACAATTGTTTGTATTGGGCACAAACAAAGTCCTCATTATAGTCAGCCTGTCATAACACACACACACACACACGTGCACACACACACACACACACACACACACAGTAATTTTACATAGGAAGGCGGAACATTATCACCGCAGGTAGTGTGGTAGTCTCCCACTCATAAGATGAATTGGTTTTTTTAAACACCCATTTCAGGACTTGCTACAAACACACAGTGAATAATACTTGAGTCAAACATATGCCTGCCTCTCCCCCAAGCACTTTGATGCCAAGTGATTGAAATAAAAGCTTTGCTGCCCACAGGCCCAACAAGAGCCCTCACAGGAGAGAGTGCCCATGCCCAGCGACCCACGGAGGCCACAGATCAACAGCCACTGATCCACCAATCACCATTAGGCACGGCACGCACAGATAAAACACAATGGCCACTCCACAGTGTGTGAGTGAGTTATATAATGAGTTGAAGAAATAATGAGTATGGCTCAGTTGATGAACATGTAATAACAGTTGTACAAGGCTTAGCTGGAATGCTGGTTTCCAGATTATACTGTATAATGCGCACAGATCTGTCTCTCTATAGAATATCATCACATATCACATTCTTGCAGCTGCCTTTCTCCCCATAAAGATGCTGCAACAGCCATATGTTCAACAGGTCTCTCAAAACACTCAACTTGAGGTCAGGTACACTTTGTTTGATCAACTCAGCACTGTGACATAGTACCTGAACTGATTTGACAGTATTGACAACACATCGGTTAAACTATCACGCAAATCAACTGACCACTAGATGGCACTACAACGTCAAGCTGATGCTAGCAACTTGGGGCTCAGTCCTATCCATTGTTTCATTTTTGCTGTTTAGAAGAAGTACTGGAGAGGAATAAAACAATGAATTAATATGGCTGATTTGATTTATTCATCCAGATTCATTATTCGGATTTACACTAATATATTCATCAAATAATTCCTTCTGTTCTTCTCCTTGGTGGATGAACACAGTGGGTGCTGTCACACATGATGGGAGATGCATTAAGCACCAAACTAAACCAACCACAACAAAGAACAAACCACAGACTAGAATGACGGATCACTGACAGAAAAACATGAGCATGTGAAGGTTTTATATGCCACCAGGGAGGCACACTGACCATCTAATGACAAAATTGCTATATATGCCTCACTCTCACTATTCCACAAGGCAGTGGTGAACACATTATATCTGTAACCCCCCATAATGTGTTTTTATGGATGTATACACATTCAAACATTTGCATATACTCTGGACCAGACAGCGTGATGTGTTTACACAGGATATTGGACAGATATGTTGTTCTCTCTCTCTCTCTTTCTCTCTCTCGCTCTCTCCCATGTGGAGTGGTGCATTTAGATCATTTATTCTGGGCAGTGACTGGAAATTGAAAGCAACAGTTGCATCCACAACCCCTTGCATAATCTCCCATTCCGATACGCAGCTGTCGACATTGTCAATCACTGCTGTGTCTGGTAGGGGTTACCCATTAGAACATCACCACTTGTACACTAGTTATTTGCAGTGGAACACAGCACTGTAATCAATGAAACACAATATTAATTATCTCCTAGAGACAGATAGGCCTTAGGGTTGCTGCCGAGTCAGACACTATTTTACATTATTAATAATACTTTTATTACCACTAAAGTTAGGAGTATTTACTCTGAGAAATATTCAATAACCCCAAGCTGCAGAAAGGGTGTTTGTGTCTACGTACGTCAGACTGACATCAATTACACAGTAAAGAAATTGGCCACTTTCTGTATACAGACAAAAAGCAGCAACAGACAAAATTGAATTTCAACATTCATATGTAAAAAGCCAGTCGGGGAATCGTCGTCACAAAGAGGCTGCTTCAATGTTGAAATAGAGAACTGTTCTGTGTGTGCGTCACTCTCTCTCAAACTGCCTCGAACAATAAGGCTGCCTTGGCCACTTATCATTTTGTTTGGAACACACCCACTAGTGGATGTGATGAAAGTAATGACCTGGCCACAGTCTCGAGGGAGACAGATATACTGTATCTGATAGATGGCCTGTGTGTGGAGCAGATGAAGCCATCAAACAGTTGTCAGTCCCCATAGCCGAGGCAGCTGTCAGATCCTTCTCCGTCACTCCTCGGGGACAGACATGGCTGCCAATGCGCAACATCACAATGCCCACGGTGTGCAGAGCATCTCTGTCAAACCCCAGTGGCCTGGAATAACCTCTGCTGTAGGAACCAATGCCACCTACCTGAGTTCGTAAACAGATGAAAAACGGGCTCCGTCAATGGAAAGGTCACTTTTTCATCTTTTTTATGACATTCATCATAGAACAAGAGGTGATAAAAGGTTAATTTAGCCACCGAAAAATATTGTTAGCATAGATTATCGGACCCCTTCCCCAAATGAATAGAGGTTGCAGTAACAATTTGCCTATAAGGCAATGCTGTGAGTATGATAACCACTACAATGCTAATGTCTTGGTCACACTTTACATTCTGTTAACCCTATACCTAGTAGTAACACTGTATTAACTCTAGTAACAACACTGTATTAACACACTGTGACATTGTACGTTAGTGTATATTAATCAGGTTGAGCTGTGTATTAATACACAAGTAGAATAGGGATTGTACCTTTATTCTGCTTCTGTAATAACCCACACACTCAACCCCATATATCATGTTATTACCCAACAGCAAGTTCAACTATTGTTCTTTGACATACTTATTATTAGGTGGGCTTGCTTCAGCAAGTCCAACTATTGTTCTTCAACATACTTATGACATACTTATTATTATTATTATTATTAGATAGGCTGGCTTCAGCAAGTCCAAACAAATTAATATTAAGGCTTCTGGCATTACGACTGCCAATTTTATTGCAAAAGCATTGTCAACTTTTTTGGTCTAGATATGACTGCAGCTAAAGGATTCTTTTTTACTTTTAAGTGAAATAATTATGCATTGTAAAAAAGTTGTTCTTCCATGACTTATTTTTCATCATCTTTAAAGTTTCTTCAATGTTTTAAGATGACGTCCGCTGCCATAAATGCTTGAGTGAGTCAGATTGGACAAAGATCCACCAGAAAGTCAGACAAAAATGCCCCTAATATTTCACTCCTGAATAATTTAGCAAGCAGACTGGTTGGTGAGGTTTCTGAAATGCTTTGTGTGTGTGGGGGGGGGGGGGGGGGGCACTGTGGGGTACGCTACTAACAACAAATGAGTGTACATCCTTTATTTTGCACAAAGCAACACAACAACGTTGATTTAATTTCACAGTCTACCTCAGTGGTGTGTATATGCTTGTGTGTGTGTGTGTGTGTGTGTTACCAGGTCCTCTGGGTCTCCTGGTAGGCAACTGATCAGTGTGTTCCCTGATCTAAAGCCTGACAGATCTGGCTTGATGCCAGCATATCAATGAAATACACTGCTATGGGACCAGAGACACAATCATCAGAGAGGGAGAGAAGGAATGAAACAACAAAAACAAAGCAAACCTCAACAAAAACCAAACGCTAATCACGAGATGAAATCCAATTGTTTCTCTCGAGCTGAAACAGAAATATCCGTCTGTGTTTCTTTCTCATCAAAGATTCCTTAATAACCTCCGATAATTCACTGTGTAAACAACTAACTGAGTAATTAGCCCAGTCATTGTCTCCGCTGATGAGCTGGGTGTGTAGACAGAAACTGAGACTGTTTTACCTTCTCACGTTGATTTGAGGGATAGTTTTTTGTGGCCCATCAATCATTGTTACAATGGAAGAGCACTGCTAATGAGAGTTCTCAGGTCAGCCAAGCTCCAAGCCCTACAGCCATGGATGTGCACAGACTTACGGGCAGGTGCTTTTTCCCCAAAAAGGGCACAAAGAAGTGCGATGCAAACTTTCCTCCCATATAAATAAATGCCTGAGGCCTTACGGCATCGAAGGTAAGGTAGTGAGCGCCCTTTGTGAAATTATAGAATCTGAAGATTGCCAAATTCAGTCTGGCAGTCTTATGCGTTCAATTCCTCTGAGCTATTGTCAGTAAACACATTTTCACTAACCAAGAGAACACAATCATCTTAGCTTTCATTTCCGGGAATTATAAGCACTAACCTTTGGAAAAGAGGAAACCTGAACATGAATTGGCATGCCATCAAAGAGTGGCGTAATTCAAACTTGACTGAGGGGCATAATTGAGTTAACAGAAACCTTTGTTCATGATGTTCATGTCCCATGTCTTTCTCAGTGTAATGAGTGCAGGCTCTATCTGCTTTATTTAATAACACACCACATATTACACACATGTACTGTATCCTGAGGCTCTATGGAACCATGAAGCCATGAGCCATGAAGAAAATCAATCGTTTTAATGAACTCTTATGTGCATAAGACTATTTTCAAGGTTTCAATCTATTCCAGGCACAGAAAGGGCCATAAGGGTGATCCTGGCCTGAGGGGGAGGGCTGAAGCTGAATGATCTGAGAGCAGTTCTCTATCAACCAGAGATCTCAACTCACTGCATCATTTTGTAAAGACCCTGCTGCTTTATCTGCTCTTCATTTGACCCATTTCAGAGGCTGTGAAAAGGCTCCCGTCATCACGGGCCTAACCGCCTCTGCGCTGCTCTGATAGCTCTCCCCTTCACAGCCCCCTACCGGGCTGAGGCTGGCGCTGTACCCAGCAGCACAGCAGGTGCAGGGGGGAGTCTCATGTGGTTTGAGGATGTGTGTGGTTGCTAAAGGAATGCTTGTCAGGCAGAGATCTACCGCTACTTCACCTATATATATATATATATATATATATATATATATATATATATATATATATATATATCTATACATTTTTCACTGACATTTTTCCCTTGGGGTTTGATTCAGGTTCTGGCAACGCAGAGCATCATTATCAAGCGCCCCATGCAACCGTGTCGTCTTTTTTTTTGGTCGTTCTCATCAACCCATTGCGAGTACAAACCGCATACCGAACATCTACAGGTAGAATTCACACTTTATAATTCACGGTATGTTGTTTATGAAAGTACATGGAATTACTGACTGTAAGGGGGGGGGGGGATTTTTTTCACAGACAAATAGCAGCCCCAGCTGGATGCCTGGGCGCTCATGTGTGTCCTTCTATAAAATCAGAGACCCGAGCAGCGTATATTCAGCCTGACAAGCCAGAAGCTCCCATCAGGCTGTCAGTCCTGAACATCTTCATGGCGCTCGGTCCCTATCAGTATGCAGTGGTGCTCTCCTCTCCACGGCTCTGACAGACGAGAGGCATACCGTACGTACACCACAGCCCATCTGAATCTTATCAAAGAGGAAATTAAAGAGGGAGGAGGGTTGTTTTTCACAAATAGAGGTTTCCACAGCAATGTTTGTGCCAGCTCTCTTTGTACACACGTAGAACCAGTACAAAAGGGCAGGCAGGTGTGATCTGTCTCTGTAGGAAAAGGGAAGCTAATGGGATAATGAATCCAGGCTGAGCAAAAGCCCACAGATTTGGGGTGAGTGTCCCGATAACGATGGATCTTTTAAATTTCACGAAACACTTCCAAGAAAGACTTCGCTAACGTGCGATGCAGTTTGGCGAGTGTTTCCCAAACCACCTGGTAACTCACATCTTGAAGTGGAGATCAATATATATTTATATGTCAATCAATGCATAATCGATAGGCCAGAAGCGCTGCTCTCAGATCAGCTTTCTTCACTCAAATTCCAAACTAAGTATAAGAGGTTAACACAGAAGACTGGTTCTAACAATAAATCTTTTTCGCAATGCCCCCTTTCCCCGCATGAATTGCCAAAGGCTTCACAAAATACTTAGCTTAACACTACAAAGCTTTCAGGAAACACACCCCTGCTCAGCTTCATCTGAATACCAACTAGTCTGTCGTAAACTATATTCCACCGATTAACTAACCTAATTGGGCAAATGTCTGTGATACGTCAAAACACCGATATCATTGCATTGCTATTTTTGTCGAACAGTTGGGTAGGATCTCTATTATGTTAAATAATATTCATTTTCAGTGGAACCCCTGCTGTGGAGCTACATTCCTATCCAGGCAGCTTCCCACAGCTTCTCTCCTTTCTGCATGCTAAAAGATTACTGAAGATTCAAATTAAAGGCATTATGCTTTATTCACAGAGCAATTTCAGTTCATATTTTTTTCAGTTTTTACTTTTTTTTTTTATATATACAAAATAAAATGTTCTGTTTAATATACGTTTTACAAAATGTACAAAAAGTAAAAGTGACATATCCTCATTTTTCATTTGAAAGTACCAATAGAGTTCGTATCGTTGACCTTCATGTGGAAGCATAACTGATAAGCTGCCAATGAACATGAAGGCTAAAACAAATGAATAAAACTCTTGGTTAGGTTAGCTTTTCACAGATTTCACTTTCACAACATATAGAGCATATTTTCAGATGTGTGTCAAACTACACACTATACATTCAGGCTCATTTGAAACCCAAGAAGTAACAGTCTCTGTCTGGTTAACGATGACTCAGGTCTCACTGTCAACTTTCACCATACAATAGCAAGTCAATGGCGCAATAGTGCAAGAGAGTTGCCCAATACGACACAATGTAGGGCAGGACTGCAGCACAGCGATGCGTGCCTTTGCATAGTCTTCACAACTCAAAATATAGGACTGCAAATTCAGAGGTAACCATGGTGTTATGAAAACTCAAGTCAAAGCAAGTGAAAGGGTAACACCCACAGATGTGAGTGTGGCGACATTTCATACAGTAGCTGCTTAATTACTTCTCTATCAGCATACACTGAAATGCTAGGACTTAAAGGTTAACCTCGCCAAGCTGCGATATGCCAGCTCTTTGAACTGCAGAAGGCTAGCACAGGCTAGAAGGCCTCTGACCATCAAAGTGCTTGTAAATGCATTTTATTGTTTGATGTCTGAATATCAATTTTGGCAAATAAAGTCAAAACTAATTTCAAATGTTGAAGTGCAATATGTTGATGGGCTATAGTACGCAACATGCTGGTAAAATTGTAGCATCACGTAAAATTACGTAAAACTGATAAAGTGACTACAAACCAGGTGGCTACAACCATAGTTGGACGACGGCTTTGGACGCTCAATTCAGATGTATTAATAAACTAAAATATAACTCAACTAAAATGTGGTTTAAGAGGCCTTCACTGTAGGTGTATAGAATCATGACAAAATCTGATGCGACAGAGCAAAATGTAAAACAGAAAATTACTAAAACAAATAAACATTTGTGCATTGACTAAATATGGTCACAGACAGAATTCTGCTCAGCTGGGAAATTCTGTTTAAAAAAAAAAGAAAACAAAAAAAAAAGAAACTACAAATAAACTATAAGCAATCAAAAACAACTCAAACTGTGAGATAAGGGAGAACTAAAAGGTGGGTGTTTCAAAGCCCTGTCCAACATCATAGCCTGGTAGCCCTGTCCTTGTTACCCTGTCTGCAAATATTTGTAAAGGGTCAAGGGTCATGCTTTTGAAGATGACTTGACACCAGTAGTGGCCGCTCTCCTACGTCCTCCTGCAGGCTGCACACAGTGGGTCTTTGGTGGTAACTTACCGCAGGTCATGGACCTGGCCTCCGGCAGACCTGCGTGGGCCCTCAGATGTAGGCCTCATCCGCCAGGGTGAGCAGTGTGCAGGTGGAGGACACGCTGGAGGAGCGCAGCGGAAGGCTGTTGTTATTGTCCCAGACTCCACACACAAACTGCATGCGTGTGCTGGGCGTGCAGCCCAGGGCCCTGGCCAGGCCTGGGCAGAGTGTCAGGGACAGCTTCTGGGAGAGGAGGCGGAACTTTCTGCGGAAGCTGTGGTTGATCCAGAAGTAGAAGATGCAGTTGAGGAAGCCGTTGGAGGTGGGCAGCCACACCACCACAAACTCCAGCCACTCTGGTACACTGCTGCCCGAGATGGCTGGTGAAGGGACAACAGACGCCATAGCTTTAGGACACACTAAAAAATCAACCACATCACAATCACAAGGTCATTTTGCAGTAGCAAGTTAGTGAGTTCATAGCTGTGTCATCATCAGTTGAGAATACATTTATATTTACATTTATGGCATTTGGCAGACGCCTTTATCCAAAGCGACTTACAACAAATACATTTGTTTAAGTAAGTGAATCATCTATCCATCAGTCATCATAAGACAAAGTAATCAATGCTCAGACCAGGGGCCATAGGCAGTCACAATGCTAGAAGAAGGATTTTTAAATTTTATTTTATTAACAGGAGAGAAACTTGTACAGGCGGGTAGTGGGGGTGAAGAGGTCTTTAGGAGGGAATAGTAGTCTAGAGTTCCCTGCCATGATCAACGTTTGTTTCTTTTGTTTGTTACCCCAACTGAATACTTACAATTGAGTGGCCTACTCACCATTGTAGATCATTGCAGCCATGCATGGTGTCCAACATGCGTAGTACACAGTCATCACTGGTACAAGCACTCTTGATGCTATGTCGGGTCTGTTGCGCCCAGCCAGGTCATGTTTGCGCAGTTGTAACCGCTGTTTCTTTGCGGCAAACCAAAGCCTCAGGTTTGCGTAAGTCATGATGATTGAGCATGGGAAGAATATAAAACATGTCAAAGAAAGAGAGTACGCAACGTTTGTGGAATAGGATGGATTGCAGACCAGGGATGCTGTTGAAAAGTGGACTTCAATGATCCCGTCTGGAAATGATATTGGCACTAGTAGAAACGGGGGAAAGCACCAAGCGAAGGCGATCAGAAGCAGCGTTCTTTTTCTGGTCATCAGCGTTGAATACTGCAGCGGATAAAACACCGCAATATATCTTTCAAGACTTATTGTGGCCAGTGTGTACATGCAGGTGGAATAGATCGTGGCGTTGAAGAAAGCCACTATATGACATAAACAGTCCGGGCCTTGGCTATAGTCCTTCACCAGACTCACGCCGAGGTTCAGGGGCATGACGACCAGTCCAAACGCAGAGTCTGCTCCTGTTAGTGACAGCAACAAGTATCGAGAGTTCCTGGACCATCCTGACACAGATGAAGCAATAACCATAATAACCGCAATATTCCCCAATGTGATCATCACTCCCAAAACTGATATTATACCAATTTTAATGGGCCGATTAGCTAGTTCCATAAGCCTTTGAGAGTCCGTGATTGTTAGATTGGCGTCCTCAGACGTTGATAAATTGAGTCGGGCAAACATTGTTTCTCCTTCACAAACACTGGCATTTGTCGGTCCACATGTTTGTTAGTTGGCCATACTGTGCAAAACAGAAACAAAGTTACCAACGCCCAAAGGGAACGTACGAGGGAATCTACATGATTAAGTCGGTTTCCCCTGCATGGTATCCACACAATAAATAGAAGATCACCTGTGGGACATTAGGTGACAGTCACGTGATCCCCGAAATAATTTAATTTGCATATTGATATTGATATTCGTCAATCGAAACCGCCTGTGTTGCGATTCTTGAACATCATAATCATGCAATTGAAATGATTTAATTGTTAACTTTTATGTTTGTTTTCAGCATTTTTGTACTTTTTAGTTCACTTGTTGACCAGATTTCCATGTTTCCTCAAAAACCTTGACAATGGATGAAGCCTGTTCAGTTCATGTGGGCAGTGGCAGTAGAATATCTACGAAATGATAGGCCTGATGTGCTTTATGTGGACCACACACGTGCGTATTTGCTTTGTTTGTATGAATTCAATATTTCAACACCTTACAGTTTGTGTTGTGTCATTTGTTTGATACAGTAAAAGATTTGAAAGACATTAACTTCCTCCATTGGTTAGGCCTATTTGATTGTGGCCTAGTTGTGTGTGAGTAATGGCTTCCTCCGTCTTTGTGTCCCCATAGTCCAATGATAGATAGGCGTCATTATGAATATGAAGGCTTGAGGTGCACTAATGCTCTCTAATGCATCAGTAGCATGTTTTAAATGAGACTGAATCAGGTGAGCACCACCTGAGCTCGTGGAAAGCTATCCACTGTAGGGGAGAGTGGGCGAGGAAGAGGCTGAGGAAGTGAGGATATGAACCTAAACGGCTGAGAGATGAGCCCATCCCCTCCTCCAAGCCCCGCGTTGGACACGACACTCTGGGATTGGCTCATTAGGTCTGTGACAAGCGCATATATCAGAGGCATGTTCTAGGCACTTGTCCACTGAGAGATCAGTCTAGGGTTGACTGAGCAGCAAGGCGGTATGGACCAGGACCTGGCTGACACCTCTGCCGATGGTATCTGTACCTGTGGGAGTAACAGCCCCCTCTCATGGGGCTTCAGAACAGCAGCTGGACCACACTGTTTGAAACACTGATACTGTCCAGAATACATAATTCCTATCAACAATAGCACAGGATTCATAAGAGAGTCATCAATATGATATGATAGAGAGATATATACAGTATTCATGGGGCTTCATGAGAAGTCTCAATTGGAGATCAATGGTAGTTCATTAGTGATTTCATTATTCCTCAAATACATTACGTGTGATTGACGTTAGATGAAATATTGATGTTGAGACAAAATTTGTTTCTATTATCAGATGGCTTCTGTGTTGATATTGCTCTAAACTGGTCCCTTTACACATAAATAGAAGCTGAGCGAATTCATCGGCTCTGTCCCACTGAAAGATTGTGTTGAGGCAAATAATATTCCATTTGTTTAATATCTGCAGAATGGATCGAGGCTATTGAAGTGAATAAGCAGCATATCATCAACAACAAATTTAGACACAAGCTGCTATGGGGTTTAAAGGCAATATATATACATGATATTGCCCATGAAAAAAAACTCCTTCAAGATCTGCTACATCCATCTTTCTGTTTTAAAAGAATATTAAAAGCTGTAAAGGGAGATGCATCTGTTGTGATGTAGATAAACACATGCCTCAGAGAGAGTGTATTGTGCTTGTCTGAAGCTGAGAGGATGGGGCCAATTTATGTCCTTCTGCAATCACTCAACACATCCATTTTCTATTTTCAGCCACAGGAAAGCAAGTGGGGCTGATGCACATTTCTGTTTGCCATTGGTTACCTGAAGCATGGAGATAAGTGTGCTCATTCTGATATGGTTTTCGGTACTGACTTCCCTTCGTCCATTTCTCTCTGTTAGCGAGGCTACTCTGTACTTGTCGGTCCTGAGTCAGAGGCAGCAGGCAGCTTAAACCTCGGCCCCAGTGAAACGGAAGAACATTAAAAAGTATGTTTAGCCTACTCAGTAATGAATGGAGCAGGATAATGATGTGTAATATTAAAATGGCATATTACATCAAACTCACACTGCAGAAATGTAAAAAGCTAAATTATGTGAGTCTTTTTCACTGAGGAAAATGTGAATTTGATCTAGAAGTGTACACATGTTTTCATGGTGAATCTGAATGTTGATATAGGCTTTACAAAATGGGCGCAAATTGTTGAATCCAGGCCACGATGATGTTTTGCACGGTTGCAAACATCCCTTATTGTGCAACTGAACCCTTGAGTTGTACCTTAAATGTCTCTTCAAAAGTCCAACACTAACAGGATCAGATAGCCGTTAGTATCCTGGAGGACATTCTCAGAGAAGACGGTGACTCATCTCTGCTAAGGTCAAATGGTTCTGGCATTCAGGAAAAACAACAGCAGAAATCCCTCTCCACATTTTTCCCCAATCTCAGTGTGCTATGATTTTGGTTAATTTTCTGCCCCTTTTCAATGTTCAATCATCAATGTCAAATCATTGAGGGTATTAAAATAATAGCTTTTAAAGAGAGATTGTGTGTGTGCGTGCGTGTGTGTGCGTGTGTGGAGCGTGCGTGCGGTATGTTTATTTAGTAAACGTGGAGTTCTTTCTTTCTGCTCCTGTGTGAGAGAGATAGGGAGTGTGCATTTGTACACGATGACTCTGTGTGTGAATATGCTGTCCTTTTTGGTGTGTGGGTTGACTCCTCCACTGATGGGGGGGTGGTGGGGGTGGCGGGGGGGGGGGGGGGGGGGTGTTCAATTGTTTTGCGTAGGCTGCACCGCTCTCTGTTTCCACAAGTGGATGGTGACATATGACAAATGATGAGGGGAGATACTAGCACGGGGTGAGGGTGAGGGTGAGGGTGAGGGTGAGGGTGGTGGTGGTGGGTAGATGGTCCACTACAAACTTTCATTATCACCGTGAGGGAGCACAGCACAAGCCTCGCTCTCCGTTTGACAGTCCATCTACCAGATGACAGGGCTCTGCCAGTGTGCAGACAAAAGCAGTCTGACAGGTGTACAGTGGTCTGACAGATTGTTATCTTTTCAATAGCAACAGACGTACTGTAGGGCATAGCCGGAGAAAAAACACTCACAGGCAAACTGCGGATGACCAGAACGACCACATGTTTACACAGAACACATTTACCCTTGAATACGTCCCTCACGAGCTAGTCAGTCAAATACATTCACAAATGTAAAGCAACTGGCACAGACAGTTGTATTTAAAAGACACAACACTATGTGCTGCATGCAAACAGTTACAGCATACCAGAAACAAGCTAAACGCCTCACAGGCCACAGCCCACTCAATACTGGAAACAAAATGCTTAAAATGCTTTCAATGGAAATTCTATTTTTAGAAAATCCCACGAAAAACAGCAGCATTATGTATGATTTGTGGTAGGTGAGGATGGAGGAAACATGTGCAAAGTTCCCTTGCTTTATAATGCAAATGAGCTTGTTAAAACAATAGATTATGCAAGAAGAGAGTACTTCAATATGGGCCCACAGACACTCCAGCTGCTGTTGTGGGATTTGAAAATGGCATAGTTTCAGTTTTGGTTGAGAAGAAAAACATCAAACATCAGGAGTAGGAGGGGATTCCTAAAGATACAACTACATATTTACACATTTTAATTGTTGAAGCCATGTACTGTAATTTCTACAGTGTCTCAATATGCCATGTGCAGAACAACAGTGATGGAGACTGAATGCTTAGTTAATTTGTCGTTGAATGAAGGTCCATAACTTTCTGAAATATCAATAATCAAACATTAAGGTAGCATCTGTTCCCAGGCAGAAGTCCGTGCCCAATGAGAAAGTGTCATAAAAGACAGTATGCCACTGTTCCAATGTTCCTTTCTGTCTTATGTGAATATTAAAACTAATAGAGTGAAGTCATTTACAGAATTACATTGGCTCTTATCAGTCCAACCTCACAGTGAGGCCCAAAGGAGGCTTACATTCACCCAAAAGAAATTGACTTTTCATCATTTTTTGTTATTTGAGCTTTGTTATTAGACTGTGATAGCTTATGCAGATGATTCTCGTTGTCTCGCTCGGAATAGACAAAAGGTTTCTCTCTGACTCACTAAAGTGCTCTCAATGTTCCATGAGCTTTTTTTTCGTTGTTATAATGATTCATTACAACATTACGGTCTCTGCATGCCAGTGTGCCATGTGCACATTCCCCTCGGCAAGCAATCTGACAACCCACAGAGATTTTAACTGATAGAGACATACTGTAAGTCATATCTGCAAACATGTCCTGTTCATTTGTAAACATATGAACAGGATCATTCTTTGATGCAGTATTTTAGGAGTACATTCATTATAAATGCAATAAGAGTAAGCACTTATTTTTTGTATTATCTGAGACCACCTACTGTCCAATAATGTTTATAGCTCAATTAAATGTAAAGTGTTTTTTATATGGCTTGTGCTTTATTGATATGCAGAATGCAAATGTAGCATTAATGGTAGGGCAGCGTATCGGGATGGCCAGGGCTGCTATTTTTGATTCTTCCTCATGCAGGCGTGTCACAGGGAGTGGCGCTGGTCCAGAGGACAGATGGCGAGGTTCTGGGAAGACCTGGGGGCTCTGTTTTTGGCCGAAGCCATAAGGACGGAACATTGTCGGCCGAGGCTGCGACTGTTCGCTTTTTAACAATGCAATTCCTCTCCTCATTGATAAAAAGCAATACAAACAGTAACATGAGTTGTCTAGAATGCTACAGGTGGACAGTACTTCTCAACCAGTGGTGTATATGAATGATGTCCAGTGATGTGAATGATGTCCAAATCTAACTCCTCTGACACGCCACTTCTTCCTGTGTAGGAATATAAGCAATGGTGCTCTGGTTCATATCGACACAGTTACACAATACACTTATGTCAGTATTGCCTCTGCCTCTCACCCTCACTGAAGAGTACCAATACCGAGGCTAGAATTTCATTGTTACATAACAACTGCTCCTCTCTCTCGCTCTCTCCCTCTCGCTCACCCCCCCCCCCCCCCCCCCCCCTCTCTCTCTCTCTTTCTCTCGAAAAAGACCTGGGAAATCGGTATGAGCTATTGACTTTCATTAAACGTCTTCTCTCTTTTCCGCTTTCAATGCCATAACATTGATTTCGACCCCTAACCTCTCCTCTCTGCTCTGGGGAGTGCAGAGGCTGCTGAGATACAGAAGAAGCTCAACAATGCATAATGGTTAAGCTACTGGATACCGCAGCTCTGTCCACAGACTGAGGTCTCAGAGGGAAGGGGTGGGAGGGGGGTGGGAGGGGGGGGGGGTTGGGGGGGGGAGTGGAGAGAAGAGAAGAGGGTACAGTCCAGGCCTCCAGCTCACCGCCTTCAACAGTTTGTCAACAAAGGAGGAAGGCCCCGCAGTGAATGCGGTCCACGAGTCCCATTGGCACCATGCCAGGGAGAGAGCATGAACTCTCGCTCTGAATAAACAGATCAAATAAATAAATAAATATGGCATAAAGAATGAATGAATAAATGAAAGAGTGTAGCAATGGTAATCAGCCTCTCGGAGAGCCTGCAGGTCCCCTTCATTAAAATTTCATGACCAATCATTAGAAGGCAGGCAAGGAGGAAAAGAGCCAACCCACAGCTTTAACAGATCAACTTCCTCTCCACATGAAAGAGAAAAAGTTTGGTATATATGTATATGTTCACAATGAATAATGCATCGTACCGTGTATTTCTCCAAAAGTTGGAGATAATCCTGCTCTGCAACTTCAACTGCTAAGGAAACTTCACCTGTGGCTTTCACCTTTGACTAGCTATTTCTGCTGTGTTTTCACTTCACAGCCCTTTTCTACCTAGCAATCACACAGTCCAACCTCCTGGTAGCCTGGCTGGTAAGCAGCTCTGTGGCCCTCATGGTTCCCGGCCTCTGTCATTCCAGACAGCTGCTGGAAGGAAATAGTTCTCCACCAGCCATAATGAGAAAATGAAAGGATCAGAGCCAGACACAGAGGCATGTGGGTTCGCCTCTATCTCAGACTAGATGTCTGCTCCCCCCCCCCCGCCATCCCTGCCCCACACACACACACACACACACACTCTGACAGGACGTGTATGGAATTAGTCACGGAAGGTTTTCAAGGTTAGGTAATCCAATCAGAGACATCATACTGCAACTTTCGCTGGTGTAATTTGCAATGCCTGTCTTCGCCCAGAAGGCCGCTAATTAATTAGCAGTGTGCATGACTGGCAGACCATGGAGGTAAGCTTCAACATGCGCTTCACCCTGTCCTCTGTTCTCTGGACCAGAGGAACCGTGATACCCTCACACAGGAGAAGAGAGAACAGAACCATGTGTCGTCTCGACACTGGGCAGATAAGTCCCTATTGCCTTTGGTGAGGCGCCAACACATTAATCACTGCACGCACGTTTTGGCAAGTCTTTAAATATATTTTTCGACACCAAGAGGAATGGTTAGAGGAATGAACAGATAATCTAAAGCTGTAGCCTATCGTAAATATTGAGATACAAGCCTACATGTTGTATGGTCTATTATGTAGAGTACTGTACATATAATCCTTGTTAATGCAGAATGATGTCCAAAAGGCGGTCAGAGAAGTAAATGTTTCTACTGTATAATATATTATCAAAAACTTACATAAATATGTCCCCACAAAATTATCACATCATGCAGAAAATTAAATGAGAAAAACATTATGTTCCTTTCTATTTGAAAATATTCCCGGTAATCTCTCTCCAACACGTTCAAAGGAAGCTAAAGGATGATCAGAACTGAGAGCTGGAAAATTGAATTTAAGGGCCACTGGGCAGTTCCTTGTTTCCTTCCCCTGGGTGTTAGTCTTGTGCTCTCAAATAGGACAGCTGTATGAGAAGGAACGCAATTTGGTCACGGAGAGGTGTTACATTACACGCACCTCCAAAAGGTGGTATGATCAGTAACCTGTAAGAGTATTATGTTGGCAAAAACAAAATAATGATGCACACTATGTAATGGAAATGCAACCAGGTTAGAAACCAGACAGCATCATCAATATGCAATATGAGAGACAAGTAAAGGTCTGTTAAAAGTAGGGAAATGGAATTAGCAACTAGCCTTGGGCCAAGTCGCTTTGCTCTTGACATTAAGACATTAAGATAAAATACATTGTAATTTCCTCTCCTTGCAGGAATTAACAGTTATGAATTATAGTATGGTTCTTAGTTTTGTGTGTGTTTGTGTGTGTGTGTGTATGTGTGTGTGTGTATCTGTGTCTCTCTGTGTATGTTTGTGTGTGTGTGTGTGTGTGTGTGTGTGTGTATGTGTGTGTGTGTGTGTGTGTGTGTGTGTGTATGTGTGTGTGTGTGTGTGTGTGTGTGTGTGTGTGTGTGTGTGTGTGTGTGTGTGTGTGTGTGTGTGTGTGTGTGTGTGTGTGTGTGTGTGTGTGTGTGGTAAACAGCAGAGGGAAGGGGTGGGACCGGCCTAACATATTTCTCCACCAATATCTCAGTCGTCTCTTCAGCTTATCTGTAAACCTGTTTTCCGTTCCCTGTGAAGCTAGGCTTGTACAAGATAAGTAACCAATTTGAGTATGCACCTTGACATGCTAGATAAACCCCGCACTTAATCTCAGCAAAACATAAAGTAGACATGCAGGAGGATCTCCTCCAACCCACACAACAAGGGAGCAAAGGAATAATCTAGGGCCAGTTCAGAAGTGTCAACACTGCTATGGCGATGCTAGTGAAATGTTTCAATAGACAGGAAAGGCTACATGAGCCTTGAGTGAGGTTAACCTGGTCGGTGTGAAGGTCGAGGCCCTGACAGGCTCCGTCTGATTTTAATTAACAAGTGATGTTAATTGCTTCACCCTTGGTCAATAGTGTCAATTATAACTATACTCCCCAAATGAGATTCATTGGGGGATTCAAATGGGGAATAATGAGCTAAAGCAAAACCTATTTAAGAGGTCATTAGGTCATTAGCATTATTAAGTGATGAAGCTTAAACCCCTCAAATGGCAATATAGCACATATAGAGTGAAGAATAGTTCATCTCTCTTCGCCATGTCCAGTGAAGATGGTACAGGCCAGAAGACTGTGTACTTTGCACCTGAATTTCTTCTCAGAGCCCCCCGTCTCCATAAAACATGGTATGGTCCTCACGATGGCTGTAGTTGTGACTTTATGGCGGTCCCAAGAAAGACATGTAGCCTGTCAGCTCCTGATCCCTGATCTGCCTACCACAACACAGCCTCTGATGTCAATACCTGATCTTTAAAAATAAATACAAAAAACCTTAACAACTTGTTTTCTTCCTTTCTCTAGCACTGTGACTGCAGTTGCAGATGGCACTTGTTCTTATGGAAGGTTATCGATAACTGATGTATAGTTGATTCACTTACTTTAGACAAATGTACTTGTAATGCAATTGTTAGTCTCTTTGGATAAAAGCGTCCGATAAATGACTTCAATGTGAAATGTAAATGTGATCTGCCAATACCCGGAAAACAGGGGAGACTGGTGGAGGGAGAAATTGGACGACAGGCTCATTGTAATGTACAGGATGGTATGAGGAATTGTATCAAACACCGTACGGACAATCAACACAAACCTTCCTTCTCAGTGGTCAGTGGACTACTCCAGATAAGAAAACAGACTTCCTGCCTTGAACACGCATGCGATTTTAGGCTAGATGTATTCACATTCAAGTCATGCTCAATATTCAACTGTAGCTTAACTCTGTTTCAGAATAACTTCAACAAATTATCACACCAGCATGCAGCTCCAGGTGCCAGTAAGATTATGGTATAATGAAATTCAGAATGTATTATCCACCTTTCCCTTATCACCTGATAGATGTGCAGAGGGAGTATGGTATTGTTCATCATAATGTTGTCTGACATTTGTTCAGGCAAATATTTGACACTTTGAAATGTTCACTTTCTGATTTATTTTTTACAGGAATGTATTCTCTTTTGAACACGCACATCCACACCCACACCCACACCCACACCACACACACACACACACACACACACACACACACACACACACACACACACACACACACACACACACACACACACACACACACACACACACACACACCTACCCACACACATACAGCCACAGTCCCCTGTCAGCTCTGGGCATAGAGTTAAAAGTGAGGCAGTTACGGTGTGGTTTATCTAATGTTCTGAAGACCATGCTGAAAGATCAAAAGCAGATCTGTAATGCGCGCAGCCACAACTTTTAATCTCGAGGCCCAGGAGTGCTGTCAGGCCTGATAATGAGGTGCTATTAAGCGCCTCTACCTGCAGATAATCACTGTGTCTTCCCTGCTCACAGGAAATCAGATTTTAGCTGCTATACTGTAGATGAAATCTCTATGCAAAATCACAAAACCACCAGCTAAAGTGCAGCTAAATGAACAAAAGTTTATTCATCTGTCGACCGAGCTCACAGCGCCAGACGCTGATAAACAACTGAAGCAATTTCTTAGGCTGAGAGGAATCGTTATTTCCTTAATTAATGTCCCCTGTTGTCACCAGGGCTAAGGATGCCAATGACAGGACGTGTTGTTTAAAATGCACGTAAAACAGCATCTTGAAGTTCTAAATCCAGTATGTCCCTTTGTTGAAGTTATTATATTGTCAGTGGTGGCATAAAGGCACAGTTCATTTACATACTGTATCATTAATGACATTTCGGTGGAGAATCGCCTGGAACGGTCGCCTCCCGCACCAATTTAAATGTGGAGCAACAATTACTGAAAAAATAATGATGGTCTCTGCAGCAAATAGATGGAATTTAAGGAGGAAATAAAGGAGGTACGATAGGAATACAACCAAGCCGTTGGATGCTATCCAGCGTTAGAGGCTATGTTGAATGTACTTTACCTTTAAATGTGTTTTCTGCAAGAATGATCACAAAAAGATCAAGGAAAACTTTCTGGTTGTGATAGATAGCTGTTGATAAATTGCTTTTCCTCCCATTGCACTGCTGTGGTTTGTCCATATTCATATATATGCCAGGAAACCCATTCAGTTTTTATTTAATATCTCTTATTGCCGCTTTGAAATTGCGTCCATATGTCTCACAGTCAGCTCCATGGAATGCATTGAGGACTGGTTGTCTATCATCAAAGACACAAAGAAAGGAACTCTGTACACTGCTGTACAACCTTGACGGTGACTCACCAACGCATTGAACTTGTCCTCCTCCACTCTCTTCAATATGAACTCTCATCTCGATGGACAAATGACTTTTCATCACTTTTCATACATTTGTTCCTCGAACAAACCCAGCCGTAGTCCTGATCAAAATCGACTGTTTATCTTTGAAGGGCACGTAGAAGAGGTCCAGCAGATGTCGTATGCAAAAGCCAGCCAAACAAAAGGAAGCTTATATAATCAGAAGAGTATCCAACACCACCAGAGATGTCAACAGCGACAGGGTTGTACTGTAAATCAGGTGAAGGGAGGAGAAGACATTCAGTTCATTGTGTTGCACATCTCCATATTTCAATTCGGAAAATATGATGTGTAGTGCATACAGAGAAACAGAGATATGATGTCCAGCACTTTATCCCTGACCTTCATATTTAACTGCAGAATAGTGCTGTTTTTCATGTCATCAAACAAATGGCTAGTCTATGTTAATCAGTGCCTGACCACTGTAATAAACAGCTTTTACTGTTCCAACAGCACGGACTGAGACGGTGTCATGACACCGTAGTTCAATCTGCAGAGGGAATAGGCTTGGTGGAGGTTTGTGTGGTTGGAGTAATGGTATGCTGCTGCTCTTACCAACAAACTCAGTGTGAGTGGATGGAACAGAGCAGTGTGTGTGTGTGTGTGTGTGTGTGTGTGTGTGTGTGTGTGTATATGCGTGGATGCGTGTGTGCGTGTGTATGTGTGTGTACATGCATACTTGTGTGTGTGTGTGTGTGTGTGTGCGTGCGTGCGTGCGTGCGTGCGTGCATGTGTATGTGTGTGTGTGTACATGCATACTTGTGTGTGTGTGTGTGTGTGTGTGTGTGTGTGTGTGTGTGTGTGAGAGAGAGAGAGAGTGAGAGTGATAATGGGATCATCATCCAGTGCTTTTGTTCCTCCGTGCTGCGGAGCTCCGTGTGTATGTAGGTGTTTCTTTGAAATGCAGAGAGCCGTTTTGAAGTGGAAGCTCTGCTGTGAGTTTCGTAATACCCCTTGATGTATTTAGATATTGACTGTATCTCTGCCAGCTGGATTTGAGAAGACCGTTATTACACGGTCATTGTCTACCGTGTTGTCAACATTCAGAGAGATGGTTGAAGTCTGACATTTTCCTGAAAGGCTACTGAAAGAGATGCGGCACTCCTCGCGATCCATTCAGTCCAATTCTTGAAAAAGACGGGTTTTGCTGTCAATGTCACTTTTTCTGAATGTCACTTCCCAGATAAACAGCGCCTAAGGATGTCTGTTTTTCTAGGTCACTGGGTGGCACCAGTAATTTCAGGATTTTTAACAAGTGTGATTTCGAAAAAAAAAGAAAAGAAAAACCCCAGAATATATTCACTGTGTTGTGCTAAGAAGAAGAAAAAGGCGTTTAATTAGAACTGACCTGGCAATGTAATTGTTGTATCAGATAGCTGAAATATTCAATACTGTATGTTCTAATTAAGTGTCTGTGTGGGTAGAATTGGATTCACAAGTCAGGCAAGTGGCTCTTGTTAATCAATTGTTGTGGCGATACAAAGTGTAGCCAATCAGCCAATCAATGCGAGGGCACGTTGAAGTATTTATATACTGTATGTCAGCTTGTCATCTTTTGTTTAATCCGTACGAGACAATGTCTCTGATTGTCACGGTTGAGTGAGAGAACACTGTGATTCTGAAGAGCATTCCAGATATCATGTAGGCTACCACAACAACCCATTCCCCCTCTCTCTCTCTCCCTCTCTCTCTCTCTCTCTCTCTCTCTCCCTCTCTCTCTCTCTCTCTCCCTCTCTCTCTCTCTCTTTCCCTCTCTCCCTCTCCCCCTCTCTCCCTCTCTCTCCCTCTCTCCCTCTCCCTCTCTCTCTCTCTCTTTCCCTCTCTCCCTCTCCCCCTCTCTCCCTCTCTCTCCCTCTCTCTCTCTCTCTCTCTCTCTCTCTCTCCCTCTCTCTCTCTCCCTCTCCCTCTCTCTCTCTCTCTCTCTTTCCCTCTCTCCCTCTCCCTCTCTCTCCCTCTCTCCCTCTCTCTCTCTCTCTCCCTCTCTCCCTTTCTCCTCGCATAAGCCTTGCCTGAAGCCTGCACTGTGTCTACACCCTCTCTTGCTCTGGCTTAACCAGTGTTGATCTAAGTGGGAGACAGAGCTTGCAGAGTAATCCCATGGGGATTTCATCTTTCTATTGAGCTTGTAACACCGCTGCCACTGCTCTTTTCACATTCATTTTGTTACATTACAGAGTGAGAGGGAAATGTTGACTGGAGGCTCGTTGTCCGTAAATTAAACAACACAGCAATGTCGAATCCCTGACCAGTGGACACGGCCGAGGTTCGACAGAAAATCCACTGGATTATTTTCCAACGCCCCTTGCCTTCAGACTAACACCCTCTTTATGGATCGAGAGAGAGCCCACCCATCTGATGCTTCTGCCTCAGCATGCCTGAACATATTTCACTGGAAGGAAAGGATTCACTGTGTGAATTACTATTTGTGCATATCTCTTCAAATATCAATATGATACTGAAGTAAATCCCTTATAATTGCTTTCCATGATTGTATTGATGTCACTCTCGTAACAAGACCTTTTAGAGACCTTCTATGCGGGAATACACATTCTTTAAATCGACCTGACCCTGTCAAAACTGTGGTAACTTTTTAAGCAGCTGTCTCCCCGTTGAAGAGGAAACTATATCAGTGAGACAGGAGGAGAGGTGAGGGGAGGAGGAGAGGTGAGGGGAGGAGGAGAGGTGAGGAGAGGAAGAGAGGGGAAGGGATGGCTGAGCAGAGCAGAGTGATAGCTAGACTGGAGAGAGTGAGGTGTTATTCTGTCAGCCTGACAACACTCTGGGGATCCTGGGAAACAATAAATCTGACAAGTTTAGCGCAGCGGAAGACAGAGGCTCCCAGTCCCTCGGCAATAGAGTTCAGTGTGAAGTCCTGTGTGTGTGTGTGTGTGTGTGTGTGTGTGTGTGTGTGTGTGTGGCTGAGTCCATGCGTGTGTGCGTGCGTGTGTGCGTGCGTGCGTGCGTGCGTGCGTGCGTGCGTGCGTGCGTGCGTGCGTGCATGCATGCGTGCGTGTGTGTGTGTGTATCTACACATCTGTATGGACACATCTGTCTGCCAGTACCAGGGTCTTTCATCCTCCCAATCCTCCCTCCATCCCTCCATCCCTCCATCCCTCCATCCCTCCATCCCCTCTATCCTTCTCACCTACAGTATGTGTCACAGAGCCTGTGGAGCAGTGGAGCACACATGTTTGATACCATTCCTCACTCCATGCCATGCATTACAATGAGCCTGTCCTCTATTTTCTACCTCCACCAGCCTCCCTTGCTGTGGAGGGGGAGCACATCTCTCCTGCTCCTTCTATCCTTGTTTGATAGGCCCCTGGTGGGCGATATAAGATAAGACAGCCCAGGTCTCTTTGTTGTTCAATGAAAGGAGAACCTTGACAAGTCTCTGTTAGATTCTATGTACATCGGTGCACAGCACAACTTCAAGTGTCTTGGTAACTAGTCTCAGAAGGTATTGACTTTGAGTATATAAACACATTCTCATGCGAACAGTGGCTAACTAGAGCACAATGTGCTGTTTGGTTGGTTCACACTTAACACCAACTGGTAGAAAGCATTATAATGCGGTTATGATATTGTAAAGACTATTCATAAGTCCATATGATCTCCTCATAATGTCTGTTGAACGATTACCTCAAAAAGCCAAGATATTATGAGTTGATAACAAAACAGTATGCATGTTTCTAACAATATGTAGAAATACATGATACATGTCGGTTTGAGGTAGTTAGCACACTTTCACAAGGTCCTCTCATGCCATCCTCTCCGTGTGGTGGATGAGATGAGTTATACCTCATTAACATCTCTCCTAGTCTCCTGGCGTCCTTGAATGGCAGACACTGTGAATCATCGACATGACTTTCTTTACCAAGAGCACCGTCAGCAGTTCTTCCCTCGAATAAGGAGGGATCGTAGCAGGGAGGGAAAAAAAGGTGTGGGATGGCTAAGCAGCGGGCACATACAACGGAGCAACAATTAACTTCACATCAAAGCCGATAAAACAAGAGGCGAGGCGTGGGGGAAAAGAGAGGGAGAGAAGAAATTGCTGTTGTCGTTGAGGTGGAAAGATTGTCTACCCTTGCCTCTGTGTCTGACCTGCTCCACAGTCTAACAGGCACATTATCTCGGTAAGGTCAGGACAAAGGAGACCCTCCAGTGGCTGCCAGGTGTGAAACCCAGGCTGCTGTTCCGTGAGATGAGTCCCTGTGATGGATGGACAGGGCCAGAGAGCTAGACCTTACCTCCCAATTTCATCCCTGCTGGTCTATAGCCTGTTCATGGGGTCTGACCTCACTCTCTCTACCCCTCCGTCCCCTCTCCTTCATAGCTCTCTGAGTTAGACCCCACCTCCATCAATCCAACCCCCCCCCCCCCCCCCCCCCCACACACACACACACACACCCCACCCCTATCCCCTTTACCTGTCTCTTAGTCTGACACCAACCTCTCTCTTCCATGCCTGCTTTCCCTTGCTGTTTCTCTCACCCTGCCAGGCCTGCTCTCATCACACTTCCCTCTCCACAGGCCCATCAGCCCGTCAGACAGTAATGGGTGAGAAATGCGTTGTGTTAAAACCCCTTATGGCAAGGGAGAGAGAGGGGGGGGTCAATTGCTGGCGCCTCCCTGTCAACTTAGGTTCAGATGCATGTAATCACGGGTCGTTTATCCACTGATGGGCTCAATGATGAGTGAGGGAGGTTATCCCTAGGCTTATCACTTCCTGCCTACTGTAGCTGAGATGGTTAGCTCCCCAAGCGAGGCTGAGGCTCGTGTCTTCCATGCGGGAGCCCCGGGTTGGAACCCTGGTAGGTCGTACTCGCCCCTCGGCGAAGTTGCCAGTGATGGTGACGGCCCCATGGTCATAGATGCTGCAGGCTGCAGTGTGGACAGGTTTGGCCCGGACTGAGAGTGGGGCGTCCCTCCCTTGTTACTTGCACTCTTTCATCTTCCTCCTAGTTTTTGATTTTCTCCATTTCCTCATTTCCTCATTTCCTCGTTCACAGCCCCAGTGTGAGATCAAAACTGTCGCAACCCAAAGAGAATATGAGATTAAAATAGAAAAGTATGGGTACATAATTTACTCAAATACATTCTACATGATACACTCCCAGTCAGTGGAGGAATGGCTGTAATTACTTTTCCAAATATGTGACAGTAAAACCATGACAGGAAGAACCTCCAATTGTCCAATTACTGTTGGCAAGAGCTACAGTAATATTGTGAAAGCAAGACCTCTGAGAACATTCCTCAATATAAAGTGACAATTAGATCTAAATGTGAGCTTGAATCATACACTGGTGTTCAAATTGCTCTTTTTCCCTTTAGAATAGATGCCTGTTTGCCATGTCACTCTCCTCTCAGCCACAGTTCTAATGAGCCTGGAGAACTGAGGACCAGGAGGACCAGGAGGACCAGGAGAACCAGGAGGAAAAGGAAAACTGAGGACCAGGAGAACCAGGAGAACCAGGAGAACCAGGAGAATCAGGAAGACCAGGAAAACTGAGGACCAGGAGAACCAGGAGAACCAGGAGAACCAGGAGAACCAGGAAGACCAGGAAAACTGAGGACCAGGAGAACCAGGAGAATCAGGAGAACCAGGAAGACAGGGTACAGGGTGGGGTGCTGGAGACATGGAGCTGGTGACAATATCAGGATTGATAGCAATCCTAACATCTTCCTCAGATGTCTGGAAGCTGTGAGCTGACCTTTGCCCCTGTGTAGAACGTTTGCCCAATGCTGCCATTGAGGAGTCCCTCTGAAGTAATTCCCTGGCCTAGAAATGGAGGATAGGCTGGCGCTGTAATAGGATTTTGTTTCTTCTCTTCCATTTGATTGGATTGCGCCCGTTCAGAAACATATTAAAATGTCTGCAATCAAAGTTACTCCTGTTTTCCCTCCCAGTCAAAAGACAATAGATTGCACCTCAGTTGATTTGTTGTCTCGCCCATTACAAAAGTTGAGGGAAATGTGAATCTAATGCATTTCTGAGTCAAGTATTACACACTCTTATTGCACACACACACACACACACACACACACACACACACACCCCTTTGATAATCAGTTTCACTTAGTTTTCTCTCTCGTTTGTTTTTCCGACAGTGATCAGCAGGGAGAGTGTCAAGCCAGAGAGAAGAGCAGACAGCAGAGAGAAGAGAGAAGAGCAGACAGCAGAGAAGAGAGAAGAGCAGACAGCAGAGAGAAGAAGAGCAGACAGCAGAGAGAAGAGAGAAGAGCAGACAGCAAGAGAGAAGAGAGAAGAGCAGACAGCAGAGAGAAGAGAGAAGAGCAGACAGCAGAGAGAAGAGCAAACAGCAGAGAGAAGAAGAGCAGACAGCAGAGAGAAGAAGAGCAGACAGCAGAGAGAAGAGAGAAGGGCAGACAGCAAGAGAGAAGAAGAGCAGACAGCAAGAGAGAAGAAGAGCAGACAGCAAGAGGGAAGGGTACAGTGCATATGATAATGAATGTCTGTGAGAAGCAGAGTTGCTTGCCTCTAAGTAAGGACTGATGGTTATGATGATGTGTTTAGCCCCTCATTAGGCCATGAGAACACCCTGAGAGAATGATTCATAACCTGATGAAGAAACGAGTTCCTCATGGCCCTAGTCCCAGCGCCTCTAAATACTGGATACCATTTCTCATCTCCATTCTATGTATTATGCACATGCGCACACACACACACACACGTGCGCACGCACACACGCACACTCACACACGCACACACACACACACACACACACACACACACACACACACACACACACACTCAGCTGATCAGTAATGGCTACTGAAGCAGAATATTATCCCCAGTCTCAGTGCCAGTAATCTGACTTCAGTCTAGTAAATCACCTAACCAGAGCTTATTACTCACCAGAGACCAGGCGCTCTCTCCTGCCAAGCAAGCTTTCCTGCACTAGTGATCCAAGAGCTTCTGTTCCAACACACATAACACTCACTCTATTTACGCCAGCCCTTCTGGGCTGGAGGATTTTTTAAAAATAATTACAGTATCATGAGTTATGGAGGGATATTATGATAATTTGGTGTAGATGTTTCACTCACCAATGTGGAGTCCTCCTGAGGATAACATGTCGTGGTTGGGATACTTAAAATGATTGCTTTGGGGCGTAATCTTCTAATGTGTTTGTTTAGGTGCACCCATGCTGTACAGTAAACCTGATTTGCTGTGATTGAATGGTGAAATAACAATGTGTTTGTGTGTGTGTGTGTGTGTGTGTGTGTGTGTGTGTGTGTGTGTGTGTGTGTGTCTTATACTGTATGCAAATGGTGTGCGTGATTTCATTTTCGTGCCCCTCGGAACATGTTCTTGTTGCAGGAGCTCTTTAAACTCCCTCAAGCTCAACTTCAACCTTCAGTGAACATTGTCAATCATCCCAAATGCCACAGCACATCACACTTCAGAGAAAGGAATTGAAAATATTATTACAGACGTTTCAACACCAGCATTTTGATGCAGCATCCTGCCCTGCAACCCATCAGGGGTATTAACTTTGATGGAGAATGCTCAGTGAAATTGTGTGCTCATTTTTCCTAATATCATATTGATAGACGTGTCTCTTTGTATACAGACCCATACCAGATGAAATGGAATATGGAGAACTGAGGATATTACTTTTGGTCGTTTTCATAAACACGGAAATGAATTAGAAGTCTCCAGTTTCAGAGAGATCATCAATTCAGACCATTTTTTTTTAGACAGAGTAGGCAGAATCGGCAGTGATAAATGTGTGTATGGCCGTGCCATAGATCATCACAGGAAGTTTCCAAACAATGTCCTGGAAGTGTTGTTTCCTGACTATTTCGTACAGAAAATTGCTAATGAGTAAGAGAGGTGTCTAGATGGTTTGTCCACACCCAAGCCAAGACATGATCAATGAGCCGAGGAGGGAGTAATGGTGTCGGTGTCCATCCTCCGAAGTTCCTGTGGAGATTGAGGTTGAATCTGGGTGTTCATAGCCGGGGAATCTAACCGAACATTTCTATTATGAGTTTGGGCAGAAGGAACTTCATTATTCAACTGACCTTTGGAATGAAAAGTACAGTTGAATAGACTTCCTCTGGCAGCTTTGGCTTACTAATCATTAACCTTTTGTGCTGCTGTCGGCTTGTCTATACCGGTGGGAAGAGATATCTCTAATGGGCCGAGCAGGCTGCCTCCAAGGCTGTTATACAGAAAAAGAGCCCATGGAGGAATCTTGGTGATGCATGGTGATGTTCAGGGATATACTGTATATCAGTGGAGGCAGAAATCGAAGGACGGGCTCATTGTAATGCATGGAATGCAATGAGGAATCGTAGCAAACACGTGTCCGTTCCATGCATTTCAATGAGGCCGTCCTCCGATTTCTACCTCAACCAGCCTTCCCTGCATCAGGTTTAAACACCACGAGAACTTGGATGGACATTTTTGTAATGGAGCACCTTTTGTAAGACCACCGTTGACAAATTAAATTAGACCTGAGACATTGAAAATCTCTGGAAAACGTTGATAACGTTTAGTCCCTTTACTGATCACAACATAAGACACACCATTAAGGAGTTCATAGTCTGTCAGTAAGAGAGAAAGCAATCATTCAGGGGCCATGCCCACCGTGTTTCAGCCAAGCGTTCTGTGCTTCATTCTCTTCCTTAGATAACGCTCTTTTCTTCTGCTCCACTCTGCCTCCCCAAAGGCTCTGGTTTTCAATTAGAGACATATGAGGTCATGGAAGGCACAGACACAGACCTGCCCTCAGGTGAATTATGAATCTTCCATTCCGTCCACGCAGCGAAACAGCGAAACAGTTTTCCCGTGGAGTGATTATTTGTTTATTCATCCAATTTATTCTCTAAAGCAGCCTTATCGAGTCCCACCGATGTAGAGATAATCAGGATCTGGCAACAACAACAACAACAACAACAAAAACAACTCAGTATGAGGGAGGGACTGGGGAGGGATTGGAGTATGTGTAATTAGAGCCCCGTTAAGTGATCAGGTACTGACAGGAAGGAATAGATTTACAGTAGCTTTCACATTACTCAGAAACCGCAGTGATACAGAGGCGGAGCGAGAGAGAGAGAGAGAAAAAGAGAGAGAGAGAGAGAGAGAGAGAGAGAGGGGGAGAGAGAGGGAGAGAGGGAGGGGGGGGGGGGGGACTGAGAAATCCAGATGAACAGTTGAGAATGTTTTTTATAAATGGTCAGAAAGTAAACAGGCCCATTAATGATTCCCTGAAGGACTTGAGACGCTCAACGTCAACTCTCCGCTTTCCCAAACTGCTCTGAACAGCGCGGCTAATGGACGTCTGTGTAATGTTCAGAAAACGAAATCTCACTACTAGAAGTCTGAGGGTAATTACTCAGCTCTCGCAGCAAGACAGAGTCATTGCTTGCTCATTCATTATAGACAGGATTTTGTATACCAAACATATTTACCATGTACAGCTTCCTCCTCTCAGCAAGGCTCAGTGGCAGTTTGCAAAAGAACAATACGTTTTGTCTTAATGGCTGTTCATTTGGTATCTGTCACAAACTGCAGATCCATGACACTGAAGCTTCATCATGGAGTCTATTCCAGTGTGAGTCGCTGGCACAGAGAGCCCATTTGATTGCCTCTGGAAAACACAGTTTCCTTTTTCTACTACACATTTGAGTCACGTTGAGCTATTGCAGCCACAAATCTTTACGGAGCAGGGATGTTTATACGATTAGCCACATGATGATTCCACACCCGTAAGGTGTCATTGTTGCTGAAAATCTGTTTTGGAACAAGACCAATCGGTGAGTGTTCTATGTGGGGTATCCAATCCTCTATTGGTGTGAGAAACGTCTACGTCTCAGTCAATGGGGTGGTGTTGCCAGCTGCCAGCTGTAGAGGTAACAAACGTGCCCATCAGTGGATGAGATCATATGTATGTCGTCATTGACTGAAACCGCAGAGGCGACATCAGCACCCTCGTAGAGTCTGGCTCCTGTCTGTTCGATTTTCTGAAGGAGAGTAGTTGGTTGAGAATGGCTAAGTCGATTCTCCCCATCGTTCAGAGACATAACCGTGTTAGAGGCCATCATGGTGTGTTATGGGAGAGGTCAAAAACGATGGGTGTCGTGTTACTGTTCAGCACCTCACAGCACTGTCTGGTCAATCATCTGAACCAATTATAGACAGTGTATCCGACACAGGAAAGCTTACCTTAACACCTTTCCGATCATGTCTGGAGATATCCACACACCGTTTTGACAACAACATTTGTTTTGCCATGTTCATTTAGGACAGATTCTCGTGATCGACAACAACCTGGGGAAGCGTTGCTGTGGAGACGAGAGGAGAGAGAAAGGAGAGAGCTGAATGAGCCAATTGGATGCCGGGGATGTTTTATGTGTGTTCACGTGTGCTGTGTTCAATAGAATAGATTTGGACTGTTCCATCTCCCCCTCTCCCCCACCAGCTCTGGGCACAGTGTGTTCACTTGAGACTGCTGACTGTGACTCAATAACACTGTCCAACACACACACACACACACACACACACACACACACACACACACACACACACACACACACACACACACACACACACACACACACACATTCTTTCTCACTGATCAGTCCTCCTGGCCATTCAATTGCTTCACTAACAGAAGTTATCACGGTTTTACAAATGGAAGAAAGTAATGTCTGTGATTCTAGGGGAGGAACTCATTTTAATGACCTCATGGCTGGGGAAGAACAGAATAGGCTGTACACTGGCCTACAGGACTACGTTTCTCATGACCTGTCTGTAGCTGTGTATCTGCTATTAATCTTAATGTATAATTATTACCTCCATCCATTCACCAACACATACAGTAGAAGCACACACACACACACACACACACACACACACACACACACACACACACACACACACACACACACACACACACACACACACACACACACACACACACACACACACACAGCTCCATCAGCTCTCCTGGTGTTACACAGTTACACAGTAACTAATGACTACTCTGGGGTTGCTGTGGATGTGGCCTGCTACATTGACCCCCGGCATGCAGTCTTTTAGTGGACAAACAGGCACACAATTCCTGGCTACTGCAGTGAGGGTGTACTGTAGCAGAACCTCATATTGAGTTGTGAGACAGAATATTCTAATGTTCCTTACATTGTGTACCGTGCTGTTCAGATGTTTGCAAACAGCAAGTATATCCCCAAGCACAATACTGTAGAATAAACGGGCCGATTATCAATGAACAACACTTTTGGCAAGGCATTTACCTGCATTGTCTCAGACTCATGCATCACACACACACACACACACACACACACACACACACGCACACACACACACACACACACACACACACACACATAATGACCAGCTTCCACAGCAGCTAAGAATAACTAACGAGGTGTATGAGCCTCCAGCCAGTGCCTCAACTCTCCTCATTACGTCTGGCTGAGATTGAGGCACCAAGTCAGCATCTATTATTTTCTGACAATAAGTGAAGACTGGACAAGATCAATAACTGCCCAATATAGTTAGAGAACACCTTTCCAGCAACTAACCTCCAACACCTTCAGAGTACTGAACAGGCAGGTCTGTAGGGGGAGCTGAGAGACCGACGGACCTGGGGGGAGATAGAATTGACCAAGCAGGGAGGCTGGCAGGGAAGTTGGCAGGGAAATTAAAAACCAGTCAAATCAGCACGCAAACACCTGGCAGAAGTTGATATGGGGCCCTGTCGGTCAGGAAATGTGGTTTAATCATTAGCCAATAAAACACATTAGGCCAGCAGCAGTCATTCAGCTTCTATCACTTCAGCCAACTGTCCCCCGATGGTGTTCCAAATGTTTTTTTTAATCTCTCCCACATTT
>NC_139673.1:8497123-8514623 GCF_951799395.1 Argentina silus | reverse complement strand
GAAAGAAAGACGACTTGCAAAATAGTGCGTCGCAAATAGAAATAGAGCTCTGAGCCACTGGGACAGCAGGACAGTTTCTTTGTGTTTGTCGTTGTGGTGATCTGACAGGCAGGTAGCGTGGGGTCAGGGAGGAGGTCAGGAAAACATGGAGACAGCCAGCTGGGAACAAGGTGGATCGACTGTCGGAAGTATCACCAAATTCCCATCGTTACAACCCTGTATGAATATTAAGGCTTATCACTTTGGAAAGTTTCTCAAAGACTCCATTCGGTTTTTAGTTGTAGACAAAGAGATTACAGCATCAGCAAAAGATGATTTGATTTTGCACTTGCACTCGTCTGTTATTAAAACGTCAATATAGAGAAGATCCTTAGACAATATGAGGATTACTTGATATGGCTAATATTATTCATAACTTCTGTCAGCTACAGTAGCGGTAAAAAGCCAGATTAGACACTGCATAATTCCAAGTGTAACTAAGCACACAAAAAATAAAGAAGCATCTGTTGTTGACATGAAGTCATGAAGTTGACACTTAATTCTCATTAAGTCTACAATATCAAGTTGAACAAGTCAAGCACATGCAGTAAGGTGTAGAATATAATATGTTAACTGATTCCCTATACATCTACAGAAGTGACGTGAAGAACTCGAAAATAATACAATAATATAATCATAAAAGTAGTTGTGGATCCTTGCTAAGGAATATAAGATAACCCACCAACTTGCTTGTTATTAAATTCTATTTATGCCTCTCCCATGTCCATTCTCTTTGTATACACAGTAGAATGTTCTAAGAAGCCAGTCCAAGACTCAGCTTTAAAAGACTGTTTGATGTCCCTCCCGTAGCTGAGAGCTGAGGGATGCTCAGGGCTATCGCTGTCACTCTCCCTCTGGCACAGCCACACCACCTCCACCTCTCGGGAAAGTGCCTGACATTTTGGGATGTTTGACTGACACCTTATCACAACCGCCGGATCTGTTTGATGCAATAAATCTGGCTGTCACACCGTTCCCTCCCTGAGGCAGGAAAAACTCATCTGAAACTTCAGTGTGACTCATTGAATAAGATAGCAGTGAATGCAATGTAAACACAATGGACCGCCTGGTATATGAACAACTCTCCCACTGGTTGTCTTTCAGTCGACTTGGTTCGACCCCTGGGCGGGTGACAACGCGGGAAAAAAATCGATGGAGCTCCGCCTCCTTGCGGACCGATATCCTGTCAGATGTATGGAACCGAGGTTCTCTGAAGGAGATGAGGGAGACCCCTCACCTCGTAGCCCCTCTCGTGCTGAGCTTGTGAAGAGTGGTTCGCCGAGTAAATGAGCATGCTATGCACAAGCCTTTATAGGCTGGGCACTAGGCGGGGCTACAGTATCTGCCTGCAACCATCCTCAGCCTATACAGGCGTGATTGACTAGAGTTTCAGCCAATAGGTACACAGAGTGCGCGTGCCATAGTGAGTGCCCTCATTTCCTTCAGAGAACCGGGGTTACCTACGCAACCCTCGTTTTCATGAGGCTTCGTTCGCTACAAAATATGTTCCGCTTTGTCCTCTAAGCATCCAACTAAGCATCATGAAATTTTATGCTATCTATGATGGGTCACATGAAATGATGTAGTGTACTGTACTGTACTGCAAACTAAAGTTAAAGTCGGAGTTACAGACTTGAATGTCTGTGGGCGACATTATCATTTTCAAGGTCTTACATTAGGAATTCTGTCAGTGGTCAGGACTGGCTGCAATTTGAATAATTAAGATCTGGGTAGGCGGGTAAGAGGAGGGTGGTGACGTGAGGGTAGTGTGAGGGCAGAGGTGGAAGTGTCTAATTGCCTCAGGTTATGTCGCCATTGATTCAGGTATCCTCAGGAGGCCTTTAGTACGAAACTCTGGTGAACAGGATTTCACTGCATAACAGGGTAAAGGCCCGCTAACAGCAATATCCATATCTCATCTATTTTTGATCTATGTATTTATCCTTTATTTATCCAGGTAAATCCCATTAGGTTATGAATCTCTTATACCTTATACCTTATGGCCTTATACAGCACTGTAAGTTAACCAGTTCCAACAAGTTCACATGTTCCCAAATGGTAAATCAATCAATATCAGAGACCTGCCATCTTGTTAGTCCACAGAAGGAAAGATCTATGCTGTGAGCTCATCTCACAAGACCTGGCCCAATTACCCAGATCACACAGTCCCTGAGGAGAAGTGGCTTATTGGGGTTGTCAAGGAAGGACCAGTCCATAGACTCCCAAAGGGAACTTCACACATTAAATAGTGACTGTTTCTTGTACCACTTGTGAAAGATCCACTTGTGAAAGGAATATGGTAGCATCAATTATTTGTCCGATGCTTATTGCACATCCAGTTAGGCCTAGAATGCTAATCATCTTGGGAAAGGGACCAGACCAAGACTGGACTAAAATAATGATCATCATTTATCACCAACGGAGAAAGAGAACCATTGGGGAGTGAATCTAAATTGGTTCTTCAATTCGATTACTTATTCGCAAAAATACTGAGAATGGGTTACAACACATTAGCACTTTTCTGCAAATGGGGTTGGAGGAAAAATGATCCCCACCATTTATCTTCGAGGGATGTGTCAGTTTTAAACAAGAGAAACTATACAACCACACAAATGCAATTGTTTTGGAGTAGAAAAGAACTTCTTCTCAAGCCCACTAATACTCAATCCCACTTAACTCTGCTGGCCACAGAAAGAAAAGTCTTTATTAACTTATAAACAAATATAATGATTCCACGTATTGAGCTGGCCGCTGAAATGGATGGATGTATTGGTCAGGGTGGAGATTGATGGCATTTGCCTGGCAGATAGGCTGTGTTTACAACCTCATAAACCCAGTCTAATCCTGCTTGGGGTGCTTACTCTGATTGTGTACTAAACAGCAAGTGGGCTATTGCTCCGACAGCTGTTTAGCATAGCCGTTGCCCTCTAAACCCAATAGAGACATGCGTACATAACTTAAACTCACAGTTGCTTAAAGATGATTGCTGTGTTCTCAGGTCTGCAGTTTGGAGCACGCGCAAGGTTAACCTTGATCTCAATTGCAATGTACCTGCAAAATTCACCTCAGTTTCCATTGGGGGTCAGTGAAATTGCGTATCAGCTTAAATCTGATAAATCGATGGTTTAGGGAGAGATTATAGAACATAAATCATTTTGGGGTTTTTTCTATGCTGGGAAACAAGAGGAGGGCTATGAACATAGTGTTTTGGGGCGGCAGGTGGCCTAGAGATTAGAGAGGCCGGCCAGCAATTGGAAGGTTGCTGGTTTGATCCCCACCCTAGGAGGAAGCCGGATGTGAGCTGGTAACTGGAAGGTTACTGGCATCATATCTAAGGCTCCTACCACTGCTGTTGTGCCCTTGAGCAAGGCTCTTAAGCCCTACCTGCTCCAGTGGCGCCAAATATGGCTGCCCTGTGCCCAGAGCCCAGAGTTCTGTTCTCCCTTGGGGTTGTGGTGTGTGCAGTGTGTGTGTGTGTTGTCTCGGGAGCAGTGTCAAATTCCTACAATTGATGAGAATTGATTGCATGGCCAAATAAAGAGTCTTCTTCTTCTTTTACTTGGTTGCCCATTGTCCTTAAGGGTTTTAGCTTAATGTGTGTAATGTCTAGGCTCTTAAGACCTTATCGCCACACAGGGTGAAATATGTTAGCCTAATGTATATGTTATATGTTATCTATATGTAAAGAAAAATCCTGACAAGATCCTCTGCCCTCATGAATAATTGCAGATGCGCATTAATAAAAACGTTTGTGAACTAAAGCTTAACTCAAAAATGCTAGGTGACAGAACAATAGCCCCAAAGTGGCTACTTTGTGGCAACATCGACAACACAGCTGTAGGTTTGATGCCTGTCTGACTACAGTATGCTCATTTTGAGACATTTGCTAAATGGCTAAAATTTGATAACCTTGAATTACAGTTCAAGGCAGCCATGAGAACTATAAGTACAATTAACAGGACATTGAGTACATAGCCGTGTGAAAGCAGTCAAAGACTGTACCCAGCCAAAGGTAATGCAGGCATAGGCACCTTTCAAATGCAATAATTGCCCTCTCTCTCTCCTTGAAAGCTCCGTATCTAGTGATGGTGTGATAACCAACCTCCACAGCAGTCAGAACGAGCACTTTAAAAGCCTGAGCTGGTTGGTCTCGTTAATAGGGCTAATTATATGCCCAGGGATTCAGCCTTCTGATTAAAAAATGAATACCTTGAACTTTTAAGACATGAAATTAAACTAACCTTTCAAAGCTCTTATCTAAAGAACCCACACTAATAAGTCTATCTATCATTCCTGTGGCTTACTCTTGCACTGTCATTTGAAAGGTTGCTTTTTGGGGAAGGTAATGGTTGGTAGAGATAAGCAACGGTGTGTGTTCTGATGCACCCCAACATTTTTTGATGGGCAAACACGCCTGAACTTAAAATGTCAATTGAGTCAGTCAGTGTTCAAATAGGAATCTAAATGAGTTTGAATGTGGTTAGTGCGTCAGACCTTAACCTTATTAGCAAAATATACTATGTCTTTCTCTAAAATACCAGCAATGGCCCAATAGCCAGGAGTGATGCTAAGACAATACACACTGTAGAGATGGTGAAATTAGGTCAAGACATAACAAATTGACAAATACTCAATACAGTTCATAGACACAGATGGCAATTTCAGCTCTGACACCATCTTATAAAGGCTTTTATCAATGTATTGTACTGTGCACTGTGATACATATTTGTGCTGTAACTAATATTTATTGAAGAATGGAAGATCCATCAGTACCTCACCACCCAAAGCAGCAATGTAGTCTGATTTTACACGTAGTAAAAGATGATTAATATTTCAATAACTGATTGGTAATAATTGCTTGACCAGTACACGCCCCATCATCCTAACAAGTTAGCAAAGTAAGTAGAATAGACAGAGGACATATTAGAGTCAACCACTGTCTTCAAGGACAGTCTGACAACACTGTGGGCAGATAACTTCACACCCAATAACTGTTGTTTATCCCGTTTGTCAATACTGTGACACCCTAACTAACAGGCGATGTTGAGCTCCCAGGGGATTTAGCCCGAAGGAAGACGATAACACTTATTACGTTGTGAGAGGAAATAACGGTAGCCTGTAGGGTTCATTAGAAGTGCACCCAATGGGCAAGGCTTATGGAAGTAAATGAGAAATTCCAACATCAAGGTCGGGTCACACACACACATTGCCAGCAGACTGGCCTCTCTTTGAAGATAAATTGGAAGAGGTTTTAATTAAAGAGTGAGGATGAAATGTAGCCTATCAGTGTAAACATTCCCTCACTTGGTCTGGTCTCGGTGGATACTGTAGCTATCTAATGTTGGACAGGTTCCTAGAGATCTACGGTAAATCAATGGTGCTTTTTATGTGCATTCTCATGCAGTATGTCATCCTAGATTACTTGGTGCATGCACAGCAGTCAGCACCAAAGGCACCATTGCCGGAAGCATACATTAATCTCCAACTGGGGTGGCATGTAATATTTGTTTGTTTTATTGTAACAAGGCTGTTCTTTAACTAACTTTGAACATTATTTCACTCTTGCTGCCTCAGACAGAAATTATACAGTACTTTGCAAATATATATATATATATGCCATTTAGCTGACGCTTTTATCCAAAGCGACTTACATTGCAGTGAGTGCATACATTTTTCAGTATATATGGTCCCAGCGGGAATCGACCTAAGCGTTGTTAGCGCTGTCCTCTGCCAACTGAGCCACAGAAATGTCCCATTTTCAGTGATCACCATCAATTTCAGGGAGTACCTGTGGATAAGGAGCTCAGTTCCTCACATAGAGAAGCTATTGTGCATTTTGAAGCAGAGGTAGTGATCTTATATATTGCAGCATTTGAAGTGCATTTCTTATTTTCCCTAAAAATATATATTTTGAGAGGAATATTGAGTCACCCTGGGTGAATATTGAGTCACTCTGCTCTGGGAGGGCTCATATTGAATGAAAGTGCAGTGTTCCATACGTTTCCCACAAGGAGTGACAAAAGCCCAGTTTGAATCACAAAAGGAAATTCAGTCATTTGTGAGAGAGAGAGAGAGAGAGAGAGAGAGAGAGAGAGAGAGAGAGAGAGAGAGTGTGTGTGTGTGTGTGTGTGTGTGTGTGTGTGTGTGTGTGTGTGTGTGTGTGTGTGTGTGTGTGTGTGTGTGTGTGTGTGTGTGTGTGTGTGTGTGTGTGTGTGTCATTTGACATTGCTTGACAATGCTTGATATTCCGCTGGGTCTATTTGTCTCAACAAAAAGTCAATGTGCCACAACCATCAGTTAGATAGGAGGCAAACTGATGTATTTCCTGTCATCTTGGTCTCCCCTGTGGAGCTGTCTGCTCTCAGTAAACTATTCTTTCCCATTGCTCTGCTTTGATGATGGTGCCAAATTACTCCACTTGTTTTGCCAAGGACTGGCGACAGTTATATTGCCGATAGGACCCACAAGTGCTCCCACTTTCAGAGAACAGCTCAACTTTTGAGATACTGAGGTGAATATAATTCCTTCATCAGAATATACATTGACACAGTGCTGTTTACACTGCAAAGAGGAAAAATAATGTAATCTCTTATAGAGTTTAATCTTCATTCCCAACCGATCCAATCTATGCCTTTGACATGCAATTGCAGCAAGTCCTCATCCATCAAAGGGTGTATGTATGTGTGTGTGTGTATGTGTGAGTATGTAATAAAGGTATATATATATATATATATAAGACACTACTGTACATCAGAGAACATCAGAGAAAGTAGCTGGAAGCGTATCAAAGGTAGATTCTCTTCCCTGGAGGAAGGAGGAGATAGCTAATTACTCCTGAACATCTCCCATCCTCCACCTCCAGTCATTAATTTTCTCCTTAGAGCCTGCCGGCAGAAACTATGCAACCTTCACCAACCAATACCCCCAGTCCCCTCAGCCCCCCTAGCCTTGCCTGCCTGCCTTCTGTATGTCCCTGCCCGGGGAGCCCAGCTGGGCATGAAAGAGCTGCTCCACTCTATATACACTCATTGAACACTTTATTAGGAACACCTGTACACCTTCTCATGGTGGAGGTGGTGGAATGGTGTGGGGAATGTTTTCTTGGCACACTTTTTTTTAATACCAATCAATCATCGCTTGAATGCCACAGCCTATTTGAGTATTGTTGCTAACCATGTGCATCCCTTCATGGCCACCATTTACCCCTCTTCCAATGGCTACTTCCAGCATAGTAATGCACCATGTCACAAAGCAGAAGTCATCTCAAACTGGTTTCATGAATATGGCAATGAGTTCAGTGTTCTTCAGTGGCCTTCCCAGTCAACAGATCTGAATCCAATAGAACACCTTTGGGATGTGGTAGAATGGGAGATTCACAGCTTGAAAGTGCACCTGAAAAATGTCATCATGGACCAGAATCTCAAAGGAATGTTTCAAACATCTTGTGGAATCAATGCCACGAAGAATTGAGGCTGTTTTGAGAGCAAAGGGAGGCCTTACCCAGTATTAGTATAGTGTTCCTAATAAAGTGTTCAGTGAGTGTACATCTTACAGTTGTTTTGCATTTGGATTTGATATAGCCACCTACCTCAAGTCGTTCATTAAATCTTTAAATGCAGCTTTCGGTCAGCTTGTGTTGTCCATTGAAGCCCTCCCGTAAACATATCTTAAACACACTCCAAACACTGATACCAAGGATATGTTACACCAATGTTGGGTAACTGAGTTGAGTAATTTGTCCTTTAGCTTTTTTGATAGGTTATTGATAAAGCCAGTTTTTAACCACACTTTATTGCAAGAAGTTCTAATCCAAAAGGTACGTTTTGGTTTCTCTTTAATAGCATTGCGTAACCGAGGCAACCCAATAGACCGCTTAGTGTGAGAGGTCTACTTTTTTTAAAACATTTTTAAAGGAAATTGAGATCATCTAAATATGCAATCAATGAACAAAAAAAAAAGAAAAAAGTCAGAACTGTCTGGGGTGGTGTACTACTTTGAATAGCAGTGCCAGACAACTACATTATATGATGCAATTAGACTGGAAAGTCCCTTTAAAGCCCGTCCAATATACTCAGTTGATGGACCTATTTCCCCTCTTAACCACCCTGTCTCAGGGCGTGACTCTGTTGTTGATTTTATTGCTGATGAATATTGGGCTGTGCTGAGTGCTGTTAATTGTGACTGTAAATCAGTGGGCTGGGCAGAGGCACAGAGGGGCTGTGGAGAAGGTCCAGTGGAGAGGAGTGTGTGTTTACCCTGACAGAGCAACTCAACCTCACCATCCATATTATGAACCCAGCTGGGTGGTAATCAGAGCTACATCTGCTGCTCGAACACCATCACGTCTGGAATGGCCAGATAATCATCTGGATATGGAGAAGGATGTTGATAGATTTTTATTGATATTAATGTTTGGCTTTATCTCAACCGTATGGTGTCAATGTTACCACTCTGACGAGTTGCGACAAAGGACTCAAAATAGATGGCTCTGTGCAACCATGTGACTGATTGAACAGAGCTTGTTATGAGTGTAGTCTATCTAGGGGCTTCTTCATCCAGTAAAGTGTGGCGCACAGCTTCTGGCGTTGGCGAGGGCACACTGAACAACACAATCAAGGCCTCTTGTTTTTTTTTCAAAAACAATCTTTAAAAAGAAACTTTTCTTTATTCAGTACCGAGCCCCCCCGCCCCAGACACACACACACACACCCCCCAACCCACTGCGCACCTCTGTCCCTGGTTCTCTACAAACGTAGGCTACACTTCCTCACAAGTCGTCGCGGTCACCATGGAAACAGCCGTTATTCGGCGCACTCTCACAATACCCGTTAAATTAAAGGACGTGTCTAAAGGAATTCAAGTGCAGTCTATATAATCCCATTATAAACCTTGTCGCTGTACAGACTCATCGTCACAGCTGACCCGTGCGAGGCCACAGTGAGGCTGAGGTTCACGTCCACACCAGGGAAATCATACGCACATACGATATACACAGCTTCGATCTCTCTGAGGTCTTCTTCAATCCATATCTCTCCCACATCTCTCGCAGTTCTATTCCTCTGTCCAATTTATATTGAACAGCATACGGCAGAAATGTTTTATGGAATACATGATAATTAAAAAAAAATGAAGAGAAGAAGTCACTCCAGCTCTCTGGTGTTAATGGTGGCCGGGAGCGTCGGTGTGAATCAGATGAGGGAGATACGGCTCGTCAGAGTCTATGGGCACTGGTAGGAGGCGAAGAGCAGATACAGTACGTTATCACTAATGAAGGCTGGTGGAGGTAGAAATCGGGTGATGGGCTCATTCTACGCATTACAATGAGCCTCCATCCTTCGATTTCGACCCCACCATCATCCACTGATTGTCACATATGTATTTTCTGTGGAATATATTTTGAGAGTAATTTACATACAGTACAATACAGTGAGAGGTCCATGGCACTGCTTTGCTACATTGCAGACCTAATTGGACACATTTGTGTCAAAAGCTTACAGTAGGTTCATGTCCACCATGTTGAATAGGCCTGGTCAAATACTCACACATGCTCATCTGCATTCAGGTACAGTAGGCACATGTCTGTGACCTCTCTTTAATGTGAAATAAAAGGTCAACAGGAAAAGGTCATCATCAAACTATATGTAATACTGTACAATAACAGTCAGCCCGAAGCCAATGACAAAGGAAGAATGATCAAATCAAAAGGCAATGAATACTAAATCTTTATTGAGTATTTCCACTTAAAAGGCATGGAAGAAGAAGAATTCCCTTTTTCAATCAATTGTCACAAGCATAAAACATCACAGACACTGTCATGCAGTTAAATGACTGGGTTTATTGGCCTAAATGCGCGATTAAGAGAGCATACACTACGTGAACAGAGGTTTGTGCAAATGCAGGCTTGCATATCAGCATATCATACTTCAAAGGAATGTACAACACATCTTGACAACAGAAGTAAGCATGCAATAAATTCCCTTTTTTTTAATAGAAAGAAAAGATCATCTTGTGTATGACCTCCAACACTCCCAGAAGTGTTAGGCTCAGGGACACACACGTAGCAGGGCGCAGACAACCCTGCAGACTGGAGCACTCGCTGAGAGTACCGCTCAGAGCCCCTTCGACAGGGCAGAATGCAAAGAAAAATAGCTCCGATGACATTATTTACCATCCATGCACATCTGAAAGAGAACCATCTTTCTCCATCAACCACATAGCTAGATGGAGGATGCGAGACTTGCTTCAGCTGACTGTGCTTTTACTCTGAAAAGGTTCATTCTTGGGCTTATAAGCAATGGATGATTTGAGAGGATGGAGAAAGACTCAAAAGCCCAAGCAGTCCAATACAGTACCTGGCACATCATGTGTGCTTTGGCCTGCAGGCAATGGGCATGTGCAGTATTAGGGCAATAAGTAAGCCATGCCCATGGTGGGAGGAGAGAGAACAAGTGCTGGTACTCTTGCCTTTTAGCAATTCCTATGAGAACGATTTCATACACCCTCAGGAGTAGAAATACTGATTAATACCACCGGATATCCCTTGCCGTTGCTATGAATATGTATGCGCGCGCGCGCGTGTGTGTGTGTGTGTGTGTGTGTGTGTGTGTGTGTGTGTGTGTGTGTGTGAGAGAGAGAGAGAGAGAGTTCTGCTGAAAAAGCAAGCACAATGCTTTAGCTTGTTCCTAAAAATAGAGACCCTGGTGCTAGAACAGATAACAGGTTTGAGAATAGTAGCCTACCATCTCACCTTTGAGTCTTACTTTTCTGATAGGTAAGACAGATAAGGTTTCCTGTTTCCTGCCATTGCCCACCAGTAATCATAAGAATGAGATATTCATTCATCCCTATGGAATCATGAAATAGTGTCATAATAAAACAAACACATAAGTAGATATACAAACAAACAAAATCAAACAAATTATTCATAATATAAAGCAGAGTTTCAATAAATAAATTACCATTGATGTAAAAAACAAAAAAAACTACGAAATTCACTCCAGTGGAATATTGGCAAATGTTCTGCTTCCATTTCCCTGTCCGACTCATGTCACACTGGGTGGACCCAGAGAGCAGAGATCAAAGTCCATCTGGAATCATTTACATTCAAGTGATCAAGTATGGCTCCAGTCAGACATGGGCCTATGAATGAATGAATCAATGGGGGCCCCAGCTTGTGGTCCACAGTGACAGATACAACAGCACATCTCACACTCACTGTTCTGTTCTTCAAAGAAGCTCGGAGCTCAGAGCACAGCACACAGGGAGCACTGGGGGAGTTTAGGCAGATCTATGAAAGTGTAAATAGACCGTGCAGTATATCTAGGAAGGATAGAGAGAAGGAAGTAGAGAGGGACGAACCAAAGTTGATAGTTGCAGAGTAACATTAACAATTCCTCTTTTACCTTCTGACTTCCATTTTCATCATCATCCTACTGACGTTACGAGCAACATTTTGAAATCTTTACTGAGTGCAAAACTGAGCGCCTTTTTTGTTGTACAGTGTATGTAAACATGGGTAGACAAGAATAGTAATTCAGTGATTCGAGATTACTTCAGTTTGCATCATCTTAAATAAATACCTGGATTGCATCAGTGCAATTTTGTGCTCAATGCAATTGTATTCAAGAGTGCTTTATCTACAGTATCTACACAATCGTCATTTCCAACACAGAAAAAAAAAGGAGTTTCTTACATATTATTCAAATAAGGGATGTCTTGGGAGAGCTGCTGTCTCTCGAAATTCACTGATGGAAAATCACTGCTCAGGGCTTCAAATAGGTGAGAGTTTGATTTAGGAAAGTAACATATTCCTACACTATGTTTTGTATGGAGGTATACTGAATGAACTGGAATAGTTTCAAAACATGGAAAATCTGATCAATTGATTTGTAGATGATTTGTTATATATACTCTATACAATTCGGTTACACTTTATCTGAATGTTCCATTATAATGCCTTTATAAGGTTGCCATAAAAATGATTTGACAGTTAATAACAACTTTTATTTTGCCATTCTCTGCTATAAATCTGTAATAAAGCATTAGTATAGTTTCAATGCGTCATGTTAGGTCAAGCTCAAAGTTATGTTCATAAGAATCTTATGAAGGCATTATGACATAGACTTCAAATAAAACTGAACGTACATTTCTTTCCTCAACATTCAAAGAAATACATGGTTTGATATAATGTTTTGATCTCCCCCGAGTGAGCCCTTCAGTTGGCAGGCTCTTCAGACAATGGCAGCATTGAGCCTTAGGAGACCACGAGAGAGAGAGACACACAGGGGAGCAAAACGGACGTGGAAGAGGAAGAGAAGCACAGCAGACAGGCAGATTGAAGCCTTGGACAGTCTTGAAAGGCAAAGAGAAACAGCTGATGGCAGAGGAGCCGGTGGCAGGCCAGTTGGGAACAGTGAGCTCATGATCCTTGTTGATCAACTCTGAGGGATTGGGCCTGCATGACTGCAGACGGCAGAAAACAGGCAAAAAGCTCCAGCACTTATGCTGAAGGGGGGGAGGGGGGGGGGGGTGCAAAGCCAGGCAGAGGGACATGATCGAACAGAGGAACAAAAAAACATCCAAAGTTCCAAAGTTTTCCATTTCCAGTCTGTGTGTAAAAGCCTTATGAATGATGAAATAAAACTGATAACAACACGAGAACAGTATCAAAGTAATCATGGTTCTGGTCCAGAGCAGAGCAGCCCTTCACCCTCTCTCTCTGCTGGACTGGGTTGGTTGTGGTCAGGCCTTGGTCTTGGTCCCCACTGCTGGCAGTTTGGTTATTCTGTTGGGGTGTTGACGATAGAGGTGGGAGAGTCCATGATGGGACACATGGGGGAGATGGCCTTGTGGCTGTAGTACTCCACAACTTGTTTGGGCACCTCCGCCAGGACACACTTGGCCAGGGCAGCAGGCGAGGCCTGCAGCATAAAGAGAGGGCACAGCTGTAGTCTGGATAACAACACCCACCATGCCTGGCACCAGGGTCTCACATAGGGTTAAAGCAATCATTCTCAGAGTGGCACAACGGAACCACACAACTCCTGGCAAATTGTTTTTTAATCTAACAAAGGAAGGGTGGAGAGTGTAATTTGTGTTTTCCGTTGTTTGGGCAGCAGCCAAATGAAAAGAGGGTGTTTGGGAGCACAAAGGCAAATCACATCAAGCAGTTTGAAGGCATTTTTACATTTTTCATCATCACTTCTTTTTCCGAAAATGAATGGATTTCGTTGGCCGATGACAAGGGTGGAAAAAAACCCAGCCTTCTTGGGAGAAATCTATGGAGTTTCTCCAGCCCAGACAGCCCATCAGTAGCACGGGCAAGGCCAGCAGAGGCTGCCTGCCTGGCTGCCTGTTTCGTCAAGGTGCCATTTGAAGGCAATGCTATTATTGAAGGGCCTTTGGTGGTCACACTGTGAGATTTAATGGCCTCCAGCATCGCTGTATTACCGAAAAAGAACTGCGGCTTCTGAACCCTTAGCGACCATCCCTTCTGTTCTTTTAGCTTGGATGGAACATGAGAGCGGAGGAGGGAGAGTGGGGGGGAGGGAGGGAGGGAGGGAGGGAGGGAGGGCGAGAGAGAGGGAGAGAGGGAGGGAGAGATGGAGGAAGAAAAGACGGGGAAACACTGACCGTTTTGAAGTCTCTGAAGGGCACGAACTGGACGATGTCCCTGAGGACGGGCTCTCCTTTGGGCGAGCGCAGGACGCCATCGTCTCCGTCCAGGATCTGCATGTCTGTGAAGTCGGCGTTGCCCACACCGACGATGATGATGGACAGGGGCTCGTAGGAGGCACGCACGATGGCCTCGCGGGTGTCCGCCATGTCTGTCACCACGCCGTCCGTGAGGATCAACAGGATGTGATATCGCTAGGAAAAAGGAAGAGGTTGTCTGGACATGTTAACCTTTATTCACCACACACCTCAGTGCCCATGGTTAGTCTGTCTTTGTGTGTGTGTGTGTGCATGCGTGCATGTGTGCGTGCGTGTGTGTGCGTGGTGCGTGGTGCGTGCGTGTGGGTGTGTGTGGTCATAAAGTGCTGGCCTCTGCAGTCTGACTGCTACCACTGAGAAACAGCATCCTGTGCTCATCAGGATTCCCGACACCTTCCATTACCACCTCTCTCCTCTCAGGTGCTCAGCGTGAAGGAGAAACTTCTTTAAGCACAGGTGGTTTGACACAGAAATCCAATATTCTCACTCACTCAAATAAAAGTTGGATCAAATAAAATCAGTGGATTTGAATATGAGGTCTCGAGTTTATTGACTATGTACTATTCTCGTCTTTCAAATCCCATGAGTGTAGCAATAGGGTTTGAATGTGCTTCGTGTGCAGTTTTAACCCATGTTCTCACCACAGTGATCCTTTGGGTTTGCTAACGGATAAAGGGAAGGGCTGACAGTGAAGACTGAATAATACATGAAGATCAGTGCCAAGGATGAACTTGGGGAGAAAAAAAGTAGGAAGCGCAGAGAAGTGTTTAAAATGTAATGTTACCAGCCAGAGGGGCAAAGAAGTGTAGCCACATACTGACATGAAATCTTTAAGTTTGTTCTGTTTTTACTGCATGTCGTTGAATGTAGATTTCAGACATGCTCAGGCGGAACCTCAATAAATAATAAACGATTTAGACACAGAGGCTGGAGGAGCCAGAGGGTTCACTCGGCATCCATTTCCGTCCGCCGTCTACGAAATAATAAGGACGGTGCACGTTTTTTTAATTCTGTAAAACAATAGGAGGGCTGTGAACATGGTGTTTTACTCGTGTTTGAACATCAGCCTTCAGGGTTTTAGCTCAACATGTATAATGTCTAGGGTCTTACGATCGCTTCGCTGCACAGGATGAAACATGTTAGCCTATCTATATGTTAAAAAATATGTTTTTTAGGAAGAGTGACGCAAATGCGCAGTCTGATGAGATCCTCTGCCCTTGTGAATAATTGTCAATAAGCGTGAATAGAAACTTTAGGTTACAGTATGTAACCCCGGTTCTCTGAAGGAGATGAGGGAGACATCTCACGATGGGAAATGCACCCCTGTGTACCCTATTCAGTGAAACCCTATTCAATCACGCCTGGAACAGGCCAGGTGTGCTTTGCATGGCTGACCCCGCCCCTGTCCAACCTATAAAGGCTACTGCAATGCACTGCCATTTCATTCTGCAAACCACCTCTTCACGAGCCTGTAAAAGAGGGGCAATATGGTGAGATGTCTCTCTCATCTCCTTCAGAGAACCGGGGTTACATACCATAACCCAAAGTTCTCTTTCAGTCAACTTGGTTCAACATCTCACTATGTACATGGAAATGTACCGGGTCCACCCTGCTCAGCTCCAGTGCCCAGGACCGTATGCATCAAAGAAGGTGCAGTGACATCCAGGCGGTAGAATCTCAAGAAAGTGTGGGAAGCACAACTGGCTGCAGCACAGAGATGCCCTTGATCAGAGCCCAAGGCGTAGCATTTCCTCTTGTGGAATGCACCCGGAGGTACTCAAGCAAAGGTCTCCACGGGAGGGAGTTCCAGCCCACTGAATCCTGTCTATGACAACAGTGGTAATCTGGGAAGCCAGGCATATGCATATGCATGGTTGGGGGGCTTGTCTGCAGGGTAGAGACCATCCAGCCTGTTTTTATTATATTAAAAAAAAAAATGTAAAACAATAATTACCCTAACCCTAAATCTACATATGCTATTTTCAGTATTATTATTATTTTGTGGACAGAGGGGGCAGGAAGTTCACTGAGGCAAAAGTAAAGTAGCTAGGCTAGTGACTAATACAATCTGTTGTTGGCAAACCAAACTAGAGAGAACTTTGCTCAGTAAGAGTGAAGCCTAAATAAGCAGGATTCCTGTGAGGAAGAATAAGCAACCTAACACCCCGGGGAAAGCTGTGAACTTTCCAAAGGAACAGTTAAGCTAGGTAGCTAGGTTCTATCGGAACACTGCAGACAGGCTTGCGAATAAGCGAGTGAAGAGTGAAAAGAATGAAATGGCAGTGCATTGCAGTGGCCTTTATAGACTGGGCAGGGGTCAGCCATGCAAAGCACTCCCGGCCTGTTCCAGGTATGATTGAATAGGGTTTCAGCGAATAGGGTACACAGCCGTGCATATCCCATAGTGAGATGTCAAACCGAGTCGACTGAAAGAGAACATGACACAATTTAAGATATATCTTCACAGTTGCACTTCGTTGTCCAGCTACTTCCACAAATGTATATTCCGAAATATGAAACCTATCACTGACAAACCTTCCTGCTCATGCCTGCAGTGGCGACGTTGCTAGGACAACGGTGGCTACCGGTCGGGCTACCATTGGATTTTGAGCCACTCAACCACTTTCTAATTCTAAAAAATCTTTGATTTAGACAAACAAATCACCAACAATGAATGACTAACGTACTTCCTGAAAATTATTGATTGACTTTCTAATTTGCTCACGTATGCATTCATGCACCTACATGGTGTGTCTTTGCTCAGTGGTTTTAATCATGTGAAAGCTGATCAGAGGCTACGTTTGTGTCTGCTCACCCAGGGATGCCCAGCGGGTGAGACAACAGCAGAACTAGCTGTGTTTCTCTGTTGCTGAGGTAAAGGTACACTCACCGAGGCGTCTTTGATGGTCTCCTCCCCTGCTGACAGCTTGGCTATCCTGCTTATGATGGGAGACACATTGGTGGGGCCGTACAGCTGGATCTTAGGCAGGCAGCTCTGGTAGGCCTCAACCACCCCCTGGATCTCTGATCAGAGAGAACACACACACACACACACACACACACACACACACACACACACACATGCACACACACACACACACACACACACACACACACACACACACACACACACACGCACACGCACACGCACACGCAGTCACACACACAGGCGTAAAGCTCTGCTTTGGACACACATCTCAAAGCAGCATAGGGAGAGAGGGAGGGGAGGGAAGGAGGGGGAGAGGTGGGATATACAGGACTGTAGAGGAGAGCTGGTGCTGAGATCTGAGATAAAAGTATTACAGGAAATGTGAATTTGTAGAGGCTGTCTGACCATTAAAGATGGGTTTTGAAAGGGGAAAGTACTCTCAGGTTCCATATTCGCCCCCAGTGGGCTTATTTTTCATTGTAACATGTCTCTGTTGGAGATTGATGGTGGGGAGAGGCGGACTGTTCCCAGATGTTCATAAGCATACTGAAAAAGAGGCTTCATCTCTCTTACCTTCACATTCGTCGTCCTCTGGGTTGAAATTTATGGCAAAGTCGTGAGACACCTGTAGTTCGGGGAAATAAGAAGTGTTCAGACACTGGAACTTACTGGAAGGTTTGTACGGTCGACTGTCCCTCTCTCCCTCTCTCTCTCTCTCTCTCTCTCATCACAAATGTTACTGGGTGTTCAAGGGCATTCCATTCAAACTCTGGCTGCCAGTTAATCTTTCACTGTCCCTTGAATTACCCGAGGCGTTAA
>NC_139673.1:8489623-8492123 GCF_951799395.1 Argentina silus | reverse complement strand
ATACATGCACACACACACACACACACACACACACATGCACACACACACACACACACAGACACACACACACAATCACTGAAACACCAAAATGACTCAGCGAGGAGGAGCTGTGGCACGCCTCTTCTCCAGGAAGATTGTATTGTTTGTCTCTCTTTCTGTCAGAGTGGACCTCTGGGATTGTGGCGTGACAGTGTTCTCAGTTCTCCTTCAATTAGCCAGACAACGCTCCCCACACGTTCAACAGGCGGACGCGACTGTAGCATGAGTCACCGTGTTAATCCTCCGTTGGCTTGGTGCCCACACGACGACTGGATCTTCTCTCTAACGTAGACTCATTTGAAAATAATTTGCGACTAATTAACTGTTCCCGCGATGCTGCCTCCGGTAACCCTCGTGTGGGTATATTGAACAAATATTGAGTTATTCATTTAGGAATACGTCGTAGTGTAACAAGGATTCAATACCAGAGTCGATAAATAATATGTTCCTGACCATATGAAAAGCCACGCAAACGTGACGTGTCCACACGTGAATGAGAATACTGTATTTGGCTTCTTTCCCCAGTTCTTGAAGTCCATGATCTCCTGAACCTTACCGGAAGATACTACTCCCAGCCCCTGGCCCTGTCCCAGTCCCTGCTGCTACCCCAGCCCCTGCTGCTACCCCTATCCCAGCCCCTACCCCAGCCCCTACCCCAGCCTCTGCCCCAGCCCCAGCCCCAGCCCCTGCCTCTATCCTTACCCCAGCCCCTGCCTCTACCCCAGCCCCTGCCTCTATCCCTACCCTTGCCCCTGCCCCTACCCCTGCCCCTGCCTCTACCACTGCCCCTACCCCTGCTCCTGCCCCAGCCCCAGCCCCTGCCTCTACCCCTGCCCCTGCCTCTGCCCCTGCCTCTACCACTGCTACTGCCCCTACCCTTGCTCCTGCCCCTGCTCCTGCCCCAGCCCCTGCCTCTACCCCTGCCCCTACCCCTGCTCCTGCCCCAGCTCCTGCCTCTATCCCTACCCCTGCCCCTGCCCCTACCCCAGCCCCTACCACTGTGTCTACCCCTGCCCCTGCCCCTGCCCCTGCCCCTATCCCTATCCCTATCCCAGCCCCAGCCCCAGCCCCTGTTCCTGCTCCTGCCCCAGCCCCTACCCCAGCCCCAGCCCCAGCCCCAGCCCCAGCCCCAGTCCCTGCCCCAACCCCTGTTCCTGCTCCTGCTCCTGCCCCAGCCCCTACCCCAGCCCCAGCCCCAGCCCCTGCCCCTGCCCCTGCCCCAGCCCCAGCCCGCCACGCTGCTCAGGATTGGGTGTCCTCTCCGCTGGCTCAGAATAATCACGGTATGCCCTGCCAGCTACAGAGGAGGATTAGCCCCTCCCCCAGGGTCCTGGCAGGCTCTGAGAGAGAATAGGATATCACAGGGGGGTGGGGGGGGGGGGGGTGGGGGGTGGGGGGGGCATGTTAGGGGACGCGCTGCTAGGGCCATCGCCGACACAGAGAGGAATGAGACCAGCTGCTGAGGACAGCATTTGGCACCCCCCCGCTCTGCCCCCCATTACAGCAACAACTGCAGCAGAAATAACAGCAAGACCAGAGTCATGTCTCAAACAGCGGTTCTGCCTCCAACCACGGTCATGGGAGATTTCCCCAGAGCCTCGTCATGCACGGTTAATGCCTGCGGACGGTGATTTGCGTCTGCTCTAATTTCCTAATAGTCGAGTAACAAACAGGTTTTAACTCCAACACTTGGCCCAGGGTGTAAGAATTGCAGGTGCAATTGCAGGTCAATGCAAGTGGGAATAGTACAGTATATGCCTATATGAATGTGGGTATGATACCTTGTTTGGGGGGGTGGTGAGTCTTCCATATCATGGAGGAATCGCACGGTAAGCAAAATGACAGACATATCAATGTTCGGCTCCCTTGACTGTTGTCATGCATCTGTGAGCAGCAGAACTAGTGAGAGCCCAGTGAATTCTATTAGGCTCTATTTCACTGTTCCGTGATTTCCATTACATCCCCATTGCTGGCAATCATCAGATGAAAAGGAGCCTCTCGCTCCACACATTATGAGACAGCCTGACAAATCGAATGTAAAGAGCTCTCCATTGTCCCATTTCATATCAGGAACCGGCCCCAGAGACAGAGATGTGTGTGAGAGTGTATGTGTGTGTGTGGTTGTGTGTGTGTGTGTGTGTGTCTGTCTGTGAGTGGTGTGTGTGTGTGTGTGCTTGCGTGCGTGCCTGTGTGTGTGTGTGTGTGTGTGTGTGTGTGTGCGCGTGCGTGCGTGCGTGCGTGCGTGCGTGCGTGCGTGTGTGTGTGTGTGTGTGTGTGGGGGAGGGAGGTGGTGATGGCCCACTCCGAGAGGCAGGGGGGCTGACTAACCTGTCATAGTCCTGACAGATCTCTCCCACTGCTATCAAAGCCTTCAGATACTCGTTGGGTTGGTAGGGGTTGATGTAGTGCAGTGAGCAGCTGTTCCTAGGGTCTCCGTTGGACGCTGTGAAGTCAATGGCCA
>NC_139673.1:8477123-8482123 GCF_951799395.1 Argentina silus | reverse complement strand
TCGGATGATATTAAAAACTGTTATTATTACCTTTAAAGTTCAGCTGAACATTCCCTCAAGCCCAGAGAAACAGATGTGCTTGTTCTTACTATAATACAGTACTGTCTGGGGGATTGGGCAAAAGTTGGCCTGCTAGGCAGCGTGGTTTGATTGTGTTGAGGGGAAATTTCTATAGATATGTATTCTATAGATATGTAATCATTGTGGTCATGATAATCAGTTCTTTACTCTGCATTGGCTATATGCTTTATATGCATTGACTATATGCTTTATATGCATTGACTATATGCTTTAGCGTCCGAGAGAGGTTGTAGTGTTTAACAGAGAACTCTAAGGGTAAGAAGAGAATGAGATCTGGGTGATTGAGAAAGAGAGAGAGAGAGATTTGTGCAGATTGAGAGTAAGAGTGAGTGAGTGAGTGAGAGTGAGTGAGGGAGAGAGAGAGAGGGAGGGAGAGAGAGGGAGGGAGAGAGAGGGAGGGAGAGAGAGGGAGGGAGAGCGGGGGAGCTAAAAGTAGACACCACTAATGGTCTGGTGAGAGGTCAGAGAGGTCTCAAGAGTCTCAGTTTCATATTCATGATCCCCGTCTCCAACGCTTCACTGCTCATCACTGCTGTACAACAGGTAGAAGTAAGAACTGATCTCATGAGTGACATCCCTCCCTTGCCTTCATTTCTGTGTTATTGGAAGCTCGTAAATCTTACTTCTGTCCGTTAAATAGGACTCTCATCATACATATGAACCGTATCATAAATATGAACAGCCTGACAGGGGCAGCTGGTGGAGGTAGAAAGAGAAAGAGGACCGGTTCATTGTAATGCATAGAATGGAATGATCAATGGTATATTCACGTGTGTTTCATACATTTGATACCATTCCTCATTGCATTCCATGCATTACAATGAGCCCGTCCTCCAACGATACCACCTCCAGCAGCATCCAGCACAGCCTGAATACATTAGATATGAGCAACATCTGTTGAGTGTCTAAACAGCGCACTGTACAGTTTCTGTAATTCAAAGTGTGGCAGTTTTCCAACAACAATCTGCAGGTCTAATCAAAGCATACAGTGCATTCAGAAAGTATTCAGACCCCTTAATTTTTTTTCCACATTTTGCTATGTTACAGCCTTATTCTAAAAGGGATTTCATTTTTTTATTCATTTTTTTCCTCAATCAATCGACACACAATACCCCATCATGACAAAGCGAAAACAGGTTTTTAGAAATGTTTGCTAATTTATTAAAAATAACAAACTGAAATATCACATTTACATAAGTATTCAGACCTTTTGCTATGACACTCGAAATTGAGCTCAGGTGCATCCTGTTTCCATTGATCATCCTTGAGATGTTTTTACGACTTGATTGGAGTCCACCTGTGGTAAATTCAATTGATTGGACATGATTTGGAACGGCACACACCTGTCTATATAAGGTCACACAGTTGACAGTGCATGTCAGAGTGAAAACCAGGCCATGAGGTCGAAGGAATAGTCCGTAGACCTCCGAGACAGGATTGTGTCGAGGCACAGATCTGGGGAAGTGTACAAAAAAATGTCTGCAGTATTGAAGGTCCCCAAGAACACTAGCCTCCATCATTCTTAAATGGAAGAAGTTTGGAACCACCAAGACTCTTCCTAGAGCTGGCCGCCCAACCAAACTGAGCAATAGGGGGAGAAGGGCCATCGTCAGGGAGGTGACCAAGAACCCTATGGTCACTCTGACAGAGCTCCAGAATGTCCTTGAGTGGCCCAGCCAGAGCCCGGACTTGAATCCGATCGAACACCTCTGGAGAGACCTGAAAATAGGTGTGCACCGACGCCCCCCATCCAACCTGACAGAGCTTAAGAGGATCTGCAGAGAAGAATGGGGGAAACTCCCCAAATACAGATGTGCCAAGCTTGTAGCGTCATACCCAAGAAGACTGGAGTCTGTAATCGATGCCAAAGGTGCTTCAACAAAGTACTGAATAAAGGGTCTGAATACTTCTGTAAATGTGATTTTTCTTTATTTTTAATAAATTAGCAAACATTTTTAAACCTGTATCGGCTTTGTCATTATGGGGTATTGTGTGTAGATTGATGAGGGGAAAAAATTAATTTAATCTATTTTAGAATAAGGCTGTAACATAACAAAATGTGGAAAAAGTGAAGGGGTCTGAATACTTTCTGAATGCACTGTATCAATAATACAACACAGGCCGGCGTGGGAACTTGTTGCATAGCCTAATATCAGCTGGAGATCTGAAAGCTTGCTGTATGGTATTGAATAGACACAAGACTGTCCTGTCTCAAATCATGACACCATTGTCATGTTGTGGTGGGGTGGAAAGCTAGCTGATGGCGCTCATGCTCACTATACACGGTTAAGCTACCTTCATCCACACCATTTTACATGCTTTTAGATGTGTTTACCATGTCATTGTCCCTATATTCAGAGTATGAAACACTGGGGAGGATGTTTTCATGCACGCACGCACGCACTCACACACACACACACACACACACACACACACACACACACACACACACACACAGTCCTACATGGTTCGTCACCTTTCAGATTACCTTTCCCAGCCACACTATAGAGAAGTCATGCCATTGGTCCACACATCACTGACCTGACAATGGTGAGGTCTATTATCATATCAGTAAGAAGCCATTTGCAAAAGCCACACAGGTTAGCACCAATTATGTGGAATTCATTAACACCAACCACACAGTTCCAGAACTGGATTTAAACAAGCCCATTGTTATCACTCCTAACAGCCTTGAACTGCCGTTAATGCGCTTAGCCAATCAGAGGTCATAATGACAAAAAAAAACACTAGCCATTGGGACAGATTCTCCAAATGCATCTCTACACCGGACTCCACTGTACAGCTGCCCGGCTGTCAGCCGTTACGGGCGGATCGCGACCCGATTTCTACTCGCAAGGCGAAAGGAGGAGAGATCTGTTTCTATATAAATCAACGCTGGTGCAACGACGTGAAAGTGATTTTGCAAACTTGTTCTCCTGACCTGGAATCATTTTTCATCACCTGCAGACCGTTTTACTCTCCACGTGAATTCACTTCTTTTATATTGGCTGGAGATTTACATCCCCTCGCAAGCTGACTTGAAAGTGGCTCAACATCAACTCGTCGACCAAATATTAGGAGTGGAGAGAAGGAGTGTGAACACGTATTCCCCAGTTATTGTCCTTGGGGACTTTAACAAGGGCAACTTAACTCACAACCTCCCTAAATATAAACTGTTAATCAAATGCCCAACCAGGGAGAAGATTTTGGAATATTGTTACAGCACCATCAGCAGAGCTTATCACGCAGTTCCCCGTGCGGCTCTGGGACTATCTGACCACACTCTTTATTCATCTGGTCCCGGCATACAGGCAGAAACTAAAACTTTCTAAACCTGCTGTGCGGACATCTAAGAATTGGAGCAGCAGAGCTGCAGTGGAGGAGCTGCGTGACTGCCTTGACACCACAGACAGGGACATTTTTAAGACTGTTTCCAACAGCCTGGACGAATACACAGAGTGTCACGTCATACATCAGCTTCTGTGAGGACAGATGTATTCCAACACGCACCAGGGGGAGTTACAACAATGACAAGCCCTGGTTCACAGCAAGACTCAAACAGCTTCATTTGGAGAAGGAGAGGGCTTTCAGGAGTGGCAACAAGGAAAGGTTTAGACTGGCTAAGTACATGTTTGGCAAGGAGATTAAGGAGGCCAGACACAGTACTCAAAGAAGCTAGAACAGTTTGCAGCCAACGACTCCTCGTCACTCTGGAAAGGCCTTTGAGTGATCACAGACTGCAAAACCAAAACCCCCCACTCTATGGATGACCTCAGACTTGCAAATGACCTGAATGACTTCTACTGTAGATTTGACAGACAATGGAGCAGCCCTGACTCTGACCCACAAAACCAACCCTCCCCCACAGCTATCACACCTCTTCTTCCCAGCCTGGACAGAGACACTAACCTCTACAGCCCCCTTCCCCCGTCGCACCTCTCTCCATCCAAACTGTTATAGAAACAGAACCCCCCGCAAGGCAGCTGGAGCTGAACGCCCTAAAAACTGGTCGTAGACTTCAGGAGAAGCCCAGCCCCAACCGCCCCCCCTCATCATGTGTGACTCCCCAGTTAACATTGTGGAGTCATTCAGATTCCTGGGGACAATAATTTCAAAGGACCTCGGGTGGGTGGAGAACATCACCTCCACCATCAAGAAGGCCCAGCAGAGGATGTTCTTCCTGTGGCATGAAGAAATTCAACTCAATCACCATCTGGTTCGCTGCCTCCACTGCCAAGGACAAAGGCAGACTGCAGCGGATCATTCGGTCAGCCGAGAAGGTCATCGGCTGTAACCTGCCATCTCTCCTGGACCTGTTCCACTCCAGGACCAGTAAGAGAGCAGGAAAGATGATCGCTGATCTTTCCCAGCCTGGTCACAACCTCTTCCAGAGACTCGCAAAAGGTTCAGGTCAATCAAGACTAAAACCTTGCGCCGCCTGAACAGTTTCTTCCCCATGGCAGTGGGGCTCACAACCAAGCCCCCTGCCTCTCACTGACTCTGGGACTTCCACCCCCCCCCCACCCTGTCACACAAACAATGCACTGACAGTGTAATTTATAATTATTTAAAATTATTTCTAATTTATAGTGTACCCACAACCATTTCACAGCCTCTAGCATCTTTGCCATTTAGTCTCATACAGCCTACAAGATGTATTGTTCTGCTACTCTTTTTTTGTAAATTTGTAAATTTGTTACTGCTATTTTGTTCATATTTTGCTATTTTGTAAATTTCTTGTCAATATTTGCTATTTGTTTTTTATGTCCATGCACCAACCTCACCAAGTCAATTTCTTGTATGGCCAAATAAAAGAATTCTGATTCTGATTCTGATTCTACCTTCGTCATTTCTGTCCATTACAAGCAAGCAGTTATCATTCCTGTATTGTCTTGAAAGCAAAAGCCTTCTTTCTTCCT
>NC_139673.1:8267123-8472123 GCF_951799395.1 Argentina silus | reverse complement strand
GTATGTGTGTGTGTGTGTGTGTGCGTGCGTGCGTGCGTGTGTGTGCGTGTGTGTGGGAGGGAGGGAGGTGGTGCTGGCACACTCAGAGAGGCTGACTAACATGTCATAGTCCCTAGTGTTGTGCATGTGTACGTGCCTGCATGCCTGCATGCGTGTAGGAACCAAATGAATGGCTGACACACAGAGGATTCAACTCATTTGAATGCAGTTACTGTTCCAATGTGTTCCACAAAGGACCGAAGGCAATGCTTCAAGAACAGAGATAGAAGAGATAGAACCTCCCCAAAGCTAGACTTGATGAGATGCATTTCTAATAGGTGTGACTAATGTACAGATATTAGGGGCAAAAGTCAAAGGGCAAAAAACATTGCAAACGATTGCAAACATTAACAGGGACGGGGGTCTAAAGAGGTTTAGTCAAAAACAAAGGCCCACTTCTAAAGATAGTCTCTATTTCCTTTGATGTCTCTCATTCAATCGTTAATGAAGAATACAAACATCAAAAAAGCAGCTCAAGGGACGTTTCACAGTTGCAGTGGGGTGGATGTTATACCATTGTTATAACAAGAGGAGATGTTATAACAAGAGGAGATGTTCACCAATATGTAGAGTAATACATATTACATATATACAGTACCAGTCAAAAGTTTGGACACACCTTCTCATTCAATGGTTTTTCTTTATTTGTATTATTTTCTACATTGTAGATTAATATTGAAGACATCAAAACTATGAAGGAACACATACGGAATTATGTAGTAAACAAAAAAGTCTTAAACAAACCAGAATATGTTTTATATTTTAGATTCTTCAAAGTAGCCACCTTTTGCTTTGATGACAGCTTTGCACACTCTTGGCAAGGTGTGTCCAAACTTTTGACTGGTACTGTATATATATATACATATATATATATATGTAATATATGTGTGTGTTTTCATTAAGTCATTCTTCTACATGTCACTATAATGTTGCTATTGACCAGGTTTATATTCCAGTATTGTTTAGTGATAAGTATTCTGCTTGTAGCAAATCGGATGCGTTACTGACACTGACACACTACTGTTATTGTGGACCAGTAGGTGTTCGCTGTGATTACATCGAAATGACAAGCAGCATAACTGCATTAAAGGGTTAGGGAAGTAATAAACAACGACAGAAATGTTCCGCTTGGCGGGGGTGCCCAGGTTGATTTCCCTATGCCACGTCTTCTTATCGCATTACAACCGGGACAAATTGATTACTGTTTGCTCAGCCCTATCGGCCGGCCTCCATTCTTGTTAGCGCCTCGTAACGTCTCCCTGTCCCACATACACAGACGTTAGCCTGGGCTTCAACAAACGCTAACAAAGCCTCTACAATTTGGCACTGTCACAGTTAATCACTATCTCACATGGCCTGGAGGGGAGAGGACTATGTGTTAGTGCATAATTAGGAGATATTCTGTATTACAGCAGGCATTGTTGCATATCATTACACATCCTCATGCTCCATCCACTTTGTGCATATGTTCTCTGCCTAATGTGGGACTTAATTAACAGGAAAGTGGGAGATATACAACTGCTTACGCCTCCGTATGACATCAACTGGGGGGACCTACAGTATTCCAGGCTGGGATCATCAGTTGTTTCCAACTGGATTGCATAGGGATGAGGAAACGCAGATGGATTTCGGCGTCGAGCCCCCTGTGTCAAGCTTTGTCCCTTAAGACAAGACGAACTGGCTCATATACAGTACGTCAGCAATACTACTACTGCATCCTGGGAAATGTACTATTCATAACTGTTTCACATTCACACCCCCCAAGCTTCACAGCACAGATAACCCAGAGTAATTCTAAGATAGGAACAGAATGATGTAAACCAGAGAGAGAGTGGCGGAGGGGGAGAGAGAGAGAGAGAGAGAGAGAGAGAGGGACAGAATTCTCTGTCCCCCCCCCTCTCTCTCTCCTCTTCTAAATAACATCCATGGCAATCTGTTTGACAATGTCAATTCTGTTTCAGGTAGCTACTCTGTAAGCCCGAATCCATTTCAAAAGAAAGAAAGACAGCAGCAATTCCGCCAAGGCTGCACCAGATATGCCACTTCTCCCTGGCTCCACTTTGTTCTCTGTGATCTGGTACAGGGCACAGCTGTTGGGATAATGGGAGCAGGATTAAGATTTCATCCTTCAGTCTGACGTTTCCACACAGACGGCACGCTCCTTTAAATCTCTCTGCTGTCTTCGAGCCATCACTGCCGTCCCAGATAATACTGGGAATGATTTTTGTGACTTCGCTTTGATATTGAGAAACGGGGTGGTGGTGAGGGAGGGGGGGGGGGGGGGGGGGGGTTGGGGGCGGGGGGTCGTCTCCTTCTTGCTGGGTGACAATGCGTCCATCCAGTAACAGCAAGCGCTCTGTGTCACCCTACACACTATCCAACTCCATCTGACAGAGTAGTAGTGTTATTTGAAACCACCTCGTACAAACACGGGTCAGAGGCAGATGAATACGTCCCGATATTATATTTCAGCGTCGTAAAGATGCCCATACATCTTATGACTGAGGTTAAAGCTTCAGAGATTCATTGGGGGGGTTTTTTGGAATCAAAACTCATTGCCTACCACTCATACCCACCGGTGCTTTAAAAAACAGTGAGGATTAGCAGTGGAGTGTTAGACTTGGCGAAAGCAGTGGGTCGGACGGTTGGATACGACACACAGGGTTAGCGGGTTATAAGAACAGGGGACTCACCTCTGTCCACTGGCCCTGGGTCTGCACCATGAGGATGACACAGGGGTCGGATTTGTTGAGCGTGTCTCGGTCCAGCAGGGCCTTGCATGCGACGCGAAGCTCCACTTTGGACACGCAGGCGACGGGACCGGTGATGGCGGCGCCGGGGGAGGTGGCTTCCTGGACGTCATTCATCATGGCGCTCAGGACGCGGAGGAGGAGCCAATCAGAACAGAGAGCGAGCCAGGTGGTGTTGTTGAGAAGCTCAGAGGGACGGGAGTTGCTGGGGGGGGAGGGGGGATGGGGGGCGGTTGAAGTATCTAAACCAGGCGAGGCGCTGGAATCTCAAACACAAACAACACTGGTATCCTTGGACTTGGTAGTGAATGTTCCAGAAAGGGCTAAGAGTTCTATCTTTAGATTATACACTCACAGTGATCAGTCCTGCTCAGAGCTCTCTCTTTGAAAGGAGTGATATCATTTCTTCTCTCTTTTCTTTTTCGTTAAAGGGTCAGGAGTCTTGGTTAGCTGCAAGGAGTCACTTAAGATGCAGGGTCAGCCAGTGGTGAGTGAGATGTTCTTGAATCAGTTGTCCATAAGCATCACTATCAGGCAATAAGTCCACCAATGTATCTATGAGCTGAAATACAGAGAAAGCATGTATAAAATCTCACATATGTACAAACAGTTTACAACTCCATCCGTAGGTGGCTACAGAGCGTAGTACACGTACTGGATCATCCCAAAAATTACACCCGAAGCGGCGTCCAACAAGTGTGGACGGACGCCGTTAGAAGTTAGATATTACACCTTGGTTTGTTGGAGTATTCAGATTGATAACCGAACACACTGAAGTCCGCGTTCAAAGCATCTAATTACAATTCAGTAAAATCGCACTTTAATGTAAGATCGAACACACGGAAGAATCGTCATTGCGCTATTTCAGCACCACCGCTCACGGACAGCGACCGTCACTGCTGATGATGCTCGGTAGTTAGGGCAGTTCTGGCTCAATCAGATGTTCTCCACAGCGATGCTTACGGTGTTGGATCAGGCATTATTCACACACAAGCTAGAAATCATCTCAAAGCTCTAGAAAGTCCATTTCAAACTTTCCCCCGTATTGGAGAAATGACACACAGGTTAAGACTGATTTTTTCTGTGCGCTACAGTATGTCATGCAAAACGACGTATTTCTAGGATGGGCTTTATAGATATTCAACGTTGAACATGCGTGAAAAAGTGATCAATGTTTGGTTACAATAGGTCCATTACTGCATAACAAAACAACAATTGGGTTTACGCCTGGAGTGACGCTAATATGAGTTCTGTAAAGCCTGTCATAGCGTCATCATTAGTTGTGTATTCCACTTGAATGGGTAGCAAGCCACCTTAACCACTCACCACATACATGGCCAACTGTAGCCTACCTTGTGTTTAATGACAAAGCTGGAGTTAATTGACTCCATCAATGATACATTTTTATAAATTAGCCTACAGTTTCTAAAAGATAGTCAGATAGTAGCGCCATTATTATGCGTTATTATCCTCAAATAAACTGATAGCTCATCATTAACTGGTCGTTTATCAATGCACCTCCGCAAGAAACATCCGTTTAAGTCTAATCGTTTCAACAATGAGACAGAGCAATGCATCATCAAACGGCTGCTATTGAATATGCTGCAATACAATGCCTTTTGTTAGATTACCTAATTACCTCATCATTATAACACTTGCAACATAAGACAAGTTAAACCATGTAAGTCTTGCAGCTTGTTCCTACCTGTCGTGGTCCCCTGGACTTACACTTGTTGTTTAAACCTCTCCCCCAACACACTGCTTGATTTTTCCGAAACTCGAGAGCGGTGGGGGGGGGGGGGGGGGGGAGGAGGAGGAGAGGTGTGTGATAGCGGAACGAGGGAGTGGGTCTGCCAACTACACCAAATTAGCTAGCCATGTCACCACACATCCGCTGGAGGGAGACGTAGAGGTGCCGTTTACATCGGTAACAACAGAAAACTCTTCTCAGCGTTACCAAAGGACCACTCATCATCTAATCCCCTGCAGTGTTTTTTAAATCTTGTAATGTAATGTGACATGTCATGTTTATCAGACTTCCAGTCCACAGACTGACTTGCATACCATGTAGGCTATGGCCTTGTTCTCTTGACTCGTTTAACACCATATCTTTTATACAACTGTAGGCTACACGTCTCTCTCTCTCTCTCTCTCTCTCTCTCTCTCTCTCTCTCTCTCTCTCTCTCTCTCTCTCTCTCTCTCTCTCTCTCTCTCTCTCTCTCTCTCTCTCTCTCTCTCTATTAAACACTGTGAGATACTATCTGCTCAGATTATATCTGCTTAGCTCAAAGGCAAAACAAATGACTCCCCAACCACCCCCACCCAATTACATCAATTAATATACTACATCCCTCCTTTCTTAATACTATTCTGGTTGATATAATGAATTTAGAAGGGTGGGACAAAAACCTGCTGTTGCACACAAACACACACACACACACACACACACACACACACACACAAACACACACACACACACACACACACACACACACACACACACACACACACACACACACGCACACACACACTTTAGACATAGCTTTAGAACATATATTAGTGGGTTGTTTTATAACAAGAACAAATCAAATTGATTACAACTTAATACTAATTAAATAGTTCTACTGGATGCTAATAACATAATTGTCACTATGTATCAAACAATAACACAAGATAGATTAGAGCAGGTTAAAAAAAAACATTTGATTAACACCCACACATACACATCCCGAATATCACTCCTGTTTGAAGCCTTTTGCCGGCCACCCACAAGTACATCATTCCAGTAATCTCACAAAGCTGGCCAGATATTGTATAACATTAATAGCTCATCCTCTTACGAAGAACTGCTCTTACTGATTAGCTTTTTCCCTCAAAGCACTTAAACATACTGGATGTAACCTGTAGCAATTATGAAAAGATGGGGGATTCCACCCACAACCACCAGACCCACTCTGCCATGATTGGACATTATATAAGTCTGTATGGAAAACATACATGTCTCTTCCTTTTACTTCATGGGAGAGATTCTGGATGCTTGTACGTTTTTTGGAATGAGCAATTCCTTCCTAAGTGTCCTCCATGGAGGAGACCGCTACATTTATGGTGACAAATTCCGCCTTTGGGCCCTGTTGTTGATTTCAAGATGAGGCTTTGCTAATTCAGTCCCTCCTCCAGGGGTGGCCAGTCAAGAAGCACTCCAGTGGGGAAATGTGTTTTGCGCCGAACAAAAACGACTGGCATCAGATAGACGGACCAATTAGCATTGAGCAAAGAGAGCTACTTATTGAAACAACATTGAACTAAACATGTGGCTCTATTTTAATTATTTGCTTCAATGAGCTGTTTTCCTGTGATCAGCATCACAACAACAGAACAGGAATAACCCCCCCCCCCGCCTCCCAGTGTGTCTACTTTCCTCTTTAAAACAGAGATAGGCACCGTCATGCCTACTTTGACCTATACTGGTCCTCTGTTGATAATGATTTCCTTTATGCTGTAATGTAATACTTAAGGAATTGTCTTTTAGATGACATGACAGACTGAATTAGCATAGAGAAGACATCTTTACACTGGGGAACCGGTCTGATTTAGAGGGCTTTGATATTTGATACAACTGTAACAAGAAGGGTCATTCTCCTGCAAGGAGTCTCACTAACTCCCACACACAAACGGACACACACACATACACACGAACACACGCACAGACACACACACAAACACACACATACACACACACACACACAGACATGCAGGCACAGACAAACACGCACGCACACACACACAACTCCCTAGCTGCCTGTAGCTACACACACACACACACACACACACACACACACACACACACACACACACACACACATACACACACACACGCACACGCACTCACACACACAAACCCCTAGCTGCCTGCAACCATGACCTATAGGACACTTTCTACCTCTGTCTCATTTTACTCTAGTACTCTCATGTACTCTAGTACCTCCATCACCTTAAATCTATTATTTTCCCGCCGTCCTCACCTCCTGTGTCTCTCCATCCATGGGAATTCAGTGTGAGTAGGAAACAACAGTACTCTGGGCCATACACCTGAGCTCCATTATGCTGTAGCTCTCTTAACCACAACCATCTGCCGCTGCTGTGCCAACACGAAAGCCTCTCCAGACTCTCCCTGTGTATTTATGCATGTATTCATCAGGAGTCCCTTTGCTCTCTAGCTGTTTATACCACTCTCGCTCTCAGCCACACATTATGCCTTTGTGCAGCTGAAAAGCTCTCTCTCCCAGAAATGGATTCGACTTTCGCTCGTTCCAACATAACACAATCCACCTGATAATGAGGACTGCCAAACAACCCAATTTGAAATATTGCCTCCGTGAAGATAGAGATAGATGGGAATGGAGAACAATAATCATATAGGCTATATGTGCACGCTCTCGTGTTTATGTAACCTTATATGTAATGCTTCATCCAGCGGTTCCCTTGAGTGGAGATATTCTTGGCTACATTGACTTGCATGTAGGTTTATGGGCAAACTCCCAATACTTCATTGATTCTGCACTCATCCATAGGCTATATGGTTGCTATCATATCTCCATTAAACAGGGAATCTATGTGTCCTTTGGTTTTAACAGGTTCTAGTTCCCAATATGGGTCATCGAACTGGAAGTGTCCAGTGTCCTCATCGCCTTTCCCTGAGTGACCTACAAGGCCTCTAGGCATGGTCTTTATTAGTGAAACCTGTCAATCAAGTCATGTTGGATTCTAAAGGACAGGATATAGGGGAAAGGAGAAGGTCAGTCAAGAAATGAACACCACTAAGTCATTATTATTGATATTCTTTTTTAAAGGGGCAATCTGAGATTTAAACAACAGGAAAGCGGTCTCCCCACCACATTTTTGGGTAAACAGCTCAGGGATGGGGCTGGAGAAATGGAACCAGTGTCAACTTCATAGATGGAGCTATGGATGCAAGAACTGACCATCTATTACATCAGCATGATAGTTTTAACCGTTTCAAAGCAATGCAATGTTTGTTTAAAAAATTACATCATTTACAAACAATGGAGGAAACCAAGCTTATATTTTGGGTTGTAATGGGGTAAGACAGTTGAACTAAGCTCATGAGGCCTTCACAAGGTATATTCTTCAAGAATCAGTGGCTTTATATCATTTATTTAAAAGTCCAGAAAGGTACCAACCCCAGATTGCCCCTTTAAAGCTTGAGTTATTTACCTCTTTCAACACCAAACAGATTTACTAACACATATTATCAGAGTGTATCAGAACCTAAATAACTAAATGCATTCATGATGTAATGCACCATGTCTCACATAAATAGAATATCACAGGAAATGTGATGTTTGCATAATACTCCCACTGCCCTTCCAGCCTCTGCCCAGGAACACTGAGAAAACCGTAAGACATGACATCATCCAAAGCCTGAATACAGCTCTAAGCTGTAGCATACACAAATGACTGACCTTTATATGAATACCATTATTGCAGTTGATATCTACATTGGTACAGAATACACAGTGGCATTCAATCGAGTGATCCTCATTGTTGTGCCTGTGGCTGCCATTCAGGCAATTTAGCAGAAGAAACCAGGTCAGACCCAGTGGTCAGACCTCATTGGCTGAACTCCTGAACCATCTCTACCTTTGGAACCTGGACAAGAACAAATAATGTCCTACTCTAGCTGGGTTCATAGGTAAACAGATAGTTGTTGCTATAGCCCATTTTGAAATACCAGATGATTTGGTATTATGGTATTTCATAAAATAGGCACACATTCTCAATACATTCATTGGTACTAGTTTAAATCACATTTGCCATTAGCAGGCATTCTAATGCTCTTGGTCCTGCTTATTCTCCAGGCCATTAACCGCAGAGTAGCAGTAGGGGGTTCTGTTCAATTTGAGTTTATGTAAACCCATTACATAGTTGTGATTAATCAACTGTATGGGCAATTAAAATGTGTACCTACCAATCAAAATGACTGGATTACATTAACATTCAAGAACTACATGTGCTCTGACGAGCAATGTGTGGTGTCACACTGCCATCTAGTGGCAACAGTGCAAAGTCCATTATAATAAGTGCAAAAATATTATAATAAGTGCAACAATGCAAAGTCATTATAATACAAGTAATGCAAAAAAAATTGATATATATATATATATATATATATGGTCCCAGCAGGAATTAAATCAACAACCTTAGCTTTGCTAGAAACATGCTCTACCAAACGAGCCATACAGGACCATCCATCTTTTATGCAGTATGCAACCTCTTAAATTATGAATAGAAAACAGATCCAATAGCAGTTCTTCATCCACATAATAAGCATATTTACTCAACTTAAAATATTCTATTCCCTCCTGGAGGTAATAGGTGCAGACTTCGGACAATAATAAATCTGGCACCAAATGTGCTGAATAAATGTCAAAACAGCTTCCTAAAAGTTTAGGTAACAAGTTTGGTTCAGCACAATTCAGGGTTCTCCCCAAAGAACGTAAGACGGACGCTGCTCGCCCCCCCCCCCCCATGTAAACATTTCAGAGTAAACTAAACTGATATTTAGGAATGATAGCATCACCCTATTTGATCACCAATGACATCTTTAAAAGAGAAAGCTTTGTTCTCAGCGCTTTAGCAGCATTTTGACTGATAATCCAACCAGTGTTAAAAAAATCCTGGGGAGAATCGCGCAATTATACCTTTAAATCAACAGGTTCAACACGTAAAAAGAAAAATTAAAATGACAAAATGATTCACGCGGTGAATTCGTTGACAGTTTTTTTATTTTTGAACGTTCCATAGAAACTAAGGCTTCTACTTCTTCTTCTCCACATCTTGCTCGGCTGCTTCCTTTGCCCTCTTGGCACGGATGCCGAAGAGACGAGCGTTGGCACGAGCCATACGCAGGCTGGCGAAAGCCTTGAAGTTCTTCTCATCCTCAGAGATCACACGAGCCTTCTCCTTCTTGTGCACCTGCAGCAGAGGGAACAAAACACACCAACATCAGTTACAAAAGATAGGACCATCGATACATCATGCAACTCGTTAAAACTATAAATGATGGGACCAATTTAAATATGGGCCTGTTTACTGGCATCTAGTTATTGGGTGATGGAATTCTGAGTAATGCGTGTGTTGACTACAGTGTATTTATAGAAAACTTGTGCTTCATTTATCTGGGTGCATAGTGTGATCATGTAGGAGTGATGCGTACATTTCTGATGGGCATGATGGCGCCAGAGAGCTGTGTGGCCATCTTGAGTTCCTCCTCCTGGACAGAGAGAGACAGAAAACATGAGTCAAACATTCAGTAAAAGACAACAGCTCTTCATAAAGACCACCGCTAGTCTTGTCGACTATCTGGTCAGTCATAAGCTACAAAGAGGCTAAACTAACCGTCTGCTTCCAGGTACCAAGAGATTCTACATCACAATAGTGACCAAGCTAAGCAAACATAGGAATCAAGACTACAATGCGCTCCATGTGGGATCGATATGCAAAACGGTTAGATGTGAAAGTTAGAGGATATTAATAATAATGGGATGGACGACTATGTCTATTATTACTCTGCAAAACACACCACAACACCACCATTGGCCATCAAAAGGGCGAAGTTGGTTGTTAACATGTCCGATACTGGAACTAAGGGGAAAACCACCACAGGGAACCCAGGCAGTCATCAGAAAATAGGTTCAAGGGAATCATCAAGGAAGTACAGAGATTCCGGAGATTTTGTCATCACTTGACTGCTGCAAAAAGGCTCTCGACCACTAGCAGTGCGTAATCAATGCTGCCTGGCTTCCAACATCTGTTGGCACAAGCTCTTTATCTGAAACATCTGAAACTGCTATATCCCAGCATTGAGTCACTGCCGTTTCATGGCTTACTCGCTGTATCATTAAATTACCCCCCAAAAACAATTCTAGCCATCATCGGCGATCAAGTTGGAACGATATGGTCGTGTCTGACCGAGTCTCAGTTCCGCCTGTCAGCGTGCAACGTCACATCCGCGTGCTACTCACAGTGCTGTCTCCCTTCTTGGGTACGGAGGCCTTCCTGGGGAACAGGATGAGCTTGGAGCGGTACTCCTTCAGGCGCTGCACGTTGGCCTGCAGGGACTCTGTGGATCTGTTGCGGCGACGGTGGTCTACGGAGATGCCAATCGTGCGGGCTGTCTTCTTGTGGATACCGGCGGCCTGGGACACAAAGCAAGCGTTGGAGAAAGTGGCCGTGAGGATTCGGGAACCCTTTGGGGTATCCCAACAGCAATTCCTGATTTTGAGCACCAAAACAGGTTACTCAATTCAATGCCTTAATACAAGTGGACACCTACGCAGATATCAAGTGAAACATTAATAGGTTATTCCTGAGTGTCAAGTGCCTACTTAGACATTCACAACATGCTTGCATGTTTGTGACTGTACGAGGCAGAGCCGTTACAGAAAAAGCAGTCATCAGACAAATAGGTTCAAAGTGAATCATCAAGGGGGTACAGAGATTCCGGAGATGTTGTCATCATCTGACTGCAGCCATGGAGACCTAATACACTTGATAATGACATGCCACAGAGTCAACATGTCTACAGTGGTCATCTGTGGCTCAGTTGGTAGAGCATGGACTAACAACGCTTAGGTTGTGGGTTCGATTCCCGCTGGGACCATATATACTGAAATGTATGCACTCACTGCAATGTAAGTCGCTTTGGATAAAAGCATCAGCTAAATGACATATTATAATTATTATTACATGGTACATCAAGGGAGATGGAAGCCGATGTTTTATCAATCCTCTTACCTTCAGCTCCTCCAGAGTGAAACCACGTCCGGCACGCACCTTGGTGTGGTACCTGATGGTGGGACATTTAACCTGTGGCCTGAGGGGTCCAGCTACAGGACGGGGCGCAATGCGTCGGGCTTTTGCAATACGAGCCTTTCGCCTGAAAAGGGCAGAAGTCACATCATCAAACTATGCTGAGCATCTACAAAGCATGCGAAGGTAACACCAACAACAATTGCACTCACTGCAATGTAAGTCGCTTTGGATAAAAGCGTCAGCTAAATGGCATATATTATAACGCCACTAAGTACACCAGCACAAGGAGTCATCAGAAAAATAGGTTCAAAGTGAATCATCAAGGGGGTACAGAGATTCCGGAGATGTTGTCATCATCTGACTGCTTGCATGGAGACATTCTACAAAATCAACATGCATTGGTGAAATGTGCATGGACAGATCAAGGAACGCTATCAATGTAGTTTGCTAGCCACAAGTTATCTAGAAGTTGCCCCATCAGTGGTTGGTTCAGTTGAAGGCGTTTGACATCAACAAAACATGACATGATTACTGGATCACTCCGATTTTAACCCACCTGCGGATCTTCCTGGCTGGCTGGTTGAACCAGGTGCGCACCCTCTTCTGCCAGTCTTTGTGGAAGTGGGGGTTCAGAAGCATTCCATTCCGGCTGGGCGCCATGATTGCCTACTTCCCTGAAACACAAGAATACAACTCATTATAAGTCACTACAAACCCAAGACGTTAAACGTGCTGGAACTACGGCATTGACCAACCCGTGTCCTACATTTCACACTAGCACATTGCCATGTTGCTAGCTAGCTACCTAGCTTCTCCTTATAACTAGCTAACAGCTAACCCTAACTAACAGTGAACTGGAGTTCGTGATGACATGGGTAAAAATACATATATTATATCTAAACCTCACTGAATAATCTCTCACGGTTTCTTCTCTGTGACAAGTTAACACTTTGAATTGTCACTGACAACACACTGGCGTGCATGCATCTAAACCTAGGTTGGGAGTATAGTCATCGCTATACAAGTGCTGCGAATCTATTTAAATGAACTCAGCTTCAATAATCATATATTCTGAAGGACAACGTTGTATACTGTTACAATATATCGATGAAAATAAGACAGACTTTGATAGTTATCAGGATTACAGGGGATTTTGGTTGAAAGATGTTAAGATTATTTTCACATACCGTCTGGGGAGGAAAATGGCCGAAAAGAAAAAGGAAGTTCAAAAGCAGGGTATTGTGGGATATATACGTGACAGCCAATGGGAGGCATGCCATGCATTGTCAACCGGATGTATAATAATTCTCCTCAAGCTACTCTTAAAAGACCTATTTGATGCAGTCAGTGTAGAATCCCAATAAATCCGTGGAATCAATACATTAAAAGTTATTTAGCCGTTTTGGTAGTGAACAAAATGCAGTATGCTTAGGCATACTACTGTCACTCAGTCATACTATATCAACCCCCATGGCGTCAACAAATTTAGAAATTGGGAAAATATCCATAAACAAGTCAAGGGGAAAGTTGAACATACTTGGCTGAGAATCATTACATTCTTGCTGTCAAAATGAATGGTCATCCACACAATCTATTCAATTCACCACAAGATGACACTGCAGTTCCACAACACGCCATGTGAACACCTCTGGGTGGGTTGGAACAGGAGGCATGAACAGAGACGATCATTGCCCTCTGCTCTCTGTCTGACACCAGCAGTGGGCAGTATACTCACTGGCATTTTTTTGTCTGACAGGCAATTCAGTAAAAAAAAAATGCATACTCATTTTTCTCAGGAAATTCGCTTTTTCTGTTACATTTAGAACTCAAATAATTCTCGTTCATACAAGTATATCCTGGACACATGGACAGATTGTTGCTTGCAATCACAACAAGACCAGAATTTCACGTGATTTTTTAATCAACAAATAACACATTTAATGTATCAACAGCACCAACATTATCAAAGCTGACTGAATGGGAAAAGACCTCACATTAGATTAGATTTTCCAATATATTTTGCTTTATGAAAAAATATCAGGAACAGATAGAATACCACATCATCACACAAAACCAAGTTATACAAATCATTCCTCTAATAATTTTACATTGTCACGGTGTATCACTTCAAGAGAGGATCTTCCCAAAAGGATCTTCCTAGGCAGACAGCCAAATTGTCATCTCCTGCCAATGTCACAAACACAACTCTAGCTTACTTATAATCAGGGCAAATATAAGCTCAGTCTCTGACATTGACTCTGTGACCACTGTTTCATTAATCATTGATCAGCCCGCCACTGCAACTCAACTCTATCTTCATCTGAGGGCAAAAGTCAAGGTGTGCTGAACTTGAATGTGGCAACTTAAGTCACCAGCACATGTGCTAAAGCAATGACCCTCTATTCCCCAGGTTTTGCACCAGATACACTGAGACATCAGGTGTGAACATGGGGTGTAGGCAGAGCCACCTAGGTCAAGGAGGTTCATGTACCCCCCTTTGGGCAACACCAGCCATTTACAAGGTGGACAACATTTTCATTTGATAAACAAATGGATAGCATTGAACAAATAATACACAAATCTACTGTTCATGACATACATGAGTGCTAGCCAGTATGAACATTGGCTGTGAAATATCCAAACGTAACTAAATATCCATCTATAGCAAGGATTCTTGCTTTATTTGTATTCCCACACCCTTTTCTAGAAAAAAAGTTAATCCTGCTGAAGAATGCGAATCTACAATTGTTATTTTCTAGGTTTCCGGAGAAGTCCCAACCAAGGTTAGGTTTTGACTGTCAGTTGAGGACTCCAAGGTGATTTATGCAAAGAAGTGAAGTGCATGCAATCTTTATTCCCGCCTCGGAAAGAAAAAGGCATCAATAATGACAGGCTCTTGAAGAAAGAAACAGACATTGACATTTATTTCAAACAGTAGGTTGTCATTTATTGTATCATTTACAATCACTTTCCAACCCTTAGCCACTCCACAGGATTTTCTCAGTCAAAACAAAGCACCTGAAACAAGCCCTTATCGTCATGGCAACAGGGCCTGGGAACAGCAGCCCTTCAGGTTGTCTCATGGAAATCAGAAAAACACTAACCACCTAGGTGACTACTGTTAATTTGAGACATCACACTTTTGGTTATCTTGATGATGAAACAATTACAATATCAAAATAAATATGATGGCCGTTTTGTAATCATCTCAATTGAGTTGGGATTTTACAGTCAAACCAGATAGGATTAGTGAACAAGACCTCTAATCATGATTAACATTAACAGTACACAGGGGCATGGAGAGTCAACCTTTCTACTCAAGAGATTTGACAAATTTCTCATAAGATGCTTCATCCATGAGGCCATCAAGTTCTCCAGGGTTGTCAATAGACATCTTGATTAGCCAGCCTGTGGGACAAAAAAAGAGTCAGAGAGTTAATATCAGTAACATGGCCAAGCAAGGTGCTTTTAGAGTCCATGTCGATGGCTCCATACACGTAATGACTTTGTGAATACAACGGTTATAGCCGTAGGGCTGATTCCTAATGCATCTTTGTCTTGACGTTGGTCTGACAGGTCAATAGCAATGCTAGGTGATGCTCACCCCCTTCGTAGCAGGCTTTATTCACTAGTCCAGGGTTGTCTGCCAAGCCTGTGTTGATCTCAGTCACCTCCCCAGTCAGAGGAGAGTATAGCTCACTAGCAGCCTTCACACTCTCCAAAGCACCAAACTCCTCTGCAACATCAAGGAAAGCACACACATGACGTGCCACATCGGCAACAGAGTCCATGGATGGAGTCATGTATAGAAGTGTTGTATGACAACCTAAAACTGACTGATTCTCACCCAATTGTTCAAGTTTTTGGCCCACTTCAGGGAGTCCACAGTACACCACGTCACCTAATGCTTCCTAGAATAGAGGGGCACAAATGAATAAAGGTTTGAATGAATATCTGAAATGCGCATTTGCAGTTCAAAAGTTTGCGTGAATCAAAGTCAATTAGGATTTTGCCATTCGATTTTAAGTCGGGTCAGAATTAGGCTTGGAATCTTGCAAAGCAAAAAAAAAGCCAAACTACTACAATTAAGCCAGGTGTGATACCTGTAAAAGCAATCAATTATCCTTAACCATAAAGACATAAAACTGTGAAGCTGCTCCTTCTGGCATAACTCAAAGGACAAAGAGCAGGCTCTCTAGAGAAATTGCGCGCATTAAATTAACCAATAAATGTCGAGGTTAGATTACAAATCAGCAAACTAAAAACACTCAAGCACACTTAATCATTGATTAATATATACAGTATGCATGGCCTGAACAACCTACCTGAGCAAAACTGCTGATGCCAACTGTGCCAACCGTACCCTCTACTCGTACCCACTCATGCTTGTCTGTGAATTTGAGGGCTGCAGAAAAGGAGACATTCACATCGGTTCATGGCATACATGCACATGGAAAACAGGGGAAAGACACATACTATTACACACTTTTACACCTCACAGTCCTCATCTGAGGAGACACACTATTACACATCACAGTTGTCATCTGAGGAGGGCCAGCGTGGGTGCAGACTTTCACAGTCAGTTCAGACTTTGATGAGTGCAATCAGGTGTGCTACATTAATCAGAGGGCACTGGCAAATTCTTGGAAATGTTGTTGTTTTAATTAAGAAAGACCACCCTCATTGTAAGGGGGGTGGGGTAGGGTGGGGTGCTTCCCCCTACTGAATTTACTGTCCAAAGGACACTTTAATGTACTATGGACAGAGAGTTGTGCAACACTGCAAACCTCATTTAAAACGCTGCAAAGTGACAAAAGATACCATTCATGACACTGATCCATCTACACTACCTTGTAACGTCAAACAAGATGTGCAATGTATTCTGCTATTGCACTGCTGCCTGCCACTAGCCTTCATTCCATGCACCAAACAACACATTTGACAGTTTGAAATTAAAAACTTCCTGTCTCTTGAATATGTTATTCATGCATGGCCCATTCCTCTTGAGAATTGAAGAAAACACATTTGGGTGTAAATATGTGAAATCACTGAAATCTCATATTATTATTCATCAGGACAATTGAGTAGTAAGAAACCTTTAAATGTGGTGTGTCAAATGCTGTCATATTTCTGATACCCTGGGGGGCAATTAAAATGCCTCAACAGTTTCCAATGCTAGCATCAGATCATGCAGAAAAATACAGGTTTGAACCAGATTGTGAACTGTGCAAGATGCTGAAGCATGGCCGGGTTGCCTTTTTTGTCCTCAAATGCTCAAAAGTCCTCACTGGAGATCTTCAACATTATTTCTAGAGTAAGAGAGCATGAATAACGCTTATTTATGCAGAAATTACAGAAAAATATGATAACAGTAAATATTCCACAAGGGGATGTGTCTCCAGGGACACTCTAGAACATTGTAATCCTCTCACCTATTAATGACGCTAAACCATACATTTGTAGGCTACAAAACGTGAAAATAAAGTAAATAGGCTATGGCAAATACAGGACAATGCGCTATGCAAAATAGGCTATGCCAAATACAGGAAAAAGGATAATTCCAGCGTTTCACTGGCATATGTCCAAAGTCGTGCGTGACTTTGCTTGCTGGATGTAATTAGCTCCTATAGGGCAGGAGACATAACAAGGCCTGCTATGTCAAGGTCTAAGTGAATAATTTTAAGCACATGATCTTGGACACTAAGATGCAAGATCAGGTTTCATTTCTGATAGCTGTGCATCCTCGTGTATGAAAACTGAATGTTTTTACGATCTGGTTTCTTTATTTTTTGGGACATCAGGACACAATTAATACAAAATAACTGATTGCCCCATATTATCAGCCAGGTCCAGGGATCCTAATCATAACTGCAAGTCTGTGTTATTCCAAGCGTCATTTGCGGTTCATGCTCAAACATTTCAGAATATTAGAAAAAGGGCTGTCTGGAAACAACATTGACTTTAGGGCCACATGACAATGATTGCCCCATCAGAGCCCACGGCGACATAACTTTAGTAGGGCTGCTAGGACACGCGTCTCTGCCTGCAAAACTCAACGTGCGGATAACAAAATCCAAATGCCAGTTCACTCTTGCAGAAATGAACCGTGGGAAAGTGACCAAAAAACTGCCCGCTGCTGCTGGAATGTGCAGCCAAAGACCGTATCTAGTCCCCATCAATTGTGATGTTGATGCAAGTCTAGCGCTAGCATGTAACACTGAGCATGTCAATCTGGGCAACATATTGGAACATTCGAACCCCCGTTACCTGTGGAAAGTGGCGAGGCCGTGCTCAGTGTCCGTGGGATGTCGGCCCTCCAGAACAGCCGACTCGCTGATATCTGTACAGGTCGGGAGAGATGAGGCCGTTTGGGTGAAAAGTTTGCAGAAATGTGCCGGAGCGCTACTCTCATCGCCATCTTCACAGAGTGTCGGCCGAAACGAATTCACATGCACTTGACCGTGGTAGGGGCGCGCACCATCACCCGTTGCGCGTTCCCGACAGAAAGTAAAACCATGGCTTTTTTTGCCGATAGGGCTGGAAGTTGGACCGCACTTTGGCGATAAGGTTTACCGCAGTAGATACAATAATCTGAGGCTTTTATATTATCAAATGGGGATAGTTCCAATGCTCCGTCATCGACTGTTCCTTATGTGACTTATTTTCCCTCTTTGCCCTGCAGTATTCTGTCATATAAGCCTCTACCTGGCTACAAAGGACACCGTAAAATTCACTTAGTTGTTCATATTTACTCTTTTATTGAGTCAATCACATTTTAAACCCCAAATGCATTCTCTATTCACCCCAATGATCTGGTGTTATGGGATACAGACAAATACACAGATAGTCTAGTTTTTGTCACCAAGTTTATTTCAGTCTTTGAATTCTTGCACTTATTAAAAAAGTAGTTGTAGTATATGGCATACAACCGTGGAACATAACAAACGCGACCATATGATATACTTCATTCACTGGACAATATATTGGGCTTGAATGTCCAAACTCTGATGAGGGAGGACACAGAAAAAAATAAAATAAAGCAACAACAAAGCATAGTAATGTTTTTTTTCCCCATCCAATTGTGTAATTCTGTAGAAAATCATTTGAATCATCTGTTCTCCAATTCCCTTAATAATGCAAATTGCAAGGTTCAAAACCAGAGGATAAAATGCTAAACAGCCGAATCCACCAGGACCCACAGCTTAACAGACAAATCAGATTCCTTCCCCGGGCCTCATCGCCATGCCAACCACTGCAGAGATCTGCCAACAGCGAGGTCACCAGAGGTCACGATGTTAGACCGAGGTTCCCTCCGTGGGCGGGGCTGTCTTGTTGTCATCAGGCTTCATGGCCGGGAACAGCAGGACTTCCTGTAAAAGAGTGTCACCGTCAGCTGTCGTACACGCCGCCTTGAGGCTTACGCTGGAGTTACTGGTGAAGACATTCTCCGTTTACGTTCTTTGACATTAGCTGTGTGTGTGTGTGTGTCCATGCCATTTCATATGCCTCAGACAGGCTCATGTAGCATAAAATCATAAAAAAATGCCTATTTCTTAGTGCTCAGGATACCCACTGCACTCTGCTCGGATGCATTATTATTATTGCTTATGATATTCTAGCTGTACCTTGATGTTGTTGGAGTCAGTGAGGAACATGGCAAGGCGATCAATGCCCATGCCCCAGCCAGCTGTGGGGGGCAGACCATACTCCAGTGCAGTGCAGAAAGTCTCGTCGATGAACATAGCCTCGTCATCACCCTCTGCCTTGGCCTGAGAACACAAACGTCTTATGAGAAACACTAAAACATTTACACTAAAAGTAGATCAAGATTGAACTGTGGGCACAGATACACAGGAGAATATCGCAGAGAGTGAAACACAACGGCATTGTGCCTTGACTCACATTTAGAAAATCTATCCCCACTCCAACTGCAAGAGAGTAACTTGGGTGTGTCTCCTTGTGGAGTGGCACCTCTACTGCTAGTTTTTCAGCGTGACTGAACCAACTCCTTCAGACATACTGACCAGAGCCTGCTGCTCGAACAGCTCCCTCTGCCTGATAGGGTCGTTCAACTCAGTGTAGGCGTTGCAGATCTCCTTCTTCATCACAAAGAGCTCAAAGCGCTCTGTCAAGCCCTTCTCTGTCCTGTGCCTGTACGGTGAGGAGAGATGGAGGAACAAGTGGAGAGACATCAGCGCTGACCAGCAGGAGCGACCGCGAGGCTTCATGTTCATACTGCCACCGTGTGTTCACAACGGGAACATGCAGTTCAGTTCAATGGGAGCGTTTGATTGTTTTCGCATGGCTACAAACAAGGGGTAGTAAAGGTCAGAGAAAGCTCATGGAACGCAGATGGGGGGGGGGGGGTCAGAGAGGGCTCACCATTTGGCCAGGGGGCTCATGATCTGGGGGTGGTCACAGATGAACGTGGGGCTGATACACGTGACTTCCAGGAAGTCTCCCACCAACTGCAGGGAGACAGAAATCATGTTTAGTTTGATCATTGCTGTTATAGTTAAGAAGAGGAGGGCTTTGTGACTCCCCTTGGGGATGAATGAAAGTTGTATCGAATTGAAAGAAGAGCACCTTGTCAAGCAGGCGGGCAGTAGTTCTAGGCGGAGGACACTCCACTCCTTTCTGAGCACATAGCTGATCGAAGAACTTGCGGGTCTCTGGAATTGACACATTTACATTCATGGCATTTAGCAGACGCCTTTATCCAAAGCGACTTACAACAAATACATTTGTTTAAGTAAGTGAATCATCTATCCATCAGTCATCATAAGATAAAGTAATCAATGCTTGGACCAGGGGCTATTGGCAGTCACAATGCTAGAAGAAGGACATTTTTTTTTATTAATAGGAGAGAAACCTGTACAGGGGGGTAGTGGGGGTGAAGAGGTCTTTAGGAGGGACACCAGCGGTACGGGTCAGTGAGGCGACAGGATACATGTTTATTCTTTAAAGACTATTTGATTTCCAATGACAAGTGTGATGACATGACGACTTCTATTGTAAAAGGTACTGTGGTATTCATGGTACTTGTCTTACCATCACTGTCATAGGTGTCGGCAGCAGGGAACTTGACGCCCATCTCCTTCTCCAGGTCATGGGTCAGGCTGATTCTCCTGAAGGGGGGAGTGAAGTCGATCTCGTAGGGCTGCCCCTCTGGGCCTTCTGGATGATAGGTCACTTTGTACCCTCCAGTGATGTGCTTGACCATTCCTAAAAAGGGGAGACAGACACAGGACCAGTTAGTTATGGACGTTGCAGCTACACAATCACGTTCTTGACTGTTCCTTCATAAATCTCTGCTCTGTGTTTCATGTGATCGGTTTGGGCTTGGAAAATAGACACCCCCAGAGTATTTTAAATGGCTGGAAAATATGACTGGCGATACAATACAACTGTGAGAGGTCCCACACGTTGGATGGGTATAGATCATCTTAAACCATACTAGTGACTTTCCCCTTCACTCACCTGAGAGTAGTCTCTCTGTGATCTCCATCAGGTCATAGTAGTCCGCATAGGCCATGTAGAATTCACAGGTGGTGAACTCTGGATTGTGAGTGAGGTCAATACCCTCGTTCCTGAACTGACGCCCAATCTCATATACTCTGTCCATCCCACCAACCACAAGCATCTGGGGGGGAGGTGAAAGGGAATTATGAGCATGGTGAGTTGATACAGTGTTTGCTTGCTTAAGTAGCAAGTTGAGTTTAAGTAGATACTTTTACAATCTGTAAATCCAACGAAGTGCCACAAATCAAGAGGTAAAGTAGTTATCACTGTGAAAGTGAAACCTTTTTCACCAGTGTTCTGGTGTTTTCCACCACCAGTGTTCTGGTGTTTTCCAGTCTTTGTTTACGGTTAAGGACATGTTACCTTGTGGTAGAGCTCAGGGGCGATCCTCATGTAGAGGTTCATGTCCAGGTCGTTGTGGTAGGTGACGAAGGGACGGGCAACGGCCCCCCCCGGGATGAGGTTCATCATGGGGGTCTCAATCTGGAGGGAGGAGTCACTGTGTTGTAGGTTTACTGTTCTCCCACGTCTTCCTACCTCTCACAAAAAACTTTAACTCTTCATCCAGTATTGTTTATTACTCAAAATCCTATCCTAAATTTGAGTAGGTTATTATGTAGTTTATCTTAGTTTTTTTCCTGCTTATCCTGTCCCCAGCCACACAACCTTTGTGACCCCTCTTGGAGACAGATTGGTAATACAAGCGCCCCCTGTTGGCCATAATCCTCACCTCCAGGAAACCCTGCTGGTCCAGGAAGCTCCGCAGGTAAGTGATGATCTTGGAGCGTGTAATAAACTTCTGTCTCACAGAGTCATTGAGGATCAGATCCAGATAACGCTGACGGAATCGTGTTTCCTGGTGGCAAAAGTTGGAGAAAACAAGTCTACAGTAAACATATTGTGCCCCACGAATGATGTAGCGCCCCCTCCATAAAAAGGAGAGTGATGGAGAAACCTGTGTCCTATGACACTCCGGTTGTCTCTGTTTTACAGTGCTGTGTCCCCGTTGCTCACAGAGAGGACTTTCCTCTTAATCACCTTCTATGATCAAAGGGAACATTCATTTAGGCTACTACTAACTCTGTATTGATATAAGACGCCTTTACTTCAAACACAAGTTTAACCAATAGGCTAAGAGCCAAATTATTTGGTTCCAAATGCGGCTGGCTATAAACCAATCGACATACGAACAGGCAGAATTTTGTGACGTATGAAAGGACAGAGACTGATTCATAGTCCCCTCCCCGAATGGGGGACAATGAGTGAAGACCACTACATTTGGAATCTCGACAGCTCAGTGCAATTCAAATTGATTATAGGTTGTTAAATTTCACAGGTATTCACCTTGTCCTTGAGACCAAAGTGGAGGTGGGGCAGCATGTGCAGGCAAGGTGACAGCAGAGTCATCTCTATGGGAATGATGCTCAGCTCCCCCTTCTTTGTCTTCCCGGGGTTACCACGGACACCGATTATGTCGCCACGTCGCAACTTGTTGTTGATGCGCACAAACTCCTCCTCAGACTTGTAGCTCCTGAGAGAAGAGGGAGAGACATCTTGACTTAACTTCTACATTTTCTGGCAAAAGCAGGAAAACGAAACCTCATAAATACTTCAATAAAAAAAGGTATTTAAAGCCTGCTGAGGAATGGCTTCAGGGAGGTTCTAATCTACCTGTTGTTTGCCATAACTTGCAGCTTGACACCTTCGCCTCGCAGGTCGTAGAACAGCAGCTTGGCACCAGACTCCCTCTTGGCATGTACACGACCTGCCGAGAAAATAAATATCATGTTTTATGCAGAATGACATTGATATCATATAGGCTTCATTCCAAATCCTAACTGTTGGATATTCTTGGCTTTTTTGGTACCTGAGACACTGAGAACAACATCTGTGAGCTGCTCTCCAGCTTCTAGGTGGTTGTATTTGCTGATGAACTCTGTCAGCGACAGGTCTACGTTGTACTTATGAGGGTAAGGGTCCTCTGCTGTGCCCTTCAGAGCATGGATGGCTTGGGTACGAATCTTATAGTATTGCTGTATAACATAAAGAAATAAAATCACATTAAGGGACATTATTGTACATTCTCAAGAACAGCAGTGCAATGTGTTATCTCTGGTGTTTGGCATTGGGACAGACTAACTGCAGACGAACTTTCTAAGGTAACTCAAAGACAAGAGAGCTGATCATGAACATCCATAAAGCTCACATTAGGGTCAAGGGTCTCCTCATCTGCCCCGTAGTCATTCTGCTCCCCCTTGTCATTGGTCTCCTTCTTCTGGCTCACCACCTCTTTGACTTTGGCTTCCTTCTCAGCTGCCTTCTTCTCCAGTTTCATTCGCCTTTTCAGCTCACTGACAAAACAAGACACAAACAGAGAGTCACATCAGACATACCTACTAGACTTATAGCACTGGTGAAGTCGGGGGCCACTCGGGAGACTAGACTATAACACACAGCCATGCAAGTAACGCCTAAATGGGAATCATTTATTACGATGACAAAAGGTTGGGTGTTTTTCTCACTGAATGGAAAAGCTACCAACCTTTTGTCACCTCGCCAGCGATTCCCCTGAATTAGAGATGGGACAGCTGCTGTGCTGGGAAGAGCGAACTTTACCCCCTGTGCCCTGACCCCAAAGGCTTGGCAGACCTGCTGCCTGGCAGCCCTGACCACCAGGGTCAGCATGGTGAATCAGGCCAGCCTACTGAGCTACACCTAGTCAACGGCCAGACCTGGAGAGACAGACATACACACACACACACACACACACACACACACAGCAAAGCCGTCTTTGACCCACCATGTCAAACGGTACGTACTACGAGGCCTACTTCTTATCAAATTCTATTGGGACATGGCTATCATGCTGATGTTTACTTAAAAGGTGTATCCTCAAACACTATACAGTGCCTTCGGAAAGTATTCAGACCCCTTTACTTTTTCCACATTTTGTTGTGTTATAGACTCAATTTAAAATGGATTAAATTTAAATAATTTGCAATCGATCCACACACAATACCCCAGAATGACAAAGCGAAAATAGGTTTTTTAGAAATGTCTGTAAATTTATTCAAATTGAAATACAGAAATACCTCATGTACATAAGTATTCAGACCCTTTGCTATGGTAAGTATTGCTAAAGTGTAATTAATTCCTACGCAAATCAGATCGAAACTAAGATATTAATTCCAAAATTACATTAACTATTATCCTTGCATTAAGATGGACTCAATTCAACTTAGAGTGATTTGTTGATGACATTTTTGCATTTGATCAAATTTTAAGAGTGTCATAGCAAAGGGTCTGAATACTTATGTACATGAGGTATTTCTGTATTTCAATTTTAATAAACTTACTGAAATTTCAAAAAACGTGTTTTCGCTTTGTCATTCTGGGTTGTTGTGTGTGTCATTCTGGGGTATTGTGTCTGCTTCTTTTTTTATTATCTAAGACATTTATGACATTTTCAGTTTCATTCTGAGTTGATCTTTCGCCATGTTTATTCCATTAGGAAATCTAGCTGCTAGGTAGCGAAAGACTGCAAGATATAAAAATGTGAAGGTTGTGAACATTTGAAGGTTGTATAAATCATCACAATCTCTCATCATACGACATCCAAAGATTACCAGAAAGGTGTCTTACGTTAGCTGGCAATTCATCTGTAGAAAATGTCATGAAAGCGTGGTTGTCAATCTCTTAAATGCGTGGAAACCAGAATTAGTTGGTGAAACTACAAGTTAGTAAAGGACGTTGGGTGTATTTTGCGAAGCAGTCTGGGTTGTGTAGTACTAACCATGAACACAAAGATAAACAGCAGGCGTAAGAGCACATAAAAGGACTACAACCCCCATGTGCGACAACCGAATGGACCCCTGGAATTTGTATGCAAAGCGCACCATATGGAGCACTCGTTTTCCCATCTTGGTTTGTTTGACCTGGTGTAATTGTGTGCAACAATACTTTACTCATATCATTGAGAAATCCCTCAACAGCAATTAACACACCCCACCAAAACGTTGCACACAGCTTAATCCACTATTGACGATAGAGAGGTGAAACGTCCTAAGCTTACTTTTTGCTGAGTTTCTCTCCATCCGCCGCTGTAACGTCAGCCATCTTCTCCGTGCTGCGAAAGGAAGCCAAGCTCAACGTACGTACACAGAACCTGACATTGGGTGGTACGTAATGACGTCTTGGAGAAAAGCCTTCCTAAACTCCCCTAACCACTGTCTCCCTTAACCACTGATCCTGAGTCAGATAACGGTTCCTCCCCCAATGGTTGAGGTTGGGATCGGAGGTAGGGTACTCTGACTCTAGATCTGTACGATCTTTATACCTAATAAAACCAACACAAGTAGTTCTACACTCACACCGCCAGAGGGAAAATGATACCACTGTACACTACTTGGCTTGCTGGTCTTCATGTTGCTAATGATAAGATCTGTATTACAAAGACACTATATATATTTAAATGTGTGGTTTATGAGCAATTAGCTTGGGAAATGCCACTGTATATATTTCCATCTTCTACCCTCACTCTACTTATGTAACTTATTATATATTTTTCAATTGCATTTAAATCCTAAGTTATTATCAGCATGTGCCTATGAGTCTGCCAGTGCAAATATTTCAAATGGTGTAATATGATACTATTTATATCAGTGTCATCTGCAGAGTGTCAACATCTGACCAAAATGAGATGGGGAGGGGGAGAATCAAGGTGACAAAGGAAAACGTGTCATCTATCTTTATTAATATAGATAGCAGCAGGTTTACAGAAATATAACTGCAAGAGTATACAAATGCCCCAACAAAAGCAAAAATACATTTATTTATATATATAGATTTATTTATTTTTTCAAAGGTAATATTTGACGGTTGTTCACATGGTAGCTAAAAACACATAGGCGATCTGCACTCCCAATACCCATAACCTGTCAGTGCTATAAACAAGTTCACTACTGATGCCCAGAAACAAAACACCTTTCCTAGAAATGAAGCAGACTTTCACATCAAACCAAAGCCAGACAGGTTAAAGGAACACACAAAGAGAACATTGTGTGAACCGACTAACGGATAACACTTGAAATAAAATAAAAACACACAAAGAACGTTTTGTAGGACAAGTTTGTTTGAATCAGGTGAAATCTGCGTTTGTCTTGACATTAGCCGAATCATAAAAAAGAAAAGAAAAACTCCATCCCGGTGGCACACAACAGTATCAGACACAAAGTATTTTATAAAGCTACATAAATAATTAACAGAATTAAAGTATTTAGTTATAGTTTCCCCTTTGTACTGAAGAATCAAGAGAGGCTAGATAGAAAAAATATATATTAAAAAAGTAACAGATTTACATTATTGACTGTGTATTGAGTCAAGTTGCATAGCAGTTTGAGACACAACTTCAACTGCACCTACATTGTACAACATAAATGCAATGAATATTTTAGAGAAAATAAAATCAGATGTACAACAAAAAATTGCACAACACTCTATACATTTATCTGGTCACTGATTTCTTTACGGCATTTGAAGCACACTCCATGTACACAAGTCTTATGGCTTGAAAGATACTAGTTATCAAGGGCGAATTACCACTGACAATAGTGCCACAGTGGTGAGTAAAACAGGCAACGATGGTACAAGATAAATCTGGTCTCTACTATAAAAGTTTGTCAAGGCACAAGTATATCTTCTAAAGTACATGACACTGAACAATACTTCTAAAATATATTTGCTGTACACTGTGATGTCCTATATCATTGGTTAGTCTGGGGTGCAAACATGGTACAAACACAGCTGACCTTTCTCCGGGTGATCCCCAAACTACTACGCTCATTAGTTGGGTTGATAAATAAAGGTTCAATCTATATCATTTTGAGAGCTTCAATAAAGTAAAGCTATTCTTTCATTGACACAGCTTAGTGCCACGTAGTCTATTACAACAACTCATGTTGTCATCAATGTAAAACATGTGCTTAACAAATAACCCCACTCTCTTGTCAATGCTCTGTGAAATTTAATGGGTAAAATTAGAAAACGTGACGTTTTTTTTAATCTTGATGTGCTTATGCTTGAAATAAAAACATTTATCTTGTTGTGTGTATTGATAACGCACTAAACATTCCACATTCGGCTGCCAAAATATATATCAATCTTTGTATATCAACAATATATAAATAATGTACTTTATCATTTTAATTGGTCCAATGTTGAGGGAGGACAGGTGGCCAGACAAGCAAGCTGCTCTGTTTGAGGTAACAAACATTATTTTTGAGTGTTGGGATGTTGTTTCCATGTTTGTATGGCTTTATCACTGGCATAGTTGTCCAAGAGCTTCCTGTGCCCTCCAGAAGAGGCTGACGATGTGACAGTAAAGGGTAAATTTTCCACTTAAATATTAGAAGGGTCTGACTTCAAACTATCAGCTTTGGACAAACATACCATATGATTGATCTCAACCTGGCCTATGAAACAAAATCAATCAAAGAAGGAAAACAATGCACAGGAATGTACATGTGACTCATAGTGTACATGGTACATTTCAACTCCCTCAGTCATTAAATTGTACCCTTGTCCTCACATCTACAAGGAAAACATATGCTTCACGGACAAATATAGCACACAAGACCACAACCAGTTACAGTTTTAACAGGTGGGGGAAGGACCAAACCACATAAATGGTATCAATACAATTACGGAGTTAAACCAAAACCAAACTTGTACATCAAAGTCATTTGTAGCACAAAGACGATTGTGGGACACAATTTAGACAATATCTAAGACACAAATAAATTAGATATGCTTTTTCTGAAAAGAGGTATTAGTTATTATTATTAACTACACCAGTAAAAAAGATATGATAAAATATTTGTAAATCTTATAAAAATTCACATAAATACTCATGACTATTGGAAATAAAAGTACTACTATTTCACAAGAGTTGAAGAAAGCCAATCACAGACAGCTCTTTTCTCCAAAGCAAGGTTCGGTTCATTCTTCAAGAGTAGGGTCCCTTTAAATATCTAAAAGAACACCGCTCAAGCACTGGGGATGGGGAACATGGGGCACACCATAGGCCCCACCAATCACATTACCAAACAGAGTTTCAATACTCTGCATTTTAGAAAAGCTGCTTGTTTTTTTTTAAAGTGAATAAAAGGTAAATGACGTTCAACACAAGTACAAACGTAGACAACAATAAGAGAGAGCGATGGAGGCACTCAACTGAGCTAATCTTGTTGTCGTCACAGAGGCCAGCCCCTTGTTCATGCTAACACTCAGGTTCAGACCAAAAACAAGACAAGACCTTGTTGGCTCCTCTCCAGCCCAATACTAACATGTAAAGAAATACGCACAAACCAGTTTGGCAGCAGTACATCACGGCTGACACTGAGAATTCAACAACCAACAACTACGTGGTCGAGGCAAAACAGAAACTACTCCAGTCACATTAACCACTTGCTCCCTGTCATTACATGGCAGGTCGCAAACGACAAATATGAACACAACAATCCATATAAGCCATAAAACTGGCCATTCATGAAGAACATAATAAAACGAGGCTCTGACTTGAGGCCTTGACTCAAGTCCTGAGGTGGTTAACTAAGTATTGATACTGATTTTATTTTCAAGGATAAAATGCATGATGATGGGCTCTATTCCTGCATATAGCACCATGGCAAGATTAACTGATCAATGAAATAATACACAGATGAAGCCAAAGAACTGCCTCTGTAACATAGCGGCAGTCTTTAAGCCCAATTCAGTGTCGCAGGGGCAGAAAAACTCCTCTCTGATCTACGTACGGATAAAAGTCCAGTTGGTGCGCCCCAGACGCCAGCAAATACAACAACTGCTATGGAGACGGCACGACAAAACAACACAGTATCTATATTTACCCATAGGACAATACAAATAACATTACACACTATTTTATGACATCAAACGGACAACCACACACACTAGTATATGGTACGCTTATATGGTTATGATATAGGTTTGCATGTGTGTGTGTGTATACACACATACCAGTATGAAAAAGTACAAACAACAACATCTAAGCTGTAAATATGATCCACTGGAAATAAATGATTTAAAGGATGATTTATTTTTTTCCTTCTTGATCCACATTTCCCCTCGTCTAGAGCTCCTCCTCTTCTGTCTTGTAAGCCAATCAGGGAGAGAAATCCAGGGTGTACTGTAATATTCAAATATGAGATATTCTCAGGAATGAATAGTGGGCGAATGGCTGCCAACTGCCAAGGAGATATACCGGTACTTCATGAAACCAACAATATAGAAAATATATAGTAAATATAAGTCAACAACTTAACAACATGCATGAGTTATAAAGGAGTAGGAGATGTAGTACACACAGTAAACATGGAGGGGAGACATAACTGACTAGTGAATGCATGGAGAAAGCTGCAGGTCAACTTAAGAGAGTAACTGGTCACAAAGGAAAGCATCATAAAGTGCTGAAGGAAGGAACAAAATGTCAAAATATCTTAAAAAAAGGGTTATTTTCATGAACTGTGTAGTTTACTTCTGACATTTAATTTACCTAAAATATGGTATAAAAAAGGACAACATTCATTAAAAACAGTTGCAAGCCCACACAGTCTGGTCCTGGAGTACACAGAATGCTATACAAGCTTGCACCAACAATCGTTAGAAAACCACACTGCAAAGTGCTGAACTGAGAACTGATGAGTTAGTCAAACATTCCAACATGGTGTGATATGTTTCATTCACAGCTGGAAGCGACTAGCTGAGAGTTCCACTGACAGCTGTAGGCGGGGCTAGCTACCAAATACATCACAAAGCTATACAAGAAGTCACTCATCTCCCTCCCCACCCCACCCCCCAGGGTCCATGCTCCCCAGACCACCCCACCCCACCCCAGTCTAGATCTGGGTCCTTGTCCAAGGGATGACTGGGACCTTTCTCTGTGCCACATCGGGAGCATCTACGTGAAGACTGTCCTTGGAGAAGAAGCCAGCTGAGATCTAAATGTAACTTGGGTCAGGAGCCCATCGTTGAATTGGTTTCAACATTTCCGCCATCTATTCTTGTCCACATGGGGGATCCTCTGGGCTCCTAAAAGAGGTACGAATATCAAAAGTTAAAAGGACATCAAAAGTATGCAAAATGCACAGGAACTATGTTTTTGTGTCCTCACAACTCATGGTGGTATTTCACAACATTGGTTTAATGCCGTGTAACCAAAACTCGAATTGCAAGCCAATTGGCCATTTTGTTAATCCTACTTTGTAAAATAATCCCAAAATGTTCAAACTGAACAATAAATCCTTAAATGTTCAAGTTGAACAACAACAGAGCAGTGGTTTTAAACTAAGCAACATTTCAAATGGCTAGATAGTGTCGGGGACCCACCTGAGACCCCTAGCAGGTCTAGTAGGAGCGAGTCATGTTGTTGCCCTGTTCCTGCAGACTAACCAGCAGGTCATCAATCTTCTCCATGTTCTGGGAGACAGTCATGCTGTTCTGCAGGTTCCCAGACTCAGACAAGGACTGGTTGAGCAGGGACTGGATCTGTGCATCACTCTCTCTCTGGTTCTGGCCAGACTGGCTGATAGCAATGATCTGATCAGACAGGGTGGTTCCAGGGGTGTTGATCAGCTGGCCGCAGTCTGTGTGGGGAGGAAGGAGGAGGGAGGTCACTCACTAAGGCCCAGAAAGCTCACAAAGACCAACCTCTAAAGAATATGATCATGATATTTCAAGGTTAGACCCTAGGGTTTAAAAACAAATAAATCATACGCAAAACTAATTCCATTTTGCCATAAAAAAAATCAATGAAGACATCTGCAATAAACACCACTTCATAAGTTGTCATTTGATTAAACTGAGTGATTTGTATAACTGACATGGGCAGAGAGATCATCATAATCCTAAATCTTTACCGTTCTGGATCCCAAAGAGGAAGAGTCCAGGCTGCTGAGCCTGGCTAGGCTGGCTGAGGGTCCCGCTGACGGCCGCCTGGAACAGAGACCCTGGCTGCTGCACCGGGGAGGAGGTGGTGGTCTGCAGGCCCGCCACCCCATTCTGCGTGGCAAACATCCCCGTCTGCGGAAGCTCCTGGGGGGCCATGCCGCCTTGCACCTGCATGGCGGCCATGTTGGATTGAGGCATGAAGAGGGTGACGGGCTGCTCTGGGCCGCTGTTGGAGCTGGGGACCAGCTGCATGGGCTGCTGCTCCTGGAAGAGGCCCTGCTGCCGGGGCTCAGAGGGGTTCCCCACGGAACTCTGGTCCTGGAAGGCCATGGGCTCGGAGGGCTCCTGCTGGCTGACCGTCACCATGCTGGCTTGGGAAAACAGCAGAGAGGGGTTCTGGGGCTCCCCGGAGGCCAGGTTGCTGCTGCTCATGGGGGGCATCTGGCCCTGGCTGCTGAAGAGGAGGCTGGGGGGCTGCTCCGGGGTGGAGAGGGGGTTGCTGCAGAACAGTAGGCCAGCCTGCTGCTGCTGCTGGCTCGGAGAGAGGGTGTTGGTGGGTGTGTGAGGTGACATGTTCTGGAACATGGAGTTCTGCTGGGGAGGCTGGGACTGGGGCTGTGGTTGAGAGGGCTGCTGTTGCTCCATAGGGGTTCCCTGCTGGATGGGGGAGAGCTGCGTCTGAGCCTGGAACACCGACTGGGGCTCGGGAGCAGAGGTCTGCAGGGCGCTGAGGAAGGCTAGCTGCTGGGCGCCATTGGCGGCGAGCTGAGTGGGCAGGGAGCTCTGAGGGAGGAAGAGGCTGGGGGCAGAGGGAGGCTGGTCAGGGGAGAGGCTGGTCCCACTCAGCACTGTCAAAGTGTTCTGGAAGAGAGCTACCTGGACCTGCTCCTGGGTGGGCGAGGCTTTCTGAGTGTGGAACAGCGCCCCCTGTGGGTCCTGTGCCTCAGCCAGGGGACTGGGGTTGTGGAACAAGGGTGGAGAGGGGTGTGAGGATGTCTGTTGGAGAAAGTTGGTCTGAATGGAGAGAAGCTCATTGGCTTGTTGGAAGAGTGCTGCTTGCTGCTGCTGCTGTTTCTGTTGTTGATGTTGTTGTTGCTGCTGCTGTTGTTGGGCCTGCTGGAAGAGGGAACCACGGTTCTGCACCATGCCCTGCGGAGAACCCTGCTGCTCAGTGTTCTCACCCCGAGAACCACCCTGAAATATGCCACACTGCATGGGGATCTGCGACTGGAACAGCTGCTGCTGCAGGTTCTCCAGCACCTGCTGTTGCTGCTGCTGCTGTTGGATTTGCTGTTGTTGTTGGATTTGTTGTTGTTGTTGAATTTGCTGTTGTTGTTGAATTTGTTGTTGCTGTTGAATTTGCTGTTGTTGTTGAATTTGCTGTTGCTGAATTTGCTGTTGTTGAATTTGTTGTTGTTGTTGAATCTGCTGTTGCTGTTGAATTTGCTGTTGTTGTTGTTGCATTTGTTGTTGTTGCATTTGTTGTTGTTGTTGCCGTTGTTGTTGCTGCTGCTTGGCCAATGTGTTCTCTGCCTGTAGCGGCAGGCTGCAGTAGCCCTTGGCCTGCAGTTGTCTCACTGCCTGCTCCAGCTGGGCCACCTCGTCTGGGGGGAAGATGGGAAGCTGGTGCTGCTGGGGTGCCGGCTCCCCACACAGCCTCCCCACAGCCCCAGGGTTGCTGCCTGGCCTCTCCTGCCCCAGCCCCTCTCTGGGCTCCAACAGGAACTGCTGAGAGCCCTGCTGGAGCAGAGAGTCTGCAGGCACTGGGAAGGAGCCACTGGGGGCAATGTCCTGCTTCTGTATTGTGCTCAGGGGCTCTGAGCTGGTGAAGACTGATGTCTGGGGCTTGTCAGGGTCACCAGCAGGCCGAGGCAGGGAGCTGGAGAACGGGTTGCTGTTGGTGGGAAGATTGGAACTCATGTCCAGGCTCTGCACGGCCTGACACATGACATCTGAGGTCTGCTGAGACAACAAAACAAGGATGGAAATGGTTACACTTAAAAACATGTTTCTAGATATCTCGCATTATTTTAATTAAAATGCCATTATTTTAAATGTATAATCACAGAAGGCTGATGATCTCTCACCTTGAACATGGTTTGCTGGAGGTGGTTGGAGACCTCCATTGGAGTGACCTCTTCTCTTTTCACAAGAGGCAACATCGGGGGCATCAAGGCACTATCAATAACTACAGGGGTGAGATGAGAGAAAGAGTGTTACGATAATGTCATCTAAAAGCCAGGATACCAGTCTCAGCCCACGCACACACACACACACACAATACTACACTTGTGTTGAAGAGAGACATGGTACCTTTCATTCGTTCATCATAAGAGCAGGGCTTGCCTGGAGATGGGACTTCTTTCTTCACAGAAACATCTACTGTTTTTGCTGCAAAATCATGAAGACAGATAGACCCATTGAGTAATGTGCCCCTAAATCACCTGGGATTACTGGTGTTTCCTATTGGTCAAGGTTTATACATACAGTATGTACTGTATGTTTTTGCATTTACAAACATTTTCCTGTGAAACTAAATAATACAGTATATAGTTCATTCATTAAGGAACAACAATGAGGAAGAGCACTGTAAGCACTAACTGCTGAGTGAAGGGCAATGACAAATCCAGTATCATGTTCAGTGTATACACAAAAGGGTAGTGTGATTCTCCAGATAGATCATCCACAACTTCCACGTTTTGTTTCATTGTTTCTAGTTCCTTTCTCTCAAAGCGTCCGGCTCCCTCGTTCACAGAGCGTGCCACAGTGCCCTAAGGACACTTTTGATGACAGACAAAAGGAGGGGTCAAATATGTCTCTGTTTAGGAGTGGGCATGGTTTCCTGTACCGGGTAATGAGGTATTCATAGCAGGCTAGAGGATTCCTCCAATTCATCTAGTTGGAGGTCTGAGGTGTAGTAGGGACAGTAATGGTCATAATAGCAGTGGTGATAAGTAGTGGTAACAGAATAATAATAGTAGAGGAAGTGAGAGAGAAGAGGTTTTGCTCTGAGAGAGAGAGAGAGAGAGAGCGAGAGAGAGCGAGAGAGAGCGACTGTGTGTGGACAAGGCAGGTCCACAAACCTGGTTCTGGAGTGTAGGTGAACGGCTGCACGTCGTGGGAGCGTCCGGCGTTGGTCACCACGTAGATCCCCACACACACAGCAGAGCTGATGGCTGGGTTCTGGTACGGAGGAACCTTCACTATCAGGTGATTCTGAGGAGAAAATTAAGAGAGACTTCTTCCAGACTAATCCACTTAGCTGACCAGAATGTACAGAATGGGCCTGTTCTCAGAATGATCATTCAAGACTAAGGGCAATCATGCATCAGCCTGCCTCTTCTGACATATACAAATGCAAACTGGGGAAGATGAAAGAGATAAGCATAGTCAGCACAGTGTATAGAAGACGTGAGAAAGTAAGCCACAAGGGACGTAAACTTGGCCCGGCTACCAAACGTCATAGAAACCACTGAACTGGTTCAGACATGTCAAACCTTTCATATTTGCTGACTCGTAAAAAAGGTCTGACGGATTTGCATAACATGCATGATTACGGGAATTGCTAAGGAAATAAAGGGGGAAAAGATGTCTAACACCTCAGGGTTCAGACAAACTTTATGACAGAAGCTTAGCGTGCTTAACTCTGTCCCTTTTGTTCTCAAGGGCAAAGGTTTCTAAAAGGCTGTTGAGACACACTTGGTAGAACCACTGCGGCTTGGAGTAATTAGGTCACAACACAATGAGGCCACTCAAAGCCTTGAGTGAGCAGCAATTTAAGATGATTACATCTAAACCCCCCCTTCAGTACAAATCTGAAATGGCTGCTTTTATCTAATCACCTCATTAATCACTGGCATTAATCATTTGGGGCAAACAATAACCACAAGAACACATTATTTACCTGATGAAACAGCTCCATGTCAATATCAGCCTCTGCCTTCCAAGACTTCTCATCTAGAGGGAAGACAGGATTAAGTGTCAGTGGTAGATTGAGGAGAGAGATAAACATAAGCTATATGATGATGTAAGCAGGACAGAAGCTGGACTTCAACAAATAAATAAACATGATATGTACCTGATACATTTTCCTGAAATATGACTTTGGTGTCCTTGAGGAAGTTCTTGCCGATGATGAAGACCTCCTCGCCCCCCCTCACCGAGCAACTGTGTAGTGACTTCTTCAGGATCTCAGGCACCCCCGCCGGCTGGGCTGTGAACAGGACACAAACACACACAGGCTTCTTTAGACAAACACAGCTTAGTTCTCTGTTCTGCGTGATCTACCCTCTCTCTACCCCCAGAACTGCTGGCATCAATTCGGAGAGGAACCAGTGGGTGCCAACAGAAAAGCTTAAACCAATTGCTCAAGGCTACCTTGTGATTTCCTGGAAGGGGCACATGTAATCTTAGGGAGATGGTAATTGTGCTTTAATTGCATTGCCGGGAAAAATGTGAGCTGGCCAAATAAAAAGTAAGTGTGTGTGTGTGTGTGTGTGGTTTATTCCCACAGTATCTGTTCATTATCAAGTAAAATGAATTGAGGTTCAGTCTTGATACTACCTCTGTGCTGTGCCCCTCTTTCTCACAGTAGACATGCCAAAAGTTGATATAAACAAGCCCAGACTCCTCCCACCACTCCTCCTCCCTCCCCCAGCTCCCACAGGCCTCCCTCACCACCACTACAGAGCTCAACACACACGGACGTAGGCGCCATGAGAGATTCCCAAATCTTTTTTTTTTATATACTGGCCAGATATTCTGCTAGTAATATTGCACTCTGGCTCTCTTCAAACAATGGAAGTCCACACCTCTTTTCTTTCCGTCTTTCTTTCTTTCTCACTCAGGAGCAAGGCTCCTAAATCCACAACAAATACATGTTCTTATGCCCCTGAGCAGTCTTTCCTGTTTTTGCCGCTCTGCAACCAACCAACCACGCCCTATGCCCAAAACTGGAGGCACACAAGAGTCTGGGAGTTTGTACACATCGTCTCTGAATAAGAACTGCAATATGTTGTCAAATATGGTATGTTGACAGAATCACAAGACACAATCATTTAGATAACAATGGCTCGTCATTATTAATATCCTTCTCCTGACACACAAGCTACTTTACATTCTCCTTCAATCCACCATGAATGAACCTTATCCCTCCTCCTAATCCCACACTTTGCCTTGTGATGTGTGTCAGTGCTACACATCACTGGGGTTCCTGGGACAACCCTGGTGGGCAGATGCTATGAATAACCCAGAGCCACTCACTGCACAGGATTGGGGACGACGGGGTCTGTAACGTGAGCAGCGAGCCGTCGGGGCGGGGGATGTTGACCCGGAACACCAGCCTGGCACGCGTGCTCTTCTTCTTGGAGCCGGCGACGCCGATGCGAGCCTCCACGTCCGCGTTACGGAGCTTCAGAATCCCCACACAGTCCACCCTGCAGGGACACACAGCTGTCAGCCTGGAGGGCTACCCTCCAAACCCCCACCCCAATGAAACAGGAGAGTCTCAGAGGATGACTTAGAGGGATAGTACCGTCTTTGCGAGTTCATATACAAGTAGCTGCATACGTAGACACGTAGATATGTACATACGCTAGAGTCATGTTGTTATTGGGGTCCAGGGACACTTCGATGACGGTAGTGCCCTCGATGTCCACCTCCTTGCAGGCCGTGGTATTTCGTCCGGTCACCCTACATGCTTGGTAGAAGCCGTGTGGCTTCACACGGCCAGCGTCATTACCCACGAACACCTGCAGCACCACTGCCTCATTCACACCTTCCAGCTGAAGAGTAAAAGGAAGCACAAAGAACACTCACATCATGAAAATAGCACATCTGCTCAGCAGCACGTTATTTCTGTACGTGGGAAGGGATCTTTCAAATATTGAATGTGCTGAGCAAGTATAGTTAAAGTATGTCCATAGCCAAGAGTAGTTAAAGTATGTCAATCAGTAATAGACAGGGGTAATAATGACTGTATTTGATAACTTTCTGCTTGGTAAGATGTTTAAGCCATCTGAGGGGTCTCAGTAGACAAGCAAACATTGTCGTTGGGTGGGGTATATATGCTGCCTCCCATGATCTGTTGTAAGAGCTGGTTATAAAACCTTATTTGACAGAACAAGAACACACCTGGGGGGTTGATCATTACCATCACCTCTCATACAAGTCTCTACAAAGCCTGATGCTGAAACAATCACAGAACTACTGACGCATGTTTACTTAATAAAGAGGTGTGTTGCAACAATGAGTGAGGAGTGAGCTGATGGGGGGGCGTTTGCCCAAGGACAGATAAGGGTATTCAAAATATCATATCAAAATATGAACTCTGTGTACGGAGCACTGTCCACAAACAAAGCCAGTGGCCCAGACGTCAAGACCACCCCTAACCCGGTTGTTGGTTTGTGGCTTACCTTTATGGTGGGGAAGCCCTGCTGAGTGCGGTCCTTCACTGAGCCCCTGCTGCCCTCGGTCAGGTAGCGGGCCCGGTGCTGGGTCTCGGGCTGGACCAGGATCTTCAGATCCCTCCCCTCGCTCTTCTGAGGGAACTGACACGAAAGGGCCCCGCCTTTGTGATTGGTTGTCTGGGGTACATCTGACAAACTGCAAGACAGGCTAGTTAGTTACTGGCCTTACTGGAATTTTAACTTAAAAACTTGCATTGGATCTGGGTATTCATTGTTTGTGGCAGTAGATGTTGTTGAATTGTGTCCCTACACAGCGCCTAACTAACTACGATACACTAGATCGCAAGTAGGGACCATTTCCTTTCATTCAATCACAGCACTGTCCCCCTGCCCTGTCTGAAGTCTTGTACTGGGCACTGGGGCTGATGGGGCCCAGTCTGGCCTTGAGTGGCAGTAGCCTCCCCCCCCACTCCCACTGGTATTCATTCCTCTAAGGAGAGTAAAGATCAGTCCCACCCCTGGCACCACGCTTCCTCTCTCTGTGGAAGAGGGCTTGACAGCACTTGGAGGCTGTCCACTTACTATCAAAGTTCCAGCCAAGACGTGACCCCACCAGGAAATTTCTGAGAGAGCGAAAGTGTATGTGTGTGTGTGTGTGTGTGTATGTGTGTATGTGTGTGTGTGGAGCATAGGGTGCTATTCGAACTAGAGAGCAGCAGGAGTAATAGCGAGAAATCCCTCTATAGTTGCCATGGTTTCTCCAGTGACACTACCCAGTAATGCAGAGAGTTTCGGAGGCCCCTCTATCACAGAGGCAGAGTCCATCCGAACCTCTTAGGGCATTCAGACTTATCTGTTTATTTAATCCGCTCTGCTTTTTCAAGGCTTTTCAAAGAGGCTCAGTGTGATTCACCATGGCTGACCATTGTTTGTGCTGTGGTATCCTGCCCCTCCCTGGCCTCTGATCTCACCGCTCTTCTTAAAGCGTGAGGGAAAAGTTGAGCCAGTGATTTCCATTTGTGGTATAGTGTTCGTATTTCCTCACGCTTCCTCTAACAATGGGAGTACGTATGGAATAATCTCAGGAGACTGTATCAGGCAAGCAATGAATTGAATAGTTCTGGTCTGGATCTCGGATCGCACATACTACAAAGAGGAGGATATTGATCACAGTTATAAACAGCTACTGTATGGTGGGTTTGAGTGAGTACTAAAGCCTACCAGGATAATACATCAATGTAGTCAATTTGTCTAACATCCTACAAGTCTTAAATGTCACTGAAATCCAGAAAAAGATCCACCAGAGAACTGAAACTTAAGAACAAACCTCGAGGTGTAGGAGAACAGAGAACTTCTGCTGACCAGAAGGAAGTAAACAGTACTAGACAGGTTGAAAATATTTCACTATAAAAGAGAGACACCAGTGTCACCCACCTTCCTTTGGGGCACGACTTGCTGTCTTGGTTCAGTTGTGAGAGGACGAAGTGGGGTCCTTTGGCGCTGTCTGCATCAAACACGTCCATGCTGGCCTCCTCCGCCGACACGGGCTTGGGCCCCGGTCGCTGGCGAGGAGTGCGCTTGCGAGATTTGCGGGGCACCTCCGTGTTGTCGTTGTAGGAGCTGGAGCTGACGATGCTGAAGTTGGAGGCCGAGTCGTCCATCCAGATGCTGCTGCTCTGCTCAGAGTCCTGGAGCAGCTCCTCGTGGCAGGACATACGGCTGTCGTCAAACAGGTCCTCCGGAGGGGGAGAGATGTTCAGCACCGTCCGACGCTTGGAGGGGGTCATCTGGTGGTGCTGCAGAGCCTCCTGGGACGCCACCCCTCTTCCTCCTCCACCTATGGATCCAGGCCCTCCTGCTTTCTCGCCGCCAGCCCTGCCTCCACCGCCACTCCCACAAGTCCCGCCCTCTGCGCCGAGCATCTCCGGCACCACTCTGCTACTTACACCTTCCTCTGTGGCGGTGCTGCCTGTGTGAGCAGAGGTCTGGTCGGAGGCTGAGGTAGTGGAGTGCATGGTGGAGCTGGAAGAGGTGGGAAAAGCACTGCGGGGGCCTCCCATGGTCATAGAAGACGAGACGGTGGTGGCATCTACAGTGTATACAATTAGACAGTAAATAAAGGCCTCTCAACCAGCATTGGCTAGCAGTCCCATTCAAGCAGCGAAATTTGTGCATGATTGTTTTTTTTTTGTTTTTTTGTTTTTCTTGCTTCTTTTTTTTAACATCCAATTATAATTGTCACTTTTCTTTTAATGCATCATAATGTTGTGTGTGTGCATGTGTGTGTTTTAATGCATAAGTGTGGCTGAGAGTGTGTGTGGGTGTGTATTTGTGTTTTGGGACTGTAAAAAAGTGTAAAAAGGGGTTGTCCATCGATGTTGGACAAAATGTAAATACACATTTGCCCCGGTTATGAATCTTTTGACATGAATATCTACTTATTTTAAATTGATACTTGGAGCTAGTCTTTCAAAATTAGTCTAAAAAAAGAGAAGAAAAAAAAAGACTGGTAGAGAATGTGTGGTAATCCAATTCTTGTGCCATCGTTCTGTGTTTGTTGATTTTCAGCAGGTGTATCAGTATATCTACATGTAGAGGAATATTCAGAGGAGATTAGGATTGTCTGGTGTGTAAGATGATGCGTGCCAATTGGAGCTTTTTTTCATACAGGTTCAAACAATTTAGTTGGGACTGAGCGTAGCCACAGAGACAAGATAAACAAGCTTCTGACCTATGAAGCAGAGAACTGCAGACCATTTTATATGCAGACACTCCCTGCTTCAGAGGGAACTTCCTGGAATAAAAACGAGACAGCGAATGAGCAATAAGAGCTGAACATTTAAATTTATTTTGAAACAAATCAAAGGAATATATTGAAAAAAAGGTATTTGTGAAAATGGAACTGTCATCAAGGGTCTCTCTTCCTATTCCTGCTCAAAACTATGTTCTGACCCAATAAAAAGACCCAATCAATCTTTATCAGCCATCAATTGGAGGGGTCAGGGATGGAGATGGCAGCAAATGTTGACTCGGCCTACATTTCAAAAGCATTCATATAGTTATCAGGTACTGGATGCAAGATACAGTACATTGTACCTCAAAGCAGGTAAAGTGAAGATGATGCAAGGCAGATGGTGCAGGAAGAAAGTGGATTGCAGATGGCTAACTAGATTGATGGCTTTTGTAGCATTTGTCTCACTGGCATAATTAGGCAACAATAACTTGGGGTAGCGAAAGAAAGGTTTCAGGTACCCCAAGAACCTATACCTGTGTAATAAGACTGTAATTACAGTTACTACACAAGTATAGGGGAAATGTAATATTTACCAGAAAAGATATTCTCTGCTGGTAAATGCTAATAGTAAGGTGGAGATAGTAGCCTTGGAGGCCTTTGGCGTGCGCTTAAAGAGATGCTACAGGACTTTTGTCACAAATTATTTACATACACATTTTGTCTTAAGTGTTGACTGTATGGTTCATGATATAATGGGAATCAATATATTATCATCTCATTAGACCACGCAGTCCTCAGTTTAAGGCCAACAGACTTTTGCAAAATAAGCTTTTGCTCATCGTGGTGCCCCTTTGTGTTGGCTCGTGAGCACACATTTTTAGAACTTGTAGCTGAAAATATACAACACATCCTGTAGCTAACTCTACAAAATATCCTGTAGCTAAATATATAAAATATCTCTTTAAGTCTGAGTATGCAGGAGAAAACAGCAGCTGGCTATTGAGAGGTTTATGAGTTGTATGTAGCCTAAACCTGCATCTTTGACTTCAAACTATATAAAAGTTACATTATTTCAGTTTCTATACTGGCCATATTATTGATGAAAAGTAAGCAATATAGAGGTGTGATGAGGTAGTCTAACACTTCATTCAGAAGAGAAAAGCCTTCAGGACCATGAAATTAGTTGGCTATCTATTGGTAAAAGGAATGCTAGACAGATGTCTGTGACTCATACGAATATCTTCATGCCAATGTTGTGTATTGTCTATGAACAAGTTCCAGTCATTCAATATTCCTCCCACATGCACCCTCACTTTTCCCATTCCAAATGCTCTACCGCGTAGGAACAATAGTTGAGCGCAGAAATATAACACAATATTTCGCTTTGTAATGGATACAATGGATATCATGACTGTATTGGTGACAATGACAGGCTGAAGTACATAGAACGTATGCTTTGTTTAATTATTTCTTATGGCTACACTGATTTGGATTTATTGGAAATTTCGCCATGAGGAATAGAAGAAATGGAAAAGGTGTGTAGCCCATTGTTGTGCTCCAATCAACAAGAATGCTTTCCAAAAGTACAGCATTATGCTTCAATATGTGGAAATCCAGAACAATTATTCTGCAAAGCCCAAATGACCCAAATCAAGATAATTAGCTAATTCCAAAATCCAAGTGCTCATGATCTGCAGTAGATAAGAGACAAAGTATTTCACTTGATTACAGGTGGAAACACCCATTTCACCAAACAGATAATGGATGAGAAACTAACTTAGAGATAGGAATAATTGAGTTTGATTGGGATCAAGCAAGAGGGATATTTGTTTTCCATGACACCAAAAGGTGCCTCCCCATCATCCCGACTGAAAGATCCCTACAGACCCCACATGCAGATCCCACAGTTACACAGGATGCAACATAACAAGTTCCATTTTCACAACCATGTCATATAAAATTAAAATAAAATCGAAATAAAAGATAACAGTTTTGAAACACTGAGGGACTAGTTAAAGGTTAATAACATAACTTTTTTTCCCCTTAAGATTGAATAAATCTAAATTGGATGCTTTCCTTTGAAAAAAAAACATTTCATGATGTGCTGATCATGCAGATTTGTAAAAGAGTGACATTAACAAATGAGGGCCTATTTAAATTGGAACCACAGTGAATGATTTGCAGCCACTTTGAGCCCCTCTTACACACACTTAAAAACACTCTCAGAAACCAGAGAAACAAAGTCCTCAAACAAATCCACTCCAGAAAACCCCTCCAGCTTTGTAAAGGTCCATTGCTCTTAGTTTGGGCCCTCCTACTGACTAATTTATATGGCCTAAAAGCTTTCTGTAGACTACTGTACATTGGCAAATATGCCTAAGTAAATCGTCCCATCAGTGCCTTGTGTACATTTCAAACAACTGCCCGTTTATGCCCTGCTGTCTCTCCTGAGACGGAGAGAGGGAATCTAGCCTATTTTTTTTTACTGTGGGTATTATGAAAATAACGACAACTAGGCCTATGTAATAACACAAGGATAGCAAGCGCTGAGGAGGTCAATTAAATCCCTCCCTCTGCTTTTGGCCTATACTGTGGAGCAGTAGGCTAAAGTCTCCCTCCCTCCAGCATGGCCCCATTAGACTCCTAGCCTAAACAGGCAAGATTGTTTGTTTGTTTAAAACGCAGCCAGGTTTTAGAGAGGAGAAAACCCAGGGGCAGCAGGGAGAGAAACGACGAGGGCCGCATCTCTGCATCACTTTATCCAGGGAGTAAATGATGGAATCCGGAAGCTTCATTTATCGCAGGAGAATGTTGTCTGACCACACCAAGAGACCATTATTACAAGGAACATGTGAAACACCGCTCACCTCCCGTGGTTTAATTCCTAGTCCTAGGTAATGCGTTTACTGTACATGCCTGACTGTAAATGATGAGCAGATGCTTTAAAAAGACAAAAAGGCAGTCTTGTGCCAAGTCTAAAGCCTGGTGCAGACCAAAACCAAAATAAAGCACAAATCCAGAAGCCAATGTATCAAGTATCCTATTTATTACAAAGTGGGCCTACTACACTATGAGATTTATTGAATATCTTATTTCTTCTTCGGGCCATCTCATCCATATCCCTATAACCCAATTATGCAGAAAAACATAGTCCTTCTTCTCTTGCAGGCTCCTGAAGAGAGATGTCAAACCTTATTAGTTCACTTTCAATACCTCAAGTATTTCGAGGTATGTGAGGTTTAACTTTTAAAGTCAAAGCATTGCCTGGTTTCTACCATTGCCTGGTTTCACCTTTTGATATTGATACGATTATACCTGCAAACAGTGCAGTTTATCTGGCAACCTTGAAGGGCTCAGCAGTACCAGGTGATCATGAGAAAGCCTTCTTCAACAGAAGCCCATCCATGCCCAACAGAAACAGACAGCCGGCCAGTAAGACAGCTGAAATCACCAACATGGCTGCCAGTGCCTTAAAGGGCAGAGATTCAGGAGCCTGTTTGAAATTTGAGTCGTCAGCTGCTCTGTTTGTGCATAACAGCCTGGTTAAGAAATGCATTGCAACTCAATATTCAAAGGGGACACGGTGGACAAAAGGTAGAAGACTTTGTGTATAATTACGCTGAGGTTTAGTTGCCATACAGACACAAAGAGGAACACAGACTTTAGATAAGTTAAAGCTAGTGAATGGCTCCTATATCATCTTTAAGGCTTTGTTGTGAATTATGAATACAAATATGTTTAGGCCGTGTGTAAAATGTTAGTATATCCATTCAATTTCTTTAATGATTAAGTCCTAGTGATTCTGGATGATTAAGATTTCACAATGGTATACACTTACACCTATTGGGGCAAGTATTTAGTAATAAATCAAGTCTGCTAATAGTCTTAAAAAGGTCAAAGTAGCTGCAAATCACCAAACTCTTCAAACCTATGTGATTATTATATTCCCAGCAGATGGAGGCAATGGGCTTCCAGTTGACTGAATTTATTACAGTGTAGTCATGATAAAAAGAAGAAACCTTTTTGAAAATTAACTGAATGATTACTGCACATGCAGTAGTCGTGTTTTGCATAGCAAGACAGTCCAGTTACAAGTCACTAGGAGAGCCATGCCTCCACCTCTGGGTTCATTGCATGTTCCATCCTAACCCAAGCCTGAAGCCCTAACCCCACCCCTTCATTCACTAATACCCGAAGCCCTAACCCCACCCTTAATTCACTAATACACTGTGTTCCACAAAAAAGTTTACATTTAAAAGTTTCAGAGACAAAACTTTTCAGAGACATAGAAAATATGGTGACTCTTTACATTAAATTGCCCCTTTACCAGAGTAGTAGTTGTATTTTCATGCTGTTCCATATACAGTGTCTTCAGAAAGTATTCAGACCCCTTCACTTTTTCCACATTCTGTTGTGTTATAGACTCAATTTAAAATGGATCAAATTAAAAGAATTTGGCATCAATCCACACACAATACCCCAGAATGACAAAGCGAAAACAAGTTTTTTGAAATTTCAGTAAATTTATTAAAATTCAAATACAGAAATACCTTGTGTACATAAGTATACAGACCCTTTGCTATGACACATTAGCTAAAATGCAAAAATGTCATCAACAAATCACTCAATAAGTTGAATTGAGTCCATCTTATTTTGATAATAGTTAACGTAATTTTGGAATTAATAAAAATTAAAAAATCTGTTTTTTATAGGGTCTCTGATTGCATAGGAATCAATTACACACATTGTGTGGATCAGGTTGTCATTACAAACTGAGCAAATGGAGAGGAACAAAACTGCTCAGGAATGCGACCCTGAGGCCTGGTGGAGGAAAAAGCACAGTCGATGGGACAACATCATCTTAGTCACTCTACAAAATTGGTCTATTACCAGAGTGGAAAGAATCCCTGAATGGAAAATAATCTCTCATATGCACAATTGTGTTTGCAACAATGAATTCAAGTGACACAGAAAAGAAAGTGGCTGGAAATGTGTTTATTTGGTTTTACTACAAAGCATTAAGTTTGGTGCAAATCCAGCACATGCAATGCAGTTTACGCACCATCTCTCGTGTGAAGAATAGTGGTAGCTGTATCAAGTTATGGGTATGTTTGTCACCGGCAGGGACTGGGGAGTTTGTCAGGACCAAGAGAAAATTATGAAATTTGCTGAGTTGGTCATGACATCCTAATCAACACAGTGTGTAATTGATTCCTATGCAAATCAGAGACCCTATAAGATATTCATTCCAAAATTATGTGAACTATTATCCTTGCATTAAGATGGACTCAACTCAACTTATTGAGTGATTTGTTGATGACATTTTTGCATTTTATCTAATTTTAAGAGTGTCATAGGGGGTCTGAATACTTATGTACATGAGGTATTTCTGTATTTCAATCTTAATAAATGTACTGAAATTTCAAAAAACGTGTTTTTGCTTTGTCATTCTGGGATATTGTGTGTGGATTGATGGCAAATTCTTTTAATTTAATCCATTTAAAATTGAGTCTCTAACACAACAAAATGTGGAAAAAGTGAAGGGGTCTGAATACTTTCTGAAGGCACTGTATCATTAGTATAGTATATTATTATTAGTATAGTATACATATTGCTTTGTAATTGCATAGTAATTAATGTGATTACTATGACAACATGTTAATACAATGTTGTTACTAGTTGTTACTAGTGTAATTACAGTGTTGATACACTGGTATAGGGTCAACTGAATGTCAAGTGTTACCGAAAATTAATTTGCAATACAATAAAAAAAAGAAAAAAGTAGCAAAAAATTCAATAAAAGGAAATTCAAAGAAATAAGAAGTCTTAAAGTTGGACCGACCTACTCGACAACCTGGGTGATTTTTGACGGGTTAAGAGCCCATGGGACTAAAAGTCTTCACTACTGATAGACAGACACAGTCACACAACCCACCACGATGCCTGTGGGGCCGAGCTAAAATGCAAGTTAAGTTCATTAATAGCAAAACAACTTGCATCCAATCAACATTTCACTTTGTGCATTTCCAGGATATTTGTGAAACAAAAGGGAAGAACATTTCATAACGATTTTGTGGAGTACTTTGATAAGAGAACGTATCAATGTATTGCTGAGGTACTGTATGCTGGTAGGAGGTGTGTTGGTGCTGTTAATGGTTATGTGCTTCTCTATGTACGGGATGAGTGTAACTTTAGAGCTTGTTATATTAAAAAAAAAAAAAAAAGAAAAAAAAAAAAGAAGCATATTCAATTGAAACTCATGCAGAGGCTATGCAGAGCTTGACCCCCCACCCACCAGGCCCTGGCCAGCCCTGAGCCTCCAACAGTGCGGCCAGCGGCCAGTGGGTGGGAGAGTGGTTGGCCTGGGAAAGTGTGAACTGGAAGGAAATTCCTACAGATTGGCTAGGTGAAACTGAGCGAAAGCAATATTTCCCTCTCTAATGGCTCGACACCTATGAAGGCTCCAACTGCAATTACCCACTTAAAACTGAATTTAGACTCCTATGGCGTGCAACTAGTTATGATGACCTCCCTAAAACATGCCTGCAAAAGGCATGACTGCTATTATTTTCTTTGAAAGACTATTTCCCAAAAACTGACTGAAAGGCAAGAAAGAACGTTGACCTCGGACAACATCACTAATAATTCATGCTCATTTCAGACTTCTAAAAGCGAATCAATAACATGGTTACATCAATTAGAAATAAATAAAAGGGAGACCACATCAGCAAAGTAAAAGCAGATATGAATTATGTCCAAGACAGTTTACAAACTCCAGAATGAAAAATGAGCAGACATTTCTACAGTAAATGGCACCTACAAAAACCTGTAAACGCCAACCCAGAGCAGTGCTGCATCACCACTAAGCCATGTCTCAGTCAGGCTGAGAGGAGGGAGGGAGGAACATGACAAAGGAAATGAAGGCCTAAGGTTGGAGGCGTGGGGTGGGAGAAGGACAGGACAGGGACAAGGAATGGTGCAGCCATGTTTGAGCTAAACTGTAAGGACAGGACACTGGCATCAGGGTAGTGGTGACAGATAGGCCAAGCTATGAATAGCAGGATCAGTAGCAGGTAGGTGATTGGTGGGACGTGGGAGTAGGGTATATCACAGCCAGCATGCACCCTCTCAGTCCAGCACAGTACAGCCCAGCCCAGCACAGCATAGCATAGCATAGCCCAGCACAGTACAGTACAGGTGTAAAGGCCAAAGCAGCAGCCCCAGAGGAGAGATTCCTCTGCATTGTGAACCAGAGGGGGCTGCACAGGGACACAGGGAGGGAAGGTTGAGCTACATGAGCATTAAGCACAGAGCTGAAGAGACAGGCAACATTGGCTGGTGTGACCCAAAAACAAAAGCTAACCTGCACTGCTGACACTGGACAGCCGCTGTATCGAACATTAACAACAGCTCTCCTCATTTAACAGAGACGCCCCTCCCCCCCTCCCAATTTAAATGTCACACCAAATTCTTGTATTTTTCTTTATAGTTAAAACAAATACTTCATCTCCAAAGATTTGGGGGGGGGATAAAAAAAGTTTACAAAAAAAGTAAAAAGAAGAGGAGATAGCCAGGAGAAGTAAGGCCAATTTGCAGTGAAACCTACAGTCCCAAATTAAATTTCATGTAAACTGAAAAATACTTCACCTTCCTCCAGCTACAGCCAGTATGTCCCGCCTCGTCAGAGGGCTGCAATTGGCTGCAGTGAGGCACTGATGTCCAAAGGCAACAGACTTCTGGTTCTACTGAAACTCACTCTAAGCCTGGGCACTTTGGTAAGGGGGGCAGAGTAAAAAGAACTAAAAGTGAATAGCATTTGGAATTTCCATGTGGTGACAAATTTGACCTGAAAAAAAAGGGTATTTTGTTTGTTTCTTTTCCCTTCCTTTGAATACCACTCTGAGTGAGATCAATGTTGTTGTGACTAAAGGAATATAGTGTTAATAAAACAGTCACACAGTTGCACACATGCTGGTTTCAGTGTTGGTGTTTTTCTGCAGTTCTCATGTGTAACTACAATGTCATTTACCCTTACACAGACTGATAAAAGGTGTCAGTAGATTTATTCATGGTAAATAAAGGTGTGACAATATATTGGCTATTAAATAGCTGCAAAACACATACGTAAACAGTTAGTGATATTTCGGAAGTTTGGCAAGAAATATCACTCAATTGTTTAACAATTTTGGATCACAAACAATGCTTTTGTGAGCAGTACCGAAATGGTTTTGTACCCAGCTTCTGACGTGTGCCTCGTCCCAAAGAGAGATGGTTTTAGTTTCACAAATCTGTGAATTGAATTGGTAATTTGCTTTCCTATGGTTTTACATGTCAGAGTTTAGTGACCCCCCAAATAGACTGGGGCTGCCCTATCAAAGGCCATTCAGGCAGCCAATTAAAATAGGGACTTTGTAGGTCTTAGCCGATATCCAAAGAATCAGGAAAGTGCTCCAACGGCATGAAATGAAGACGGGTTTCCTTAGACTCCAACTGCAAGGCACGGTGTTCCCAGCAAGGAATGGATAGCAGGACTTTGCTTTGACATACAGTACCTCAAGCTCAAAAAATATGCTTACTCATTTAGCCAATGCTTGAGCTGGGATAATTAAATTGGATTTCGATTGAGATAAGGAATGTCCACTCCTCTGTTTATGCGTTTATAGTCCCTATGCCCTGATGGGAACACCTTTTTAGGTTTCTATTCTAAAGCACATAAAAGAGCTAGGAGATCTTTCTGATCTGATTTCAACCTGTATGTCACCTGGAGTGTATGCAGTAACAATAACAGATGTTTAGTTCCTTCCTATTGTGTCTGTATTCTCTGTCAGCATTAAACCAGGCAATGCTTTTCTACTGCTACTTTCAGTCAAGCCCTCTAATTTGGGGGTTCTAGAAGGGGGCTGCACCTGGAGCTGATTACAACAGAGCTGGGAGGTTTTTGACAAGAAACCCCAGACAGATCGTGATGCAGCAGGCTGCTCATAGTTCTGCATCTCCGCAAAAATAGAATTGGTCACTGTGTAAAAGTGAGGGTAAATGCACACCAAACAACATCAAATCAAAAAGGAGCAGAGCATTTCCCATCCCTCACGGAACTGTTGTTCACAGCCTTCAGAGAGGTGAGCGAGGCAGCGAGCGCCCCCGGGGATGGCTGGCCGCTGGCCAGAGCAGGGCATTAGCTGAGGGCCGCAGGACGCCCGTGGGAGAGGGCAGTAAGGCCTCATAACTCCAGTCTTCAGCAGCTTCTTGCCTGTGTTTTTCATCGCATGCGAGGGGACACATAGTATGAAAAGTGGTGGGTTGGCTTGGCTTTGGCTGGCTGTCCTCTCTGTCTGCATGTAGGTGCTGTAAGCCTACAGGTACAGACTGTGTTCTGCTTCTGCCTAACCCCTACTGTGGCTGAAATGGTCTTGCAGGTAGCCTAAAGAAGGGCTGGACTCCAGGAAACAGGATGGAACCATTTACCAGCACTGCTCACTGTTACCATGGAGGCAGTAGAGAGGAGGAGAGGGGGAGGGGCTTACCTGAGGCAAGGGCAGCTGAAGGGGGAGGACCTGCCTCTCCGCCGCTCTTCTGGCTCATGGCTGCAGGGTTCTGCTGAGTGGAGGGCAGCTGCAGCTCTTTGGGGAGAAGGTCATACACTGATTCTGTGGAGAGAGGGAGATAGAGGAGCGGTCAGGTCAGGAGATGAGTACCTTTGTAGGGAAAAGAGTTGAAAGAGTTTTTCGTAATCTCTCTGCTTGCAGGTTAGTCAGCAGTATAACTGTAGAGGAGGCTATTTCGAGGTGAGAAAAGACATGCTCAAATACAGCAAAGTTGCAGTTCCTCCTTCCGTCTAAATATAGCAAACGCCTCTTTCCAAAAGGACAAGGAATGTGGTGAGTTTTGCTCCGTGAACATCCTCTGCTCCCACTGTGCATCACATACGAGAAGAGCCATTTCCAAAATCTAAAAGTACCTTTCATAATCATGCTGCTGCATGCCTTTGGCCTGTGACTCTTTACCAGGCCTGGGCATTGTTGTCCTCCCTGGCCACCAGTGTGGAAAATGCCAAAGAGGTTTATGAGGCCAGTGATAAATACAGCCTCAGCCCAGATTCCTGCCGTGTCTCCATGGCCCAGCTGTTGCCCACATCACTGCCCACCGACCACCACCCACCGCCCAGCCCTACGTGTGCCAGCCAGGGGCCAGGCTGGGACTGGGACGAGTCTACCCAGTGCCCCCCCCTTCCAAGATGCCAGGGAGCTATTTTCAGGGAACAAGAGCACAATGCCCTCGAGCCATGTTTAGTATGCTGATGAGCAACGCTCTGCAAACCGAGGGGTGTGGAGGAAGGGAGGTGACTGGCACTTTCGATGGCGGCCACCAGTTCACACTCCCTCTATTTAAACGGGACTATCTATGGTAGAGGGTTGGCACGAAATATCGCCTTGCGTTGAATTATCCTGGCCAGTCATCGTTGGTGCCCTACAGTGCATAGTCCTAATGTACTTGAATAGCCCATGTGGATCCCTTACACGTCTTTTACTCGGAAAAAATTCTTTCCCTTCATGAATGAGCTGATGAATATGAATCCATCTTAATGGATCCACTGCAGCTGTGTCAAGCTCCAATTGAAAGAATCGCCTGCGGAGGACTTCTCTAAAGAGGACCATATAACTCTCCAACCTGAGAAGGTAACCAGGCCCATTGCACCTCAGGGAGAACCGGCTGGTATGAAAAAATAATAGGCCTAGCCAGGCTACGCAGGTCAAGGCGAAAAAACCTGGCATGACAACAAGTGCCGTTTCAGATCTTATTACAGGAGAGAGAATGATTTACACCCCCCCCCCCCCCCCCCCGCCACACACACACACACACACACACCCACCCGCCCCCCCCAGGGCTAACAGGACATAGCAAGGGGAGCTAGAAAGCCTTAGGTCAACAACATGACAACATTTTTACTACCAGAGCCCCTATTCATCATCCAAATATTATGGTATGAACTTACAGCGGCCATTACAGTCGCCTGACTCTCTGCCAACTGCCAGCTTTAATTACTTGCAGCTGAGTCCCAGGGTTTGGTGTGTGTATCAGATACTTAACCCTCCCATTGTTACGACTGGCTGTCTACTACAGCACAGACAAACCTGGGACTGGGACGGACCCATTGGAACCAGCCCACAGGCTACTAGTCACACATTGCTCAGTCTGGATGGGAACACAGTTTCCCACAGAGGGACCTGGACAAACTCCTACGCCTCCAACTAGCAACATATTGCAGCAGCACAAGGGGGCCTGGTGTGGTTTTGTTGCTTATGTGCTAAACTCTTCTGAGTCTCTCTCTCTCTCTCTCTCCCCCTCTCTCCTTCTCTCTCCCTCTCTACCAGTCCTCCCTGGGCTCTCTGACTCGTGCACATGCGGGAACATGTGCGCAGCGCGCGGGGCCCGTCCAGTAAACAGATTGCAGACCGCACAGACAGAAAATATGTACTCTGCTCTCCGAGCACTGCTCTCCAATCAGTGGCTGGCCTGTTCAAAGTGTTTCCACAGGCCTAGCACTTTATAAAGACTGAACATTCCTATTCTGCAGCATAGTTTCCTCCCTCTCAAACAGAGCACAGTGCTTGCTTTTCACAACGCAAGACACACTTTCCCGTTTTCCATCGGGGAAAAGAAAAACAGAGTCAATACCATTAACCGGCAAAATAAACACTTTGACTCAATATCATGGGATGCTTCAATTCGGACAAAAATTTAGACTCAAGCGCCCTGTTTTGCTGTGCTGTGAATGTGATCAAATGAGATTAAGACGGGGATAGCTTTTCATTTCCTTTCTTCCGCTGAGGCTCAGTCAAACCTCTTGCTACGAGATAAACCTGCAGACCAATCACAATGGATTTCACAGTTCAGACACGGAATTTATGATGTTGATTTTGACCTGATCTGCTTACATAGACATGGTGGGCCAGGGATGGGATCCCTGGCTACCTCGTTTCTTATAAAGAAAGAAGAGCCGGTTGCACTGTTAACTGCGGTGTACATGTCATGGTGAATGTACAATAGCCTGACACACAATTTACAATTTGGGCCTATGTTTGCATAACTGTCAGATGTTTAAAAGATTGATCCTTAAGTTAGTTTCCAAAAACTCCACACAAACATATGTTAAATATAATTCAAATATCATAGCAAAACTCTGACTTCCATATGTGTTCAGTTTATACAGCTCAAAAGGAGGACTGAAGGTGAAAACAGAGAGAGAGAAAGAGAGAGAGAGAGAGAGAGAACTCACCATGTGAAAGGCAGGACTTATACTCCCATTCATTTCCCTCACATTCCTGCTGCTTGCTCTTACTAGCCCTGGCACCTGGGGCGTGGCACTGTTTTTTTGGCTGAGTAGTGGCTGTTAACCCCCCTTCCATCCCCCTCCTCTCCTCCCCTCCACCTCTTCCACCCTCCTGTCTTGTTTACAGTGTTAAGAGACGGTTTTCTCTCTGTCAGCTTGTCCAACAGGTTGGTGATGGTAACATTGTCATGGAGGTGGTGGTGGGGGAGGGGAGGGGGGGGCTCCGTTTCTTGCCAAGCAGAAACGGAGCCAAATGAGGAAAACACACAAACAGTCAGAGCAGGAGGAGGAGGAGGAGGAGGAGGAGGAGGAGGAGGTGCAGGGTGGCTACACTGTGGTGGGACACCGCTAAACAAAGAGGGATTAAGAAGGACAAGAACAGGCTCACCTTCGCAATCCCCAGCAGCACGATCTGATGGCTTACCCAGGCAGAGACACAGACCCACAGGGCTGCCACCTGCAGAGAGCTATTTACAACACTCCTGATCTGTTTACAACCAAGCATACAGGAGAGCTGCCAGGGACTCCATAGCAACAAGGACCAGGGCTCTTCATCAGAGACTTCTCTCTCCTCTCATGAGAGGAGAAAACAGAGCATGCACAAAAAAACAGACAAGAGTCACATACTGTATCCTTAAGTCCTATAAAGTCCCAAATAAATATGTCATCATTACGGGTAATGGATGTGTCCGTTAACAACCGCTTAGACTGTAGCAGAATCGTCTCGGGAAGCCACGGTAACCAAGGAGTTAAAACAATCACTTCTCTTCAAATGCCGCCCACTGTCTCCACTGACATTTGTAAAGCTGTCAGGGAATCAGGATCCATCACTCCCGTATTCAAATCAGGTGCTACTCCGGTACAGTACGACCCCGGAGGGGAGGAACGTCTTACAGGCACTCCGACAGCATGATCCGAAAGATTGAAGCTCGGGTCACAACGGTTTTGACTGCCTGACAGTTGAAGCACACACCGATGACAACTGAATGGATGAGGGTTGTAATAATGATGTCAAATGTGATGTCTCACTTTTGTTTTGAAGTAAAAACATGTATTTTACAACTGCTTTTGGTCATTGCCTTGGGGAAGGAAGATGGTGCCATCAAAACAGCCTTACAACACGTCCTTGACTGAAACATGGTGTAATAACCTCGCAACAAGATGAGGTACACGCTATTGTATGCTTGAACGGAAACCTCAAAAAAGCAAAAATCTATAGAAGAAGTAATGTCCAACGTCATTTTCACATTCTAGCCTATACCGTCCATCCAGATGAAACGTTTTTTTCTTCGACAGTTTTCACAGTTATTGACATGTCCTTGGATTCCAGTTCAGCCAACCTAACAGAACCATTCAAATGTATCTGCCAACTAAGGGGGTGGGGGGGGGGTACTATCATAGTCTCTCACCCGACAACAAATCTGGCCCCCTCTTGCTCTCTCCAGGAAAACTGGATGGCCGTTGCGGAGGACAAGAATGATTAGAGGCCATCTCTGGTATCAGGGAGGGATTAAAAGCAAATGTGCATGTCCTTCATGTGTCGAAATGTAGCGGGCAGGCGCAGTTGGCGTTGCGTTGACCGTGTCACGGTGCCGTCATCGGCCGTCTTGGCCCGCCGCTGCACCTACTGACCAAATAGAGGCGTAAGCAGAGACCGTAGAATGAAGACGCTGTTACCAGCAGATCGCTAACTGGACCAGTAAGAGAGAGGTGAGGTAAAGCGTGCGCACACACACAGACATCCACACCCACCCACCCACCCACACACACACACACACACAGAAGCACAGAAGCACAGAAGCACAGACATCCACACAGGCACACACACGCACACAAGTGCCAAATCACCAATTTGTTGTAGAACCAGTTTGGACACAGGCAGTAAAGACAACAATCTTGTCTACTAACTCCCACACGGTTGTAAACCCACAACCAGAGGAAGCAAAGCCAATAACTGCATCTACCAAAACACTGGCAACTTTATGGAAATGACACCATTCTGGACCCAACATGCCAACATCTCTCATTGCCTGAGAAGAAGATCTAATCAGTCATTTAAACCAATAGAGCAGGTCTGGTCTTCCTCTCACCTGCTTCCTAATGCATGGCAAGCGCCAATCCCTGTCACCTAAGCACCCTCCTCTGTCCTCAGACCTATCCAGTGATAAATGTTTAACCACAAGCCTCAACAGGGAATTTAATCTCAGGATCTATTCTTCATGCAGAGACACAAGGGAATCAGAGGACAGGCTGACAGGACACGGACACACACGCGCGCACACACACACCACAGCTACACACAGTCTCACACACACACACACACACACACACACACACACACACACAGACAGACAGACACAGACACCACACAGTTACACACACCCTCTCTCAGCCTCTTCTCTGCTGTTTTCTTAGAAATACTTGATCACTCTTAAGTTAACCACAAATAACAAGATCAACAGCTCGATTTCCCTGTACATTCAAATCACTGTGCTGCTTTGCATTGGAGACGGTCCTGGCATCCCACATGATTCAATCAGCAAGGGAACGAAGAGCCGGAGAGGTATGATGTTGTTGGAACATGCACGGTCATTAAAACTATAAAGTTGGGGGATTTAAAACCAACCCTGAGCCTATTAAAAAAAATCTCACTCTATATCCCTGAACACCACTGGTTAATCAGCTGAAGCAAGAAGGGTGAACGAAATACTGGATTCAACTTTTCCTTCTAGTCAGTGTTGTAGCCAATTTATCGTTATTTGTGCCCTTTAACCAGTCTTTTAATTCTTCGAAAAAAAGTGGGTGGTTCTTAGAAAAGTGAATGGCCGCCACAGGCAGGACGCAGGATTAATGGCAGGTGCCGGTGTCACGCAGGGCTGAGGCCAGCACCTCCTTCTGTTCAGCTAATCCACCCAGGTGACCAGAGACCACCTCAGCTCTCTCTGGCTGGCTCTCAACAACATCTCACCGCCTTCACGGCCTGATGGACTAGTTGAGGGACAGAGGCCTTACTGAGCCTCCGAACCGAAACCACACGCCTCCTGCAGCCCCATCAGACATGTTCGAAACAAACTTTGTCAAAAAGGTAAACAGCACACTGCGGATTTCAGATGAAGTCGGTTGAGTTGATAGTTGACTTTCACATAAAAAAATAAATAAAGATTTTTTTTCTATGTACTTTGCAAGAGAGTAGCCTATAAGGTCCAATTCAACAAAATCCCAACACTCACCCCTGAGAGGGTCTATGCAGACATGTGCCTGTGTGTGTCTCTGCTTTGTTTACCAGCGGGTTCAGAGAGGAGGCGTAGAAGCAGACACTGGGGCTAAGATGAAAGCAAGACCTCGGCGAGCTGTGGAATTCAAGCTATTTACATAAGCCAGCCCTCAGCGCGCACACGCATACACACGCGCACGTGCACACACTCACACAGACGACACACACACACACACACTGGGACTTACTACCTAAATCTTACATCACATCAGGTGTGTGAGCTCCCTGTCCCCATGTTAGGGTCCATCTGCTACTAAGGATATCTGAGGTGACAGGCCTGTCCCATTCATGGCACACAACTCACAGGACTGCCATTCCCTCCACTCCACTCCACTCCACTCCACTCCCCCCCCCCCCCCCCATTTGCACAGACGTTGCTTCACAATGAGCTTAGTGTGCCCACACGGGCATGTCTCCAGCACAGCGGGAAAAACCGTGCTGAGGCAACAAGGAAGCCTGCGGCCGCTCGGCACGCACAAACACACTCACGGCATGACATCATCAAGCCAGAGGCATGCTCAGAGCTTTTAGCTTCTCAGCCTTCCCAAACAACACGACAACCATAAAAACAAGCGAGCATACAAAACTGGAATTAGGCCCAGAGGTCATTTTAGCTTGTATGCATACAACAACAAAAAAAGAAAAAAGGCTAAGCTATTTACCATGGAACATATGAAGGAGAAAAATGTTCATGCATCTCTTCCCAAGTGAATGATTGATGAACAATGGTTAGTGGTTGAGGCTCTATCAGTGCCAGCCATGTTGACACAGGAGAACTATGAAAGACTCCAAACCATTTACCCAGCAGCCCATGAAATCCACAGTCGAACATCACCTTCAGCCAGCATGGGGAGAGAAAAAAGACACTCCTACCATCCATCTACAAAGCCCAGGGGAGTTGTTAGCGACTTTGCTTTATAAATAGCCTGTGGCGTCATAAGACTCCAGATTTGGAACTCTTTGTGGATTTGCTCTGATTTTGCTACGAGTGCTTATTGACTCTGCTGATAAGAATGTGGAAATAAGCAGATAAAATATTTAGGGATAGCAATTTGTGTTCAAGAGTGTTTATTTCAACCTTGAGGCTTCACTACATGGATGAATGGTAGCGGTGTGTGTGTATGTATGTATGTATGTATGTATGTATGTATGTATGTATGTATGTATGTATGTGTGTGTGGGGGGGGGGTTATCAAACAGTAAACAGTAAAAAAAATCTGCAAACCTCTGAACAGCTCCCTATAGGCCATCACTGAGCAGAATCAAAGACTACAGCTGTTGAACAACCAAACTATCACACTGTATTGAAGCCATCATACAGCCCCTCTCAACCCCTCAGTTAGAGGTTAGTGCCGATGTGTCCTTCAGCCTCACCTCTCTCTGCACCAGACTAACACCACACCTACAGGATATTAATCACCTAAGAGGATTTGGCACACAATCTAATTAAGGGTTTACAATGTCTGTTGATTAATTAGACAGAACCATGGGAGAACGTGGCTATGATCAGAGCCTGAGGCTGGTCAACAACCAGCAAACAGAATAATAAGTCAATTCAATGGCAACTAAATTTGTGGTGTGTGTGTGTGTGTGTGTGTGTGTGTGTGTGTGTGTGTGTGTGTGTGTGGGGGGGTGGGTGGGTGAGGGCACTTTCCTGAAAAACAGGCTTGAAAAAGAAAAAAAAGAAAAGAAAAAAAAGAAACTGGCCACAAATTAATTAGGCCACATTCTACAATTCAGCACAATTTCTCTGTTGTAAAGAGGTTTAGTGGACAGGATAACTATGATAAACAATGCCATTTCAGATAAGCCTTAAGACAGGTAGCTATCTATCTATTGCAGCTACGTATCTATTGCAACATAAGATTAGCAGAATAAAGGGATCCTGAAAGAGGCCCTTGGATAAAACTCCTATCTCTCTTCAGGAGCAAGTTCCAGCGTGTTCATATCTTGACACTGGGACATCCACACCGTCATGTCTGGTGATGATATGACCTTTTTTCTCGTAGTCATGGTCTGATAAATCATCAATTTTAAGAAGCACTTCTGAGAACGGTACAGTAACGTTCCCATGTGCACTTCACTGACAGTGAGCCTCATAATACTCCCCAATTACAAATCATTGCGACTTACGAGGTGTAGCCTAGCTAAGCTGCTTACATATAAAAAGTAAAATGGATTTGCAATGGCAGGATGTTGGGGGGGAGTGGAGGGAGGGGGGGGGGGGAATAGGACAAACCTTGTCACTGCAACGGTGCCTTTCATTCATCTGCACTCTCTGAGAGCCAACAGGTGACTCAGGGGAAAGGAATGAAAACACAGGAAATTGAGATTGCACAACAGTTATGGTACACTGAAAGGCCTGTCTCTTTCATCATGGTCCCCACAGACACACGGCATTGCCTAAAGCCCTACAGAAATTCCTTCAGAGTGTATAACCCGCTGCTGGGAAGTCTCTACCTCCGACACCGATTACCCGACTAGGTGTGACAATGGCAGAGACGCAGAGACAGAGAGAGGGACAGCTTTAAACTGAATCCCTTTAGAGCAGACCACTGGATAAATCTGGATCAGGCCTTTGAATCCACCGAAGGTGAGCAGAGGACCAGGGACTGTCTGCAAACGACTACAGGCAAAGGAAAACGTTTGTTGGTGATGGATGAACAATGCTCATTAGTAGTGGACCTAAGTGGGGCAGTGGGGCAGACATGAAGCCTTCATACGGAGCCCTGCTCTTTGACGCAGCCAGAGAAGCAGCAGCCAGAGAAGCTGTAAGTCTACCCTGATCAAGTAACCTGACCACGTCTTCTCATCTGCCAATGGAAAAGCTCCTGGCAGCCATGATTTACCCCTCTAAATATTTCACGTCTTTGTTGACATAAAAAAAAGTGCGGGTCTCGCTCTGGGGAGAAACATCAGAGAGGGATCAGAGCTCACAGACGCTTCAGGGTTTTCACAGAGGGGTGTCACGAATCAGGCTCCGACCAACGAGAGGCGCAAAGAGAGCAATGGGCGCCACCACCGCCTTCTCTCTCTCTCTCTCTCTCTCTCACTCTCTCTCTCTCTCTCTCTCTCTCTCTCTCTCTCTCACTGGAACGCCACCTGTGACCAGAGGGAGGATTTATTGAAATACTTAAAACCTGAGAATTATTACTGAGACAGTGTAGGCAGTGGGTACAGCCTGATTCCCAGGTTACTGACTAACCTACAGTACACAGGCTAAGGGAGAGTATTCAGACTGGGCATTTCTGCGGCACAACTTGATTGAGCCGAAGAGACAAAGACTACTATGCTACTAAGCCCACAAAGACATTTTTTTTTATAGGCTAGTTTCTGGCAGAAGATAAAACTTGAATGATCAAATAGGCCGAGTTAGTGAAACCTTTGACTTTCAAAGATTATAAGGGGGAACTTCCTACTGCACTGTACACTACACTGGAAATGTGTTACTCTTCCTGCATTGTGCCACTTGTTCCTAAAATGCCCCCAAGTCGACAACTGCACTGGGCACTGGGCCAACCAGTTGCTTCTCAAACAGTGCGTCTGAAATGAGAGCTCCCTGTAATCAATTAGAGTCACATGAGAACCACAGCGGCCATGTTCACTAACTCATTTGGCATTTAACAGAACTGATAAAAGCCAAGCTTTCAAACACAATGAAGTTGGCTGGATGCGCTAGTCACAGCCGTGACTGCATGTTACCAACAAGGCAGCATATGTTAGCCTACTACTCCGGCAAGGCGATGTGCCGGTGCTGTGATTATTATGGGAAGTGTATTACTAGGAAAATATGCCTGACATTGCTGCAGTGAAAGAGAGACACGGGCGCCCCTCTTGGAAAACCCTATTCATAAATCTAGTGAGGGAATTCACTTTGACCAGATGAGAACAAGAAAAAAAAATAGAAGAAAATATTAAGGCCTAGAGCAAATATGTATTTCAAGAAGTTGGCAGTAAAACTGAGCCAGTCAGTTTAAGAATAAAAATCAATGTCAAGGTAAACCAACAAAGAGATTGATTAATGAGAGGCCAAAAATAACACCTTCAAAAAACCAACCAATTGATTGGAGGACAAGAGCGATGATAACCCTAACAGCCAAGGTTAAAATGACAAGTGTTCATGTTACTATCAGGAACTGTTGCTAGGGGTTCTAGAGGTTAAACCGCTCATGCATACAACTGGTAGAGCCGAAACAAAGTCACGAGTGAGCAGTAAATACTGGGACAGGTAATATTTCGACCTGGGGCTGATTACTTTTTTTTTTTTTTTACTGAGGTTTGGTTAGTGTTAACCATTAACCCCTCTCAGCAAGTTGATACTACCCTCTGAGACCTTCCTTCCCAGGTTGCATCGTAAAATGGATTTAAGATCCATGGGGGGTGGGGTGCGGGGGTGGGGGGGGGGGGGGGGGGCTGTGAAGATCGAATTTCATAGCTCAAAACAAGTCTGCACACTATTTTTGCGTACACATTCTGATCTTCATAACTTAGGATGTGTTGACAGCTCTGTTCATTGACAATATTGCACACTGACAGCCAAGAAAGCATTGGAGAACCTGTAGGGCATGTTGCTCTCTGGCTCCTTCAACCCGTTACACAAGTCACAGGGAACAATAACACCGTAAATAAACAGCAAGAAGGCCCCTCGTCTCATCAGAAAGTAAAAACCTGTAATCTAGGCCTAGCGATTGTTGTTCTTTCTTCACAACGGCCACATTGGCTAGCTGCCACGTGATAAAGGGCCATCCTTCTGAATTCTCTCCCTCAGCTGTGTTTGTCAACAGAGTGAGTGGATGTATGTAAACCCATTTCCTTCCACTTTGGTGGTCGCATTTCAGCTTCACACATCCACCTCAGAGATGAGCTTCTCTGAAAAGTGGTGTGACCCAAAAAAAAAGAAGAAGAATTTCAAAGTCATTGGATGGATTCATGCCAAACAGTGACCCAAACACACTTCTAACAACGACTGGCTAGTGGCTATTGAACATTCCTCATGCCTGAAGGACACACTAGTTAATATGAACATAAAAGAGTTGTGGATTAAGCTAACCCTACAGAGGGAAATAGCCTAGACTGAAACATACCTGCCATACTTCACATTTCCACACCACATGTGGAGCAAAACATCGCAACCTGACTCCCCTAGGAGTGTTGAAGACCTCAGTCTATGGCCAACTACGAAGGCCAATGACGAATAAGAAACAACCCAAACAAACAAAGTCCATTGACGTGTTCATTCACATAACGGATGAGACATCAGACATTGAGATTCAATTTGTGAGGTGAAATAATGAGCAAAAGCAGTAGGCTAGGCCTAAAAAGACCAAATGACATGACTATGCTGGCTAAGTATAACTAGGTTAAGCAAGTAGTTGAGACAAAGACAACTTTGGTGAAAACATTCACTGTTCACTTGTGTCTATGGGTCTTGTATGTCCCTACAGCACCCTCTCTGTACCCCCAAGCACCTAATGCCCCCCAGCTTGGATATTCATAACCAGCATTGCTTCCATGGCTATATATATATATATATAACCCTCTATCTGGCAACAGTACTGTTTGAGATGAAAACATCTTCTCTAGGTCTGGGCTTGAAAGGCAAGAGGAAAAAATACACATTCAAGCCTGACAAGACCAGAAATAAAACACAAGCTACCCTCTAGTGAACAAGGACACCGTTTCATACTGACAGGTCTGAGAAAACATATGTGACACAACAACATACAGTAGTCAGGCTTCAGTAAGCCCAGGCTAAGTCTATATGTTGGAACAGTGTGCTTGGGAAACAAGGTGAAACTGATACCATGACCAAGTAGCTGATTTAATGAAATGTGTGGAAGCAGGAAAAAAAAAAAACCCAGGAAAAGAGATTTCTTTTAGATTCCGGCCTCTCTCTAAACCCGGCCTAATCCGAAAGGTTAAAAAGAGGGGACCACTAATCCTTCCTACTTTCTCTGCTGTGTACGCCTGCAGACTTGGGGTAAGAGTAGGCTACAAGGCTTATGAGTGAGGGACTCAATCTGTGTGCCTGTTAGAAAAGGGAGGACATTGGAACAATGAGTCAACAATACCGACCGCAAACAAACTCAACCCCCTTTTTTTTTTTTTTTTTTTTTTTTGTGTCCACCGTTATCACGACTCCGATCATTTTGGCGGCATTCGTTTCCCCCCTCAAAGCTCTTTGGTCTTTCATCATCAGAAATCTATGAGCATTGAAGGCAATCAAGTATTTTTAAGCACACGCCGCCAGGTTTGTTTAACGTAGCAGAATCAATATTAATAGAGTGCAAGCAGCAGAGGTTTACACTCAGAGCGGCCCGCTCCCCGTCGTGGTTAATGATTGACCCAAGGAGCTCTGGTAGGTGGGTCGGCTTGCTGGAGATAAAGAGGACCTCTGCCAGGGGGGAGATCAGTGGTCCGGGGTCGGCCCAAGCCACAAACTAAGGGGGTTGGAAAGCATCACCGTGAAATAGATATCTCGCCTATTGATAATATGTAAGCTCTCTCACACAGTAGGCCCATCAGTCACACCACACATCGGTCAAAGTGTTTGACGACTTTAACATAATACCTGACATATATCCTTGTGTAAATTTAGACGATTCTTTCATCTCCGTAGAAACAATGGTAGCCTGATCATGTTACACAGCCTAGTGACTCCCATTCTGCAAACTGTTCCATCTCATGACCATCGAAAATGTAGGTCTATAGGCTACAGGCGACCTCCCTCCCCACAAACCACGCAGGCAGGCTTCTATCTAGCCTACACACACTTTCTACCTATTAATAGCTGTATGAGCTTCGTCTCTGAGGCATTTTGCCATCATGGTTCAGGAGAGACACGACCATATGCTAGGCCCTATCTCCACAGTTGTGTTTCCATGGCAGTGTGGTGTGATGTAGCGGCTCATTAGAGATTAGAACCAGAGGCCAAGGAAGGAGGGAGAACACCACAGCTGATCATCATCTGGACACGGAGAAATGAACATGTCCATCAAGGATGAAAACACGAGAAAATGAAACTATGACACAACCTCGCTTGCCTTGCACAGCCGTGAGGTAAACAGCTGGTGGTTCCAACCTCCAAACAGTTTATGAATGTTTGATGTTATAAAACACATTTCTACTGCAGGCAAACACTGTACAAAACTAAAATAAATAAGTATGAGGAAATCAAACATTGAAGAAATTCAGCAAAGGGCGAGATGCAGTTTTGAGAAGCAGCTGAAGTGTCGTCCATTTTCTGTACTGTCTGTTTAATGTTCATCCTGCTGCCTAGAGGGCTAGCACCATCTGCTACATCATCCTTTGCCTCTCTTATCTTGATGGACGTTTCATATTTGATGCTTGGACGCAGTGACCTCATCCTGATTAGTTGTCATACACTGGTTTTGCTGCTAGAGGGATCATGTAACATTCTAATCTGTCATAATGTTACGTCACTGCTTATATTCTGTAAGTGACGGATAATTGTTGGTAAATGAAAACCCTGAATTTCATATGCAAATCCTCAAAATTGGAGTATTTCCAATTTTACAAAAAGTTAATATGGCAGTCGAGGAGTCTCTCTCTCTCTCTCTCTCTCCCCCTGTTCCCCCCTCCCTGGCCTTGTTGTTACAAAAGTGGATTCGTACTCTGAGCCTGTACAAACTCCTTTGGATTAAGATTATGTAAATAGCCAGCCACTCTAGAAAATCATAATTCTCTAGGGCAAACCGAAGAGCTTCTCTGAAGGACCAAACTCTTTATTTGCCTTGAAGGTGATGACATCCTATCACTCATTCCATTCCACCCATAAAAGGTGACACCAAACAATCTAATGATGGTCATTTCTGCATACTCACCCTGTGGAGCAATTTTATAGGCTATGCATTATCAAATTGTGAAATGCATTTCTATGATTTATTTACACAATTATCATTTGTGGTGAAGCCAAGTCATGTGAACCCGTTTCTGAACATATCCGTGTCCTCACCACAATGACGACATGTTCTCCGAAGTCTCTCACAGTTGCCATCTTATTGACACATGCAACCACAGTGGGGGTGGGACGACATATACTGTTTGATGAGTCAGTTCCATGAAATAGCTGACTAGTACTCAATCACATTGAAGAGGCTTTGAAACTAACCAACATGGGAATGCCACAGACAAACTAGCAATTCCAATGAAGTCCTCATCACTTTAAAATTGGCTTAACTGCACCTGTGGAATGCTTCATACTCTTGCTTGTTTTCTTCTAGGTCACATTGATTACAGAGGGCTCTTCCACCCCCCTCTGAGCCTCCCTCTGCCACCTCTCCAACACTGCTGAGACTGTGACATTTACCCTCTGCAAACCTGAGCCCCAGAAACAGACAGAGTGTTTGTGTACAGATGACTCTGGGCAGGCCGAGCGGGCAGCCTCACAGTGGTCTGGCCACTACCAGCAGTCAGGTAGACAGAGAGAGAATCAGCACAGACAGACACACCCACTTCTCTCTCTCCTTCAGGTTGGAGTCTCAAACAAACAAAAACATTGGCAACCATTTTAAGAGATGCAAAGGCCTCTTCGATTGGGAGACAAACTGGCAATTGCAAGAATCAAGAGAAAGTACACTTTATCCAAATCCTTAAGTGAATCCGATTGAAAGCTACCCATGACCTCCGCAGTGGTTAAGAAGGAATTCATTGCAGTACACCTACCGTCCCTAATTGCCCACAAATTGTGATGAGATTTACAAGATTACAATCTGCCTGTATTAGGCCTACACAGAGATAACATTGCCATACTAAGAATCTAAATCTAAATCTTTGCAAAGATCTCAATCTCTGCCTAAGACTCAGGAAATTGAACACATATTTTCAGAGGAGTTACAAAGAAGTAAGGCCTATGTTTTAATAAAGACCGCATCTTCCAGAAACATTTCCCTACTTCGAAGAGGCTTTGAGGGAGTAAATACTTTTCAGTTTCCAGCACTACTCGCCTACCAAACAGTTGTTTGTCAATTCACTTTTAGTGGGAAAAATGGACCATTGTTTAGCCTAGCCAAACGGTTGATGTTACTGAGAATGCAAACATAAATGCTGTGTGAGAGACCCATTGCCAAACCATAATGGAAAGATAAATATAGAGTATAAATCAGAGTAACAACTGGCCCTGGGCACAACACCACATCATGGAAGGTCTCAAGACAATGGTTGTCAATGTGCCAGGCAAAGTATTAGGATATACTGCGAGATACCTTGAAGATACTTTAGTTCAGTGCCAAGCCCTTTCATCTTTGACTGTGCAGCCACAGCTAGATCCTTGCTGCTGTCCCCCAACGACAACTGGGGAGACTAGACCTGACAGTTCAGCCAATCAGTGCACTACCCCATGGTTGTTCAGGTCTATAGGCTCTAGAGATAGAATCTAGGCCTACAGCTAGACCACATCATGTGTTTGTTTACACAAATACATGGGTCGTTCTATTACAATCTAAGTGACAAGAGTGTTCGTTTCAACCCTAAACATTGAAATTAGCCTACTGATGTTCCAGTGTTGGTAAACAATTACACTGAATGCATGAATGGCTTTCAACTTTAGGTATCAGGAATTAGGCCAACCCTTTTATGTTTTGACGTCAAGTGGCAAAGCCTAATCAGTCTTCATCCTCTCACACTCATGATAGCACTAAAAATATTTGTAGATAAGAAACCATAACCCAATTGTTTAATTATGTGTTAATAAGTGAAGTTATTTACCAGCTAAACAAATGTCTTGTTGACTTAGAATGAACCACAGCCAAAATAAGCCAATCAGATGCTAGTATTCATCCAACTGTATACAAATGCATGTGCTGGAGGCTAATAATCCACAGTAAACTAGTTCACTGTTGTGGAAGAATCAAATGTTATTGGGAAAATATGGGTTGTTGCTTTTGAATAGGCCATGTCAAAACTGTACCCCCTTAAATAAGCATACATCATGTTTACAAAACTGGTATACATAAACCACTGTCATTAAACTCTTACGAAGAAAGAGGTTGTTCTACTGTCTCTTAGGGACAAGTTGAACCATTTGAAGAACTCTTTTGCGACAGCCGAATAAGCTTTTGAGACCCTTTTTTGTGCATAAAATTGACCATTTGCGCACTTGACTAGGATCAAGTCTTATACTTCATAGCACACACACGCCTCGAATCAAACAGATTATCTCATTTTTTAGGCCTATATATCCTTTCCATCCTATGACGATGACAATGATAAACAGAAAAATAAACACATTTTGGGGAAAGTGATGCCAAAGCGACATGGATGCAGCAGCAGCCCGTAGAGGGGGGCGGAAAAACATAACACCTCTCACTCACAACACACACATGCACTATACGAGAATCAACAAAAAAGCTGGCAAAACAACTCCAAACACATTCAGAAGAAACGAGTACAGACACTGTTTAAAAGAAAAATGGAATTCAAATATTACCTTTGGAATATAAGGATTTGGGGGAATTCAGGTCGAGATCCGCGCTGAGAAGGGATATGAAATCAGAGGGCATCGCAATGCCTCTGAGTAGGAGGGGAAACCTGACACCCTCAGATATGAAACGTCGCTGAGCTAGAGCAAAGCTAGCAAGAACCACATCTGTCTCTGTCACACAATGAATGGGCAACAAATATCCCGAGATCGAACAAATAAAAAAGCGAACGGACACATTCGTAGAAGTTGAAGGAGTCGTGCTGTGTGTTGTGCGTGTGTGCGTGTGTGTGTTGTGTGTGTGTAGCCAGCCTGTTAGACCAGCTCCTCTCCTCGGTTAGATGCGTGCTTCGCTAATGTGCCTCGTTGGGTCTATTTTCTCCACCGCCCCGCCCCCCGTGACGCAGACGCGCCAGCCCAGAGACACTGGAACAAGAATCTCTCACATGATAGCAGGCCCTACAGCTACTCAGAAAAAGAACCATAGCAGATAAGTGGAAAAAAAAGGGGGACCAGAAAAAAACCCCACCTTAATTTAGAGCAGCCATAGACGCTAGCTTTCACTATTGCGTTTTACGATTGCATTGATTGACTGCCTGAGCCTATTCTCTGTTCAATTGTGCACAAGCAATTGAATGCCTATAATGGTGACCTAGATGGTGACAGGAATACTGGAACCAGACTGAAACCATAGCTTTCACATTTCTCAACAGCGCAGACAAACGACTTGATCCTTGTGAGAATATCAGAGCATGCTGACATGAGATGTTTATGTTCATCATATCAAATGCAAACCACTTGCAACATGACGTTGAACATGCAGGATTATCATGTGATTCCCTGAGTGACTTGCAGTAAAATGCAAAGAAATTATAGTCTGGGCAAATATTGACTTGGGAGAGCTTCCCACAGGGAAGATAGGCCACCTGTTGAATAAAGTCACCTGAGATTCGTGTCTGTTCATACACACAGAATTCAAAAACAAAATGCCTTACAATGCAGGCCTCTCAAGTGGAATGCTATATCATATGCCTATCAATCATGGCAACAGCCAAACTTTAGCAGCAATGAGATAATTAGCGAAACCTGTTTAAACTGACCATGTAGCATGTGTGCAACAGTGCATATTGATATACTACACATGTTGTTTTTAAATGGTACTGTATGTGAGACTTAGTAATATTAACATCTAATTGTTCAGGCATGCGCCATCCTTGTCACAGGCACCTTTTAGAAAGGCAAGCTTGAGATTTATAAAGATATTTTAAAGGCTGGTCATTTGACACTTACTCTACACTGACCGCTGTCATGTATGAATGAAATTAATCTGAACATCACTGGACAGTCGTGTAATCGCTACACCCACCACCACCTGCACCTTAAAATAGCGTTTCACGTGCCACAGTCTCTATCAGAGTTTGATAATTACTAAGTTAATAAAGAGCAAATGTTTCGTCAGCTGTTTCTAATTGACAAGCTCATTACCCTTTCTATAAAAAGAAACTTCAAACGGCCGGAGCCTCTGTTTTTATGGCCCTGGCCTTGGGATTTAACGTCTTTATTGGTAGCCTTTGATTTAGTCGATAACGGCCCCTATATTTTTTTTCTATGCTTTCCATTCTGAACATATCCTCATTTGTCCCCCATAGCGGACACCACTCAACTGTTAATCTGGGTCCCTAAGGAACATGTGAGGTTAAGACAAACTAACATTGGAGAAGAGCCTACCCTAAGCACACAGACAAGCCTACTTTTACTCCATAACTCACCTAGTTAGATAACAAACCCAAAGTCATCATGCACTGTTATAACCTTACCATAATTTACCATCTGGGAGAGCCAGTAATGAGAGCAGTTGCCAAGGGTAGATTAATATTAACTCTTTAGAAACTCGAGTGAGTTCACGAAATGTCATGATGTCCCAACTTCAAAGAGCTCTCCATAATAAAAATTCAACGCTGTTTAATCATTTATATGATCATGTGAATATGAGCAGCAATGCTAATAGGTAAAGTGTTTGATTTTAGCAGCTTATTTAGAGGTACTGTAGCAAGGCAGATGTTAATCACAGTTATATTTTCTGAGTCATTTTTATAAGTAGATCAGGACAGTTTAAGGAAAATAAACAATAAACAACCGCTTTCTATGAACTTGACAGCCCTCTAGCGTGCAAACCAGAAATGGCCAACCTCATCAGAGCCCGGTACTATTAGCCTACTCATTAAAACACATCATCACATATCTCTGAAGATATTGAACTCCGCAACAAATTCGTCAGTGAAATGCAAAAGGCCAAATTGCTCTCGGATATTCTTTCCGTCGATGAATTATGTTTTGAAAGCTTACAAATGCCAAATGTAATGCAACTGCGTACATTGTGCGCCATTTCAATACCACTGAAAACGAATGTGTTCGTCATCGGACCCCCACGCACGATGACATGAAGGATTCTGGGATAGTGGAGAACTGACAGACAGTCAGCTCCGTAAAAAATATTGTATTTTGAATTACATTTACCCAACAAAAATGCCGGACTTAGCGGTTGAAAATGTTGTTGTCCATCCATTGGTGCTGTTGAGTGTGGTGGATCATTTTAACAGGTACAAAGATTTGAATTACCATGCCAGTTGTCGATTTGTATGAAAATATGTGGACTCATTGTTGTCTCGGCTAGCTTAGCTAACAGCTAAGGCTAAAACGGTAGCTAGCTGCCTGGGGTGGACATAACGCTAGCTTAGCTAACCAGTAAGAGAGATGCCTGTGTGACTTGCCCAATTTACTACGAATTTGTTGATTCGTGGAAATTGGTAGCTAACTTCTTACATGTCCTCATATTTGTTTTCATCAGAATCGGAAAAATTGGAAGTCAGAAGCGGGTTGTGGGTGTACTGCTCGGCTCATGGCACAAGAAGGTACTTGATGTGTCCAATAGCTTTGCAGGTGAGTTTCCCCTTTATGTTCTTCAATCACTTCTAACATCCAAGTCACGCCCGTCGACTCCTCTTCATCTGGCTTGATGGTCCCACTCTGTGCTCTCTTCGCAGTGCCATTTGATGAAGATGACAAGGATGATTCTGTGTGGTTCCTGGACCATGACTACTTGGAAAACATGTACAACATGTTCAAGAAAGTCAATGGTAATTGGCCTGACTGACGACCAGTACCGATTTTAACATTGTACTGCATTTGCATTTTACATACAAAGTACGCCATGTTTCTTAATTCCTTTCTTGCATATAAATGTAATATTTGTCCACTATTTCAGCAAGAGAAAGAATAGTTGGATGGTATCACACGGGTCCAAAACTACACAAGAATGACATTGCCATCAATGAACTCGTAAAGCAGTATTGTACCAATTCTGTAAGTAATGTTGGGAGTGGGAGATTATATGTATTTCATATACAATGCATTCGGAAAGTATTAAAATAATAATAATAATCCTTATCAGTCTACACACAATACCCCATAATGACAAAGCAAAAATAGTTTTTTTTTAGAAATGTCTGCTAATTTATAAAAAAAAAACTGATCACATTTACATAAGTATTCAGACCCTTTCCTATGACACTCGAAATTAAGATCAGGTGCATCTTGTTTCCATTCATCATCCTTGAGATGTTTCTACGATTGGAGTCCACCTGTGGTAAATTCAATTGATTGGACATGATTTGGAACGGCACACACCTGTTTATGTAAGGTCCCACAGTTGACAGTGCATGTCAGAGCAAAAAACCAGGCCATGAGGTCAAAGTAGACAGTAGAGTGGCCAGACAGAAGCCACTCCTCAGTAAAAAAAGCACATGACAGCCCGCATGGAGTTTGCCAAAAGGCACCTAAAGGACTCTCAGACCATGAGAAACAAGATTCTCTGGTCTGATGAAACCAAGATTGAACTCTTTGGCCTGAATGCCAAGTGTCACATCTGGAGGAAACCAGGTTCCGCTCATCACCTGGCCAATACCATCCCTACAATGAAGCATGGTGGTGGCAGCATCATGCTGTGGGGATGTTTCTCAGTGGCAGGGACTGGGAGACTAGACAGGATCGAGGGAAAGATGAACGGAGCAAAGTACAGAGAGATCCTTAATGAAAACCTGCTCCAGAGTACTCATGACCTCAGACTGTGGCGATTATTTGTCATTATGGGGTATTGTGTGTAGATTGATGAGGGAAGAATTTATTTAATCCATTTTAGAATAAGGCTGTAACATAACAAAATGTGGAAAAAGTGAAGGGGTCTGAATACTTTTCGAATGCACTGTAACAGCAGTGATCTGACTTGCCAATTACCACTTATATAAACAGTTCACAGATTTACATGTTATATATATATGTATATATATATATATATATATATATATATATATATATATATATATATCTTTTTTTAAAGGTCTTAGTCATCATAGATGTGAAACCCAAAGACCTTGGTTTACCAACAGAGGCCTACATATCAGTGGAGGAGGTGCATGATGTAAGTACAGAAGGTTGAATGAAGTAATGGTTGTACACACAGGCATATGGTTGTACACTTGTCACCTTCTTGAAATCCATGAGTCTGATGGTAATTACACTTTGTGTTTAGGATGGTACTCCCACATCTAAGACATTTGAACATGTGACCAGTGAGATTGGTGCTGAGGAGGCAGAGGAAGTGGGTGTGGAGCATTTACTCAGGTAAAACGGCAAAGCCATACTTGTGATCAAGATGCTCACAATCTACTCATACTTTTAAAAGACGGAGACCAGTCTTCTCCCCCCCCCCCCCCCAAATGAATCTGGTTGACTAAGAAAAGAGGTCCAAGTCTTTGGGGAAAACAGTTTTATGTTTTGTTTTTTGTTTTTTTCTTTGTCTTTACAGAGACATCAAGGACACAACGGTTGGCACCCTGTCTCAGCGCATCACTAACCAGGTGCATGGCCTGAAGGGACTCAACATCAAGTTACTGGACATCAAAACCTACCTGGAGAAAGTCAGCACAGGCAAGCTCCCCATCAACCACCAGATCGTCTACCATCTGCAGGACGTCTTCAACCTGCTGCCTGACGTCAACCTCCAGGAGTTCATCAAGGCCTTTTACCTCAAGACCAACGACCAGATGCTGGTGGTCTACCTGGCCTCACTCATCCGCTCAGTGGTAGCACTTCACAACCTCATCAACAACAAGATTGCCAACCGAGACGCGGAGAAGAAGGAGGGGCAGGAGAAAGACGACAGCAAGAAGGAGAAGAAAGAGGACAAGGAAAAGGAGAAGGAGAAGGAGAAGGGAGATGCCAAGAAAGATGATAAGAAGGAAAAGAAATGAGGATGCGCTATAAATGTATGGACTGATATGATTTTGGCTACAATAGAGATGATGTTTGTATCTGTTCACCCCTCCTGTTATTGTATACAGGCTTGGTCGGACTCTGTATTTATCTTTTTTGATAAAAGACCACCTCTCATTTTCTGTTTTGATTAAAAGTGGGAAGGGAATTAAAGTTAATCCGTGTTGTTCTTGTGTCTTATCATAATGCTGCCCAGTACATGGTTCCTGTTGACAGAATTCCAGATTGCTATGGTTCAACAAACATTTACAACATTAGAATTATCTTAAGATCTATCATCATATCTTGACCCACATATTGGTACAAGTACACTAGTGATATGCTGACAAATCTTCCTATGTTGCTTTATTTATCCATGCAAAGATACATATAAGAGCCAGAGGCAACAGGTTTTTGAAGAAGTCGTGATACAAGATCCTACTCCTATATAGTGGAGGGTCCTTTGTTAGTGGCAGCGGTACCATTCTCCTTGGGACTGTCACTTTCTTTATTATCCTCCATCTTCCATTTGATTCCAAACAAGCTGCAGAGCTTCATCAGCATCAGGTCCACGATCTCCTCCTCTTCTGAGGGCTGTGGAACAGAGAACAGACCTTTCTAAGAACGTATAGCCAAGTGGCTACTTTACACTGAGGTGTATCGTTATCAACAGTGATGATAACAATGATATGATTGCAAAATAAGCCAATAAACTTAAAGATGTACATATAAATAACCAACATAACACAAGAGCATCACTAATACAATTCTGAAACAGTACTGTACCTTGTGATGCTTTTGCTCTTCACAGAATGCCACCAGGATGACAGAGATTAAAAGGTTCAGCACCACAAAGGTCATGAACACAATGCAGGAGCCAATGAGCAATGCACCAAGCAGGGGGTTGTAATTCAGAACCTGGATTGGAGGAAAAATAACCACCAATCAAATAGCTGCCATAAATCAATTGTCAGGGTGTATTAGAACTGGTAGAATAGAATTCACTAACCTCATCATAGTTAAAGATGCCCAGTTGCAAGCTGACCATGGTCTGAGCCGCATTCAGGAGAGTCCTATAGGAGTACAGCTTCCAGCCATACAGCAGATTACACTGTAGACAGAGAATAATTAGATGTAAACAGTTTTACAGGATGATGACAGATTATCTCTGTTGTTTGAGATGTATAGTACTATAGTAGATATAACTGTGTTGCATGAATACATTATTAAACATTTTCTGTTGAAACACATACAAATCAAATTGTAACGGTCATTTACACAATATACAGGATACCCTCCCTTTACTGTGTTGTTTGGTGATCTTGTCTTTGTCATACACTCAGCTGTTGGTGAATGGTCGTTTTTGACATGCATACACCACACACAGAAGTAGGGTACACCACATAAAAGAGGACTGTTATAAAATGCAGATACATTGGAGCAAGCAGCTGCCAATGTGGGATATGGAAGTTGGAATAGTGTTAAAATCCTTACAGCTATAGAGTAGGCCAGAAACATGATGGTCATGACCACGAGGAAGCCTGATATGTCTGTCCAGGCCCGTTGCAGTGTAGCTGTGATCATGTGCAGCTTGGGGTTGAGCCTCAGCAGGTGCCACAATTTGACTGTAGCCAGCAGCACCAGGAAAGCAATCAGATACCCCAGCACTGCATCAGCTGTGGCTGTCTCATGAAAACTGGCAAACCTATATCGAGAGCAAAGAAACTGGATTTCACTCTGGAAAATAGACCCTTGTTTTCTCTATAAAAATAGAATTAAATAGAATTTAATTTCTACCAATGATTCCCAAAACTGTGTGTTCACTCACTGGTCTTTATGGCTTCTGTAGTACGCCATGTCCCGATTCCCCACCAGAGTCCGCTTGATGAAGACAGACAGCGCGCTCCAGCTCAAGATAATGATGGCCAGGTCTAGCAGGTTCCACTTGCTCTTGAGATATGCCCACTTCTGCTGCTTCATCAGTTTGCCCTGATGGGAAGAGTCAGACTGAGGAGGAACTTCATGACCACAAATATTCAGAGATTATGCTGACCTAGAGATGGCGCTAGTATGCAGCCTAAATGAAGTATCTCCTATCAATGTTTTCTGCTAGAGTAAGCATAGCCCATTGGTGTTTGGTAAAGAAAGGCATAAGAAAGCTTTGTAAAGCCATGTAAAGACAGGCTTACCTGAACAAACATGTAATAGAAGATGAAGAGGAAATAAATGATCTCAGAAGCCATGACAAAGATGTGCAGGCCACCAGTGGACTGGTACAGACGGACACTATGCAGCTCACTGCGAAACTGGAACGCTCCTGGGAGAATTAGATAGATATTCTGAGAGTCTGTCCTGTTTTATGTCCTGTATTATGTCCTGTATTATGTCTAACACATAATAGCGTTGCTTTCATCAAATGCTATCGTGGCTGTCTTACCTACAGCTGTGGTCTCCAGCATGAGTGTGACGATGCAGAAGAGGTTGACATTGGCGTTGTACACAGTGAACTCCACAAAAACTGCCCGTGTGTACATGTCAATCCATGTGTTGTCAAACAGGTACTGAATGGTTCTGCAGACATAGAGGACATTAATTAGGACATAGATGATCACTCAATCCTCAATACTGAATGGGTAGAACTGTTTTACCTCTACAAGAGGTATCGTTGTATCAGTTTGATCATTATGAGGTATTTTTATGTTCTGGTTTACCTGCTAGCATTCTGTGAGTCTGGGCCTAGGTCCACCACAAACCCCCCTCCCCTATAGAGGACCACGTTGCCCCAGATGGGGAAGCCTCTGAGTCGGGCCTGGGTTTGGTACTGCCAAGGACTGCGGAGGAACTGGGAGGCGTTCTCACTCACAGAACGGTTCCAACCTGGCCCATAGGAGCCCATATCCTCCATCTCCCATGAATATGGAGCATGACAGTCTCGGCCAACAGATTGTCGAATGGAGCGGGCGATTCGGCAAGAGTTCTTCTGCACCCTCACCTGACGAAGACGGGCATTACCGACCAGTTTGGAGTTACCATCTGTGATGAACCCTAAAAAACACAGCATATCAAAAATGCAGCAGCAAGTTATAGCCAGAAGATTCAGCAACTTGACACAGACAGTATTGAAGCACATGCATGATTAATACTATCAAAGTTATAAGCCACACTTTCACCAAGACAATTTATTTTATATGTGTAATTGTCTCTTGGATTTTACAATATAAATGTTACCTGTGTATACTCCAAAGAGGTTGCTGAGTAGAGAGGTGTTAGCCCAGGTGAACACATCTCTGTGACTCATGCTGTCTGAGATCCCTTTGCTGAAGCTCTGCTGAATGTGCCGAGTCAGGAAATAAGCGTTAGGGTCCCGCTGGCCGTATGCCACCAGGAGCAACATCCACATGAACCCCATGTAGGCTGCAACAAGAACACATACCTTATAGTCATGCACCGATGTGTACTGTTGGGTGGAGCAGTAGACAACGTTTTTGATACGTACATTTTTATAAAAATTGTGCAATGTGTGTTTATGTTTGTTGGTTTGTCTGTGACTGTGTTTTGCTATTTTGGTCAGATCTCTCTCTGGGGAGGCTAGTGGAGACAGAAATCAGAGGACGGGCTCATTTTAATGCATGGAATGGAATAACACGTGATACCAGTCCTCAGTCAGTTCCATGCATTACAATGAGCCTGTCCTCCGATTTCTGCCTCTAACAGCCTCCCCTGATCTCTCTTTTAAAATACATTTTAAATCTCAATGCGCTTAACCTGCTATAATAAAAGTTATATGAATTGATGAAACTTACTGAGAATCTCCTTGATGAGGGCATAGGCCTTCTGCTCTTTGATCATATTGTTCCTCATCCTCTCAATGTCGGTGGGAGGAGGGGGCTGGTAGAAGCTGCATGTGCTATCTCTCCTGGCTGCCCGCACAGCATCAGGATCATCTGTAGGTGGAATAAATGCGTATTACAACTGACTGTTGTAAATGTGTACAAATAAACACAATATCCCACCAACTACTGTACTATGAATAACAACATGTTTTCAATGAGAGGGAAGCTGAAAGGTTTGTGAAAATGTAGTACGTATGTACCACGGATTCTTAGAGCTTCCTCTAACTGTGGATCTCTATACTCGTCCTGATCAACTTTCTTCAGAACGAGAGCAAAGAAGACTGCCAAACCAAGCACCTGTGACAAGACATTGACAGAACAATAACAATATGATTGTATATAATTATAGTATATGATGTCTTATGGCATACAGTATATTGTTGTAATCTGATGTGTTTCACCTTCAGAGGCTGCGTGATGAGGAGACTCTCAAAGAAGGACACCACCATGGAGATGAGCCAGCTTATAGAGCGGTCCTTCCCATAGGTCAGGCCATACATCATTGTGAAGTATCCTGACACACCGCTGGAGGCTAACACCAGTAACCAGCCCACAAACACAAACCACCAGGGGAGCCCCCCCTGACAGCACCCCTTCTTACTACTGTCCCCGGCAACGCTCTCTGCTGGGCTGGGGCTGCGAGCTAGCTGGTCACCTCCCAGGCTGGAGGAGGGGAGGTGGGACTCTAGCAAACCCTTCATGCCCTGCACCTGCTGCACGGCCCGCCAGTAACTGTCTGGGTCGGGGAAGCGAGAGGGTCCCAGTAGACTTAACTCCTTTTCAACGTGGCGTAGCTGCCTGTACAGATACTGGCTGTTGGTGCTCCATTTCTGGCCTCCGTCCCCAGTCTTCTCTGGACTCCCACACTGGCTGTTCTCTGGCAAAACAGTAATCAACATATTTGTCTGACCTTACCCATTATTACAAATATGCCCTGCCATCTCTGAATGTGCTGAATAGCATCATGCAAATACTAAACAGCTAGAGAGGCATATGAAATATGATGAGCTTTACTTTACACTGTGGTCAGAGTATTACACTTCTAACCCACCCTGATTATCCTCTAAGTGGGATTTGGATTCTGGGGATGTGGCTTCCAGATTGACTGCCTCAAGTGAGTCAATGAGAGATCTGTCTTTCTTGGAGATGTCTGTGTAGAACTCCCCGCCAGCTCGGTTCTGCTGCTTGATAATGTCCTCCACAAGAGAGAGCAGAGTGTTGATGTCTGTCTTTCTTTCAGGCCCCAACTCCAATTCCAAACGTGGGATGGGGCTTTTCATGGCCTTGGAGAGTGACTGGGCGATTCTCTTTATGTCCTGTGATGAACACATAACAAACGTGCTAATATGCAGAGGTATATTGATCGACAGTTAGGCTGAGCACAAAAATGCAAAAAAAAAGATCGATTTGTTGATTTGTAAATTTTCATTGGTTTTCACCATGAGGATTTGAAGTAATTCATTGGTGTGAACAGACTATCTTCACCTTGATGACAGTGTCTGGTGTGATCTCCTTGTGGTCCCTTTGTGGGGAGGGTGGCTGAGAAGGAGACTCACGGCCTGTTTTCCGCTGCTTGGATCCCTCTGCCTTGGGCTTCCCAGGCTTCTTCTCTCGGGGGCGGGTGTTTCTGAAGATACTCACAATGAGGAGATTAACTGGAAACATGATGAATGAACTTTGAACTCCAATCTTCACCTGTTGCCAGGTGAACTCAATATGACCTTCAGAGTGAGACAGATAAAGGAAGAGGGAGAGAGAAAAGATGAGCTCACATCACACATAAAAAATTGTCTCCAAACAGTACCAATTGTGCAGGCTTTCCTACCCAGGTCCATAGTCTGCTCAGAGGGGTCGGTAGGAATACCCCAGAACATGATGCTGGTTAGCATGGTGCAGAGCAGCAGAGAGAAACAGCAGGACACTCGCTGCACACATGTAAAGGTGCTACTTGGGGGCCGGCTGACCACAGAGAACCAGATGTGGCTATCACGGAAATCCTTTGCTGTCTTCATGAAGAACAGATTACTGTTTACAGCATATGAAATATGTGGTTACCATGAGAGACATTTTTCCTTGGTAGAATTTCCTCACAGTTTACCATTTCAAGGTGTAATAGTATTGTATCTCACCTGAACCCTTTCAAATCCATCTCTGTGGCAACAGGGAAAACTTTATCAAGAGTGCTGTCACCCATATCGATGGCCAACCATGAGTTACACAGGAAGTGGCACTTCTGTCCAGTTTCTAGATCCTGCACCATCACCTTGTTTAAGTACCTGCATGAAAACACTGCTATCATCCACTATCTTCACTCTTTACCAGCTTCAATGGAACATTTCAAGGTAGCCAGTTATTCTGCACAGTTCCTGCAATCCAATGTTGTATTGATTTTGAGAATGAGTTCTTCTAAAAATACATGGTGAGACCTTAACATACGTATCTTTTACTCATTAACCATAGGATTTCAACTGAGAGGTAAATCAATCAGCTTTGATGACAGGTTCCCCCCTACCAGGCAGGGTGTCCCCCTGAGTTATCGTGCCAGAGCCTGATGCTCTGCAGCTCCCCCAGGGAGAAGGGTGTGGTCAGCAGGAACATATCCAGCCCACCCCTCTCAAACTTGGGCCTGTCAGGGTCTGTGAGGTGGTGGGGCTCACTCTCGCCCTCCGTGCCCAGCAGAGACACTGTAACCTGCAGTAGCCACAATAGGACAGGATGACTGAATTCATTTATCAGAGGACCACAGATCATAGTTCCCTTGAAACTGTTATTACTGACCTGAGAGGAGGTGGAAGCACCACGCCGATGCCCGGTGCTGATATTCAGCATATAACGATACTCAGCCAAGGGGTCATTGTCTTGCAGCACTGTCACCTTTAGCTAGACAAAATATTCTTTTGAGTTAAATCACACACATCGAAACTAACTACAAAGATAATAAATACAGTCAATTGCAAATCTACTGTATGTATAAAATCGTCCTTCATGGCAGTAGTGGTTGACTGAGGCAGACCTTGGCTGTGTCCTGGATGTCTTTCCTGCGTGCCCACACGACCACCAGGAGATAAGCAACGAAGATGGCACCTACAAAGCATACCACCACGGGGTTGTTGGCAAAGGTGGAAAAGAGTTCCGCTGTGCGGGACACGTCCACAAGGTTGGGCATGACGAAGAAAGAGCTCCCGAATGAGGTCAAGTGATTACATAGGCACTGGGTGACGAATGGTGTGGTGAAAGGACCAACCTAAGGAGACAATAGTTGGTTTATGCATTATAGTTGGACTGTTCAGGGAAACTTGTAAAATGAGGTGATGTTATAGTACTTTTTACACTCACCCTGCAGCCATCTTCACTCCAGGCGGATTTGGTTTCATTCCAGTATTTGCACTGGGCGGCGATGGAGGTAACAGACACAGTGGCATTGACTGATTTAATCCCTGGCTCTACAATGGGTCTCACCACCAGGTAGTGCACCCCAATGTTTCCTGCCCTGTCTTTGGGACTCAGTATCCAGGTGTATCTCTCCTCTGTACCAACAATACACACACACACACACACACACACACACACACACACACACACACACACACACACACACACACACACACACACACACACACACACACACACATACACATACACTCAATGTTAACCATTCATCATGCTTCACAAATGTTGTATGTCTCCACCATTTACAAACACATTCAAAAGGTGCATCACCTTGTGTGGTGCCCACGTGTGGCATCTGAGTCTTGGCTATGTGTTTGTTAGCATTGGGGTAGTCCTTAAACCCCAGGAACAGTTGAAAGGTTATATCCTTAGAGGGCTGAATCTTCAGCACTAGGGTTACGTCAGTTGAAGGGACGTCAATCTTCAGTGTACTGTAATTACCCAAGTCCAGGATTGAGCTATTCACCTGCCCTGCATTAACTCTTGGCAAGAAGATCTGTGAAGAGGAGATACTTACAACCTGAACTTGACTGCTTAAGCACACAGTTGGGAATGCAGTGATTTGAAGGATTGGAGAGGTCTTACCTCGATCTCCTCAGGCAGGTTCTTTACTGGTATGACTGAGCCATCCTCTTTGGTGAGGGACAAAGACCCCACAGTGCCACTGATGTTTCCCCCCTCACTGCAGCAGTGTGGGTTCTTCTCAAAACTCATCATCTGTAATAAAAGAGTTAGTAAAAGGAGTATAAAATAATAATAATAAAAGGAGTTAAGAGAGGGAGGTTCTGAACCATACCTAAACATTAATCAAGAAAATGAAACTTTGACTATGAAACTTTAACTACTTAGATAGATAGATAGATAGATAGATAGATAGATAGATAGATAGATAGATGGATGGATAGATAGATAGATAGATAGACAGACAATAGGTACTTTATTGATCCCTGAGGGGAAATTAAGGCGTTACAGCAGCTCACATCACAAACAACAACAACAAAATAAAGTGACAATAGAATAATAGAATAAAATAGACATCTGAAACATTATATACAATAAGAACAGTCCAGAAAGAAGTAATTGACACAATGAAAGTCCTCCACACACACGCATGCACGCAAGCTTACTCGCACATCCACTGGTTTTTTTGGAGTAAGGACGTCAGTGCCCAGATGAGGGAAGGAAAAGCTGGGGGAGGAGTTTGTTGGGATGCTTATGGGCTGCATATGGATGGTCTCTGGAAACACTCTACAAGAGGAGCAAAATAAACACTCAAGATGATGAGGTAATGAGGCAACCTTTCCACAGTTTGAAACATAACACAAGGTGAAAGATGTTTTTTGATGTTTCAAAGCCTTGCTACAGGTCCCTCTCATACCCTCTGCCTACATTCCTCTTACCTTTTGACATAAATACTGATACCAGCGACACTGACAATGGCAGGGCCCTCATTGACCCTTTTCCCATTCAACAGTGCACTCTGTATGTTGCCCATGGCGCTGAGAAGATAATCAGAGACTTTTTTCTGCCAGGAACAAAAAGCAGGGATGAATATAATATAATATAATAAAATAGACTAGACTGGAATAGAATAGAATAGATTAAAATACAATATCCATATTTCTGCATCATTCCTGGTGTCAGACTCTGGTGTGACGGTAAAGAAAACATGTGTGCTCACGTTTGAAGTGAAGGCCAGCATATTACTAGCTGCCTCCACAATGGGTGTAGCCGCCTTTACCACCTTCTCTCCATCCTGATTGATATTCATGGAGAGGAGGGAAGAGCTGAGGACTGCAAGCAGGGAGCTAGCTTCCACCTGGAGGTGGACCACAGAGCACAACACAGACATATTTTCATGAATATGTTTATTATAGGATGTTTTCTGTGGCTGTAAACATTTTTCCCTATTTTTTTTATGAGGGGCAATCTAAACGTACAGTACCTGGGCAGAGGGACTGAGCTCATCACTCTGCTGGGAGAGTCCTACCACTGTTGTGGCCATCACCTGCACTTGGTGAACTGAGTTGCTGGAGGCATCCTGCAGTACAGTGGTTAAACTGGACAGCATCTGTTCACGTAGCTTTAGGAGACACCAACATTGAACAACGATACTTGAACCATGTATCATATAAATGATCTCACCTGGAACATCAATGAAGTATGCACAGTAACTAACTTCTAATAACCTCCACCTGAGTGTTAGTCTATTTGGGACAGTACCCACCACCCTAACACCTGGCAACAACAACCACCACCACCACCACCACCACCACCACCACCACCACCACCACCACCACCACCACCACACTCTCCTCCTCATACCTCTATCCTGGCATCCTTCTCCTGCTCATTGGAGTCCTGATTCAGCATATTGGACACAGATTGGAACATCTGCCCCAGTGTTTCCCCAGAGAGCAGCCCTTGCTGTTTGAGTTGAGCCACAGTGTCCATAACCTTGGACTGGAGATCCTGCACTGAGGAACTTGAGGGAGAGTTCCGCACCTGGAGAGAAAACATTTAGAGCTCTTATTTCTGTGCTAAGCCTGTTATGGTCGTGAAATGTTATGGTCGGGAATTCTATGACGCAGAAAGGGCAAGACTCCACACATTCAATCAGAATTTGTAAATGCTAGTCATGCTTTTTGGTCATGACAAACCTCTGTGGTGATCGTGGTTTTGGTCTTTGTGATCCCATTTATTTCAGTTGCCACCAAAGACAAAATGTAGTTGTTGCTGCTCTCCCCAAGAGGGAGGAAGATGGACTTTACTTCATTTGTATAACTGCAGAGCAGATGTTGGCCTGAAAGAAAAATGATCTGATGACAGTCTTTGATCCATTTGGAAGCTCAATCATTATATCATTTTCATTGGGTTAGGGTTAGGGTGGTTCATGCCTCGCCCCACCTCTTCCCCCTCAATCACTAAACTTCTCTTTGATGATAGAAAGTGTCCTCAAATTGAAACACTGCAGAGCGGGGATGCTCACCTGTGTCAGTTTGAAAGCAGTATTGGCAGACACCTGGGGAGCAGAAGGCTGACTTTGTTGTGCAGGTGATTTTGAAAGCATCCAGAACGGTGCCTGTCAGAGGGGAAATGCTACAGGACAAGGGGCTGGTGTTGGTTGTCGGGACTGTGGTTACAGGTAGGGTGGTACCAGCCACAGGTGGGTTGGTAGGAGCCACAGGTGGGTTGGTAGGAGCCACAGGTGGGTTGGTAGGAGCCACAGGTGGGATGGGAGGAGCCACAGGTGGGATGGTAGGAGCCACAGGTGGGTTGGTAGGAGCCACAGGTGGGTTGGTAGGAGCCACAGGTGGGATGGGAGGAGCCACAGGTGGGTTGGTAGGAGCCACAGGTGGGTTGGTAGGAGCCACAGGTGGGATGGGAGGAGCCACAGGTGGGTTGGTAGGAGCCACAGGTGGGTTGGTAGGAGCCACAGGTGGGATGGGAGGAGCCACAGGTGGGTTGGTAGGAGCCACAGGTGGGTTGGTAGGAGCCACAGGTGGGCTGGGAGGAGCCACAGGTGGGATGGGAGGAGCCACAGGTGGTGTTGCACCTGGTACATGAATGGTGTACATGGCAAAGCCAGCTTTATGCTTACCTATATATGCATAGAGAGATGATATAAGTGAGATTGATACAACATTGATACTTTGATTAACACTGATTACATTCGGTCTATGAATTGCTTAATGATCAAATAATACACTAACTCAATTTGAAAAGTGTGCAATTAAACAGTCAGCAACTCCTTTAATATGAGACGCTGGGTATAAGAACATCCTACAGTTATGCCACTAAAACTATATTGGAGAGTGAATTCATGAATACCCACCATAAGCTATCATTTTGACATTATAATTGCTAGATTCGGCATCTTGCAGATCGGAACTTTTTATTGTGTATTCATTTCCGCCATCTTTTTTCCGAATCAGAGGCTTTGTCCCTGCGTTTTCATAGCACTCTCTGATTTCTTTCTAGACAGAAAAAAAGGTTTTAATACAAAATGCTGTCCTCATCCACACTGACTTGACAGACAGCCTCAAGATTCTATATGATGCAGTAAACAGACAATTTGTTGTATGCGTTCATTGATCTTACTTGTCTGTGGTTCATGTGACAACAAATGATCAATTCATGCACTGTTAATCACTTAATGCACACACTGTATGAATGGAACATGCCTGAGAGTAACATAGAAACGACTTTCACACTTACTTTCAGAGATAAGTCTTTATACTGATATGTGTTCTCAATATTCCAAGCCACTAACGGGCAGTTGGTACATGTCAGTTTTAGCTTTACATCCTCGTCTGTGTCGACTGGACTCTTACAATTACTAATACAACTGAAAGAACAACAGTTTTTTTCATCAAACACCAGATCAAGACATTCATTAACTGAATTCTGATCAAATCAGCCAGTTAACTTGTCCTATCGCTCTATAACCCCGGGATCCATGCAAAACTAGCCACACTAACAAAATGCCTACTGCAATGTTAATTCATGTCATGACCAGTCATAATGGTGACCGTGATAATTCCAGAAGATATCATTCATTTAAATGGAATCACTCTTCAGTTTTGAGGATGTGGAGATCATGAAGAGATGTGTTGTGGTCTGATCAGCCCCTCCTCCTCCCTTATCTCACCTGATACTGACATCTGGGAACTCTGGCGGAGTAACGGCGAAGCATTTGGATGCTTTAGCCAATTCTTTGCCCTTCTTCTTCGCATGAAACTTGTATTCATAAAACAGGAAGGGCTCTTGAAGACAAGCTGCTGTAATCTCATGGGTCTCCTCTGTTGTTTTATCTTGGCATTTACATTGTTTCTCTATTGGGAAGAGTGGGAATAAAAATGATACAAATGTTTGTTTGAATACCCGGCATGGATATTATAAAGACAGAAGGTACAACATATAAACCACATGAGAGGTTTTTGTTTGCTGCCCTACATTGAGTTATACTGAGAGGTGGGGTATGCTTAAATATTGTGTGGTCTAGTTTATAGCTTTAATTGATACATGCATAGTACTTACCACATTTCCACTCATAAGTTATATCCGATGGTTTGATGTCTTTGATGACTTCACTCAAGTCATTTACAGTCAGTATGACACTTTGGCTGTAGTCTTTGGCAGTGTTTGGACTGGCAGTGATATCCAAGTCTTTTTTTTTTTTTTGGGGGGGATCTCTGGGAACTCTAACATGCGCATCCTTCTGAACATGAAAAAATGTACGCATAAGTCATAATGATTTGTACTTATATAGTATTCTATGATCAAACTGAAAACATCAGAAGTATATGATGAGACATAAAATACTAAAGAATAACATCACATTGTTTGCCTTGTAATGTTTGCAGAGGACACACACACACACACACACACACACACACACACACACACACACATTTATATATATAAATATACTGTATATGTTTTATTGATGAATGAAGGTGATGTGTCACAAAATGTGTTAATCATTATATAAGTTAATATATCAATTTTACTGAGTTTCTTTGGTCATCCTTGTGCTGAATGAGTGCTGAATGATTGTGACAGACAGCTGTTGTGTTCCACATGTCCATATTCACATCCATGTCTGAGAAGACATTCCAGGCTCTAACTTTCACTTTTAAAGCTCCTGTAAAAGAAAAAAATGAAAGCATGTACAGTATGAATGACTAAGAAAACAGAATATGTTCACATCTGTTGTTGGTTGTTGTTGTTCTGATTCAGTTATAGTTTGGATGAAACTAAGTTGATATCTGAAACAGGACATGCACCTTGGACTGTGGTTGAGATATTATAAAGCTGCAGGCTGTTGTTTAGCATGTCTCTGTTCTCTGAGAAGCTGTCGTTGTCTCCAGACACCTGGAAGAAGAGCTGCACTGGGGCTCCCTGGTCCAGGGAGACACTGATGTAGAGGTCAGAGTCTGGACACTCGCCCTCCTCCGCCATCATTGAGGCCTGTAGACCCTCAACAGGCTCCACCAGGCAAAGCTGCAGCTCTGTGGACACTCCCAGGGCGGTGACCTTGTTAGACGCATGCAGGGTCAGCTGGTGGCAGCCAGGACCCAGTTGCTTCCCCATCTCTGGACTGATGCTGATGTTGTGGGGGACGATTCCTCTGACCACTGATGAATTGGCCATCAAAGTCTCACGTCTCTGGATCGTGTAGGTCACATTTGTACCTGCAGACAGCAAAGTAATTCTACTTCCTCTCATAAAAATGTTCTCTCTTGTATTTTTTACCTGTTGGTTTCACCTACCTGCTTCTACTTCAACCTGAATTTGGAATGGGCTGCCGTAGAGAGCCTTGCAGTTAGTGCCATCTGTTGACTGGTTCATGCTATAGCACTTGATGAAACCAAATTCCCCAATGGGCTCCTGAACGGTGATGCTTTTCTGAGCTGTCACATGCCACTCACTGGTGGTACACTCCACCCCAACCATAAAGACACCTGGGCGGGTGTATTTGTGCACCACACTGCTCTCCAGCCTGTGAGAGGACAAAATACATAGATGGTTGGTACTGCAGTAAAAAGCTATCATCTAATATGAATCTATTTGTGAATGAATTAGGCCTCTGATGTCAGATGGGTAAGGTGCTACTCACTCCTCAGGACTGTAGGGGTCAGTGGTGTGCCCATCCCCACTACTTAGGGTGCAGGTGAGATTGCCCTGGAATGGACGGAGGAGCCACTTCACTGTGATGGGTACATCGTCAAAGACAGCGGCCAACTTGCTTAGTAATAAGTGGAGACCTGTAGATCACAGACACAGCTCAAGATTAAAAACCGGTTGAAATGCAAGGAACACAATTGTACGACCAGAATAAAGAACATCCATAATTATGTATCATTATTAAATCATATTTGAAATGCATCTCGTTATCACCACTTTAAATTGTGTATTTATATGTAATGTAAAGTGTTTACACAAAACAAAGAGAGGGAGGGACAGATAGCGGGAGAGACAGGGGTCGAGTGGTCTGACCATCTTTGCAGTGGTACTCCACAGAGAGGTAGCTTCCCAGTCGTGGGCAGGGTTCAACAAAGGAGGACACATCAGCAGTGGCCTGGCACGCCTGCAGTCCATTGCAGTGTCCTGGAAATGACATAGAGGGCATTTAAAAATGGTCTGTCAAACAACAGCAAAATGACTGATTTTGGCACCTCTGCAAGTGCTACAAATCTTAGATATTAAAACCTTGTAAGGTTTTAATCATCGTCATCAAAGTCATCATTGTCATTATCATAGATTTAAGTGTTCCTACTCTGAATGCATCATTCATTGTAGAGGTACCAATGTACATGGTCTAGTCACATTGCTATCACATCTAGTCTAGTCACATCTACTCACATCTAGTCACTTCACAATTGTTTGTTATTCATACATGAAACACTAGGTCATACAGTACAAGCACTAATGCAATGTTAAATATTGACGTCAGCGTATTTGGATTTCATTCATCTGACAACCCTCCAAAGCATTTCAATGGACGGGTTGGGTTTCCACCTTAGCAGGGTACATGGCATCTATACGGCTTCTATTGTTTTCTTTGTGACACAAATACATCTTTTGTGGTGCTTTTCCAATAGCTACTTGCGAGAGTGACATTGAGTTTCAGTGTGTCTGGGCCTTTTGTTGAAGCTATGTTTGTTTTACAATATGAACTGCAATCCATAGAAGTGTCCTGGAGATGACGCAGAATGAATGGAGATGACAAGTTAGGACTAATGATGAATAAGTGGCCTGCTCTGAAAAGATCATTTATTGGAAAGGTACCAGGGCACACTGTCCAGATTAAGAATCAGAATGCCATCTCTAAATATTTGTCATTCATGAAACACTAAGAAACACTAAGCAATAGCTTAAATGCAAAGGTCAATAGTGACGGCAGTGAATTTGGTTTCCATTTATCTCACGAGCCATCAACGCATGTCATTTCAAAGGAAAGCTTCGCTAAGTGGTTTTGCTTTCAGTCTTGATATGTTATTAACATCAATATGGCTTTCATGGTTTTTATGTGTAACACAAAGACATCGTTTGTGGTGCTTTGAGGTGGCTTTGCTGAGGTGGAATTGAGTTTCATGAGTGCTTCTGTGCATCTGGGCTCTTTGTGTAAGTAGTGTTTGGTTTACAATATTTACTGTTCTGCTCTGTGCTTTGCAAAGCCAGCATGTCTTAAAAGCTTAATGTTTAAACACTGTACATAAGGCAGTTGTATTGCAATTGATCCTTACTGAGTTTGAATTGTGTTCAGTGCTGCCTATATGCATCCAGACCATTTGTGTGTTTGTTTTACACTATTAACAGTTCTGTTGATGTTTTACAGGTAACATGCAGCATGTTCTAAAAGCTCAAATATGATGTAAATACTGTAAATACTGTACATCATGCAGTTGTATTAACCTATACCTAGTACCATTTAATTCTATGTCCCCTAGGAAACTATGGGCGGGGCTATTCTTGAACTATGTCTAGTTAAACAAACAAACCACTTCTATATCATGAGTAATGGGGGAAACATACATGGATAAAACTGACAGTTCAACATTTCTAATGATCAAACGAGATGTAACCACACATATGGAAAAAATATATAACAACAACAAAATATTTCCATGCATTTACCCAATGATGTGTATTACACTTCACCCCATACCTGTTACTGAATCTGCAACATCAACCCAGCTACACTCCTCCTGAGTGGATGTGGGTGAGGTAGCAGGATGTGACCGGCAGTAGTGAACCGTCTTACGACCATAGAAGCTGTCATCGACCTCTATCACTTGACCAGAACCACACTGCAGTGTGGCATTGTGGTCTGCACATGTAATGGAACGCCCTGATTCTAAGACCAAAAAGTAAACAGGAGGGAGCAAGAATTCAGTTTTACACTGAACACGTATACAGTAATGTAGGTACATTCTTATTCTTAGTCTCTCTCTCTGTCTCTATCTCTATCTCACTGGCACGCACACACGCACACACACACACACACACACACACACACACACACACACACACACACACACACACACACACACACACACACACACACACACAGCAAATACAAACCAAACTGGCAGATGAAGCGCAGCTCCTGGCTACAGTTGGCTGCGGCCTCCCACTGAAATCCTGAGTTCCTCAGGATGTGGCCACAGCCAGCCCCAGGAGCCGGGTCGTTCACCCAGTTGGAGTAGTTAACATCAGAGCCATCGAGCCAGGAGAGAGGACCTGAGGATGTACATAACGTTCCCACAACATGACTTCAACCTGTTCAACCTTACAGTAAAACACAACTGTAAATGAGAGGTTTTTAGTTTATAATGTATTGGTGGTGTCCTTAAAGGCACCTCCCACTCAATAAAATCACACAAGTGTCATCTACATCAGTTCCCTGGCTGGCCCCTTACCCCCAGTAGCAGCAGGGTCCAGTGTAAGGTTTGGGGAGGCAGGCGCCAGTCCTAGCCACCAGTCTCGCTCCAGCTCCATGTGCTTCTGAAGGAACTGTTGGGTTTCATCATTCAGGATGAAGGCCAGATGTCCACCGCCATGCTCACACCAACCCTGCGCACCGAGGAAGGAATGCTGTAGGCCCACAAACTCATAACAGGAGCCGTCAAAGCTCTCCTGGTACTCTGGACAGGACAGAGCCTCTGTTTCATCCTGAGCACAAGACGGGCATGTCAATAGAAAAGCTGTCAAGATCAGCAGCAAGACAGTGGTGCCGTCCATCTCCTTCTCTTTACCTGTGCAGTGTTACAGGCAGCCTTTAAAGGGGACTGATGTGACGTCAGCTTCTCTGACAACCACTTTGGGTTCCAACAAAGCGCTGAATGCCTGGCTGCCTGGCTTTGTGAGGTCCCAATGGATGCATTGTCCATGTTCACAAATGAGTATAGGCCTACGGTGAATGGGCTATAACAAGGACCTCAGCAGATCACTGTCAATAGCCTCTGGATGCTCCTCTTCCTCCAAAGCTGTCATTGATGAATCAAATCAAATCAAATCAAATCAAATCAGACTTTATTTATATGGCACCTTTCGTGCAAAATTGCAATATAAGGTGCTTAACAATATAATGGAAATACAACAATACAATGAAAATACAACAATACAGTGAAAATAAACCGTGATATAAGGAAATGATAGTATAGAAAATAAGAGACATGGTAGAACAGAGAAACCAGTGTAGCACAATAGAAGAGGGTAGATTAAAATAAGATGGATAAAGAGCTAAACTAAAATGCTAAATGCTAAACTAAAAATGTATGTCTTAAGATTTCTTTTAAAGGTGTTTACAGTTTGTGACGCCCTCAGCTCCTCTGGCAGGCTGTTCCAGAGGCGAGGATCATAGACACTAAATGCCGCCTCCCCGTAGTTCTTTGTCTTCATCCAGGGAACAACTAAAAGACCAGTGCCAGAGGACCTGAGTGATCTAGAGGGAGCATATATTAAAAGCATGTCTGACAAGTATTCAAAATGTTCAGATATGAGTTTGTTAATAACAAAAGTCTTATTGTTTAGTGATTGAACATTAAGAAGTGCCATATCCATTTTTCCCCATCCAGTCTTTTTTAGTGCAGGACATGGAACATTTAATGGGATGGAGATCAGACGTTTAGTGGATCTCACATGTTGCCAGTTGCGACTGTTAACTGGGATGAAATTAGACTGAAAACAGACTGCCCGACTGGCAGAGTTTAGGGAGTATTTGTTTAGTAGTCCAAGCCCCTTGTAGTGACCATGACAGACTGTAGTAACCATACAAGGTAACTGATTTAATTGACTTTGTTCTATTGGCATGGGTGGTGTGATTACCTGGTGGGGGCATGGATTTTCTCAGTCAACTATGACAGTGTGGAGGATGGCAAAGTCCATGTTTGCGGAGAGAAAGTGTGCACCAGTGCGGTTGGGATGGAGTCCATCTCTCTTCTAGTATTTACTACGGTTCCAGAAGAGGTCGAAATTGTCAATGAAGTGGATTCCAAGGGTTGTGCACTCTACCTTGAGCCAGTTGTGGAGAGAGAGAAGCCTGGTGAATCGGCCATCGAGTTGGTATTGGACCAGAAATCAGGATCCTTTTACCTGTGGACAGGACTGTAGCCAGGAGATGTCTGAAATCCCCCTTTAACATCTCAGACTGCTGTTTCCTGGAGTCATTCGACCCAACGTGCACAATGAGCCTGGTGCACTCTGGGTGGTGTTGTAGTGCTGTGGGTAGCTGTTCCAGGATGTCTGACACACAGGCTCCAGGAAAACAGTAGGTGTGGCCCCCCCCTCACTCTAATATCCCTCACGATGGAGCTCCCAAGGACAATGGTCGATGGGGGAGGGTGGTCTGGCTGAGATGAACCAGGTGGATTGTAGGATCTGTAGGATCTGCTCGACTGAGGATGCCGGGATCTGGTTGTGTATGTGTTATGTTCATAGTTAAAGTTAATGGGACTACTTTTATGTTATGCGCATGTACCTTTGAGGTAGTACTGAGCGGCGCATTGATACAGTAAGCTAGAGCAGTTGTGCTTTGGCAGAGTAACGAATGTAATGTAACATGCTCATAGAAAAATCCAGTAAAGACTTTTGTTAACTTTACTCCGGTGTTCATTTGATGTATGTTGTGAAAGTGCAATACACAACAGTATGGGCTGGATGTAGACACTGGAGCAACAGACACAGAGACAGTAGACACCGGGGCAGAAGTAGGGATGACAGGGGCCGCAGCAGTGAGGATGGGCACTGGAGGGGCAACTGAGGCATCAGGAAAACCAGCAGGAGGTGCAGACTGGGTGGCCTGGAATGTATGTAACTGCTCCAGAGCATGGAACTTGTTGCTGAGGTGAAGGACTTCTACAAGACCGAGAGGCGGTGACTGTCTTCCTGTCCACAGTCCTCTGAGGTGGTGGTGCAGGCCCCAGAGGAACACCTTCTGCAATGTTTATTTCCCCGAGCAACAATCCAGGGCTCTGGGGCAGAGGGAGTAGAGCAGTGCAGGTTCTTTGGTTTAGCCCCCAGGCTGGGCCAGGGATCTTCCAGGGGGACTGGTGGAGCTTGATCCACACACTGTGTAATTGATTCCTATGCAAATCAGAGACACTATAAAAACAAAGATATTCATTCCAAAATCGCATGAACTATTAAACTTGCATTAAGATGGGCTCAATTCAACTTCAACTGAGTGACTTTTCTTTGCATTTGAGCTAATTCAGTGTCATAGCAAAGGGTCTAAATACTTATGTAAATTAGGTATTTCTGTATTTCAATTTAATAAATTTGCAGAAATTAAAAAAAAAATGTTTTCACTTTGTCATTATGGGGTATTGTGTGTGGATCGATGGAAAAAAAAAACTATTTTGAATTGAGTCTATAACACAACTAAATGTGGAAAAAGTTAAGGGGTCCAAATACTTTCTGAAGCAAGGTACTAGGCCTAATACTAACCACTATCTAGAAGCCTAAGTGAATAATAAAGACATAAAAACTACACCAGTTGGTTCAACATTTTATTTTTTTTCAGAGCAAAATATATTAGACTATCACTCACAAAAACACAAATGTCCACATATTCTACTGTCTCTGCACATTTTCATACTTTATAAGTGTACTAGTGACACGGTTATTGGGAGAGATATAGTTGTTATTTTCTCTAACATCTTTACAGCTTTGCCTTTAAGATCACAAAAAAGCACTAATCATTTAAATTTAAAAGCATGATAGATTTAATTTACCTGCAGAGACAATGAGTACTGCAGAAATCTTGATACAAGATGTTTTGCTTCTAGGCTAAAGCCTACTACAGCAACATAACTGAATCAGCTCCTCTGAAAACAAAGACAGAGTTGCACTTCGATTTAGAATTAACCATCTATACCTAATGATATAGTGGAGGGTCCTTTGTTAGTAGCAGCGGTACCATTCTCCTTGGGACTGTCACTTTCTTTATTATCCTCCATCTTCCATTTGATTCCAAACAAGCTGCAGAGCTTCATCAGCATCAGGTCCACGATCTCCTCCTCTTCTGAGGGCTGTGGAACAGAGAACAGACAACTCTGAGAACTAGGGTACATTCAAAAATATTTTAATTGCAGATTGGGTTCTACATAAACCTACAGCTGACATGATTGTCTTTTCTCCATGACAAAGCGGATATCACCAACATATAGAGTACCTTGTGATGCTTTTGCTCTTGACTGAATGCCACCAGGATGACAGAGATGAAAAGGTTCAGCACCACAAAGGTCATGAACACAATGCAGGAGCCAATGAGCAATGCACCAAGCAGGGGGTTGTAATTCAGAACCTGGATTGGAGGAAAAATAACCACCAATCAAGTTATGCCATCATGACCACATACTGTAAGTTGTCAAAGTGTAACTGTAATAGAATTCACTAACCTCATCATAGTTAAAGATGCCCAGTTGCAAGCTGATCATGGTCTGAGCCGCATTCAGGAGAGTCCTATAGGAGTACAGCTTCCAGCCATACATCAGATTAGACTGTTGACAGAAAATAACCATATTTAAGATGCCTCATATACTGTACTATGAAAAATAGCAAGACGATGCCCAAGATGGAAAAGGAAGTTGGAAAAGGACATCGCATTGGTGTTCCAGAAAAACCCTTACAGCTACGGAGTAGGCCAGAAACATGATGGTCATGACCACGAGGAAGCCTGATATGTCTGTCCAGGCCCGTTGCAGTGTAGCTGTGATCATGTGCAGCTTGGGGTTGAGCCTCAGCAGGTGCCACAATTTGACTGTAGCCAGCAGCACCAGGAAAGCAATCAGATACCCCAGCACTGCATCAGCTGTGGCTGTCTCATGAAAACTGGCAAACCTAAACCAAGAGCAAAGAAACTGGATTTCACTCTGGAAAATAGACCCTTGTTTTCTCTATAAAAATAGAATTAGATAGAATTTATTTTCTACCAATGATTCTCAAAACAGTGTTCACTTTACTCACTGGTCTTTGTGGCTCTGGTAGTACGCCATGTCCCGATTCCCCAGCAGAGTCCTCTTGATGAAGACAGACAGTGCGCTCCAGCTCAAGATAATGATGGCCAATTCTAGCAGGTTCCACTTGCTCTTGAAATACTCCCATTTCTGCTGCTTCATCAGCTTGCCCTAATGGGAAGAATCAGACTGAGGAGGAACTTCATGGCCAGGGGAGACACCATTATGTCATCATAACCATTAAGCCTATAGTTAAGAAGATCATTCAAGAAGGATAAGCAACACAGTAAGATATGATATTAAAGTCTCCAGACAGGCTTACCTGAACAAACATGTAATAGAAGATGAAGAGGAAATAAATGATCTCAGAGGCCATGACAAAGATGTGCAGGCCACCAGTGGACTGGTACAGACGAACACTCTGCAGCTCACTGCGAAACTGGAACGCTCCTGAGAGAATGATTAGAAGTGCAAATAAATGTGTGTTTTTGGTGCTTCAGAAATGATTCACTGTGCTGCTCTCATAGTGCTACATAGCAGATGTCTTACCTACAGCTGTGGTCTCCAGCATGAGTGTGACAATGCAGAAGAGGTTGACATTGGCGTTGTACACAGTGAACTCTACAAAAATTGCCCGGGTGTACATGTCAAGCCATGTGTTGTCAAATAGGTACTGAAGGGTCCTGTAGTCACAGAAGAGCAGAAAACATTGGGTTAAATAATCCAATATGTACAACTGAATTGAATAGACGTTTTCTTATCATTTTACCTGCTAGCATTCTGTACGTCTGGGCCTAGGTCCACCACAAACCCCCCTCCCCTATAGAGGACCACGTTGCCCCAGATGGGGAAGGCTCTGAGTCGGGCCTGGGTTTGGTATTGCCAAGGACTGCGGAGGAACTGGGAGGCGTTCTCACCCACAGAACGGTTCCAACCTGGCCCATAGGAACCCATATCCTCCATCTCCCATGAATATGGAGCATGACAGTCTCGGCCAACAGATTGTCGAATGGAGCGGGCGATTCGGCAAGAGTTTTTCTGCACCCTCACCTGACGAAGACGGGCATTACCGACCAGTTTGGAGTTACCATCTGTGATGAACCCTATAACAGAAAATAATGGTATTAAGGCTGGCAAAGGCCTGCCATAGCTTTATATAGCGTCACTGTTCACTGTTCATTTTAGAGTTTTATGTTTCTCCATGAAATGTAGAGAATTCTACCTGGGTACTCTCCAAAGAGGTTGCTGAGTAGAGAGGTGTTAGCCCAGGTGAACACATCTCTGTGACTCATGCTGTCTGAGATCCCTTTGCTGAAGCTCTGCTGAATGTGCCGGGTCAGGAAATAAGCATTAGGGTCTCGCTGGCCGTATGCCACCAGGAGCAACATCCACATGAACCCCATGTAGGCTGCAACAAGAACACACACCTTAGATACCTGCACTCATGTACATTGTGGTGGACTTGTGAATTCAAAAGAGGTCCCTCTTACTGAAAATCTCCTTGAAGAGGGCAAAGACCTTCTGCTCTTTGATCATGTTGTTCCTCATCCTCTCAATGTCGGTGGGAGGAGGGGGCTGGTAGAAGCTGCATGTGCTATCTCTCCTGGCTGCCCGCACAGCATCAGGATCATCTGCGCATGGAATAAATGCATTTCATACCTGTCGCTCTTGCACCAGTAAACACAATTGCCCTCCAATTGCCATGGGAGTACTGCTTCAGGGCTCTCTCTGGGGTTAAGATAAGGTACCATGAGATATAGGCAAGTACCTGGGTTCCTGAGAGCCCCCTCCAGCTGCGGATCTCCATACTCCTCCTGATCAACTTTCTTCAGAACAAGAGCAAAAAATGCCGCAAAACCAAGCACCTGTGACAAAAGATCCACAATCAATAACAAAAATGATATCCATGATGTATTATGTCATATTGTACCAAGTAATCTGATGTGTCTCACCTTCAGAGGCTGGGTGATAAAAAGGCTCTCAAAGAAGGACACCACCATGGAGATGAGCCAGCTTATAGAGCGGTCCTTCCCATAGGTCAGCCCATACATCATTGTGAAGTATCCTGAAACACCGCTAGTTGCTATCACCAGTATCCAGCCCACAAACACAAACCACCAGGGGAGCCCCCCCTTCTTACTACTGTCCCCGGCAATGCTCTCTGCTGGGCTGGGGCTGCGAGCTAGCTGGTCACCTCCCAGGCTGGAGGAGGAGAGGTGGGACTCTAGCAAACCCTTCATGCCCTGCACCTGCTGCACGGCCCGCCGGTAATTGTCTGGGTCGGGGAAGCGAGAGGGTCCCAGTAGACTCAACTCCTTTTCAACGTGGCGTAGCTGCCTGTACAGATACTGGCTGTTGGTGCTCCGTTTCTGGACTCCGTACCCAGTCTTCTCTGGACTCCCACACAGGCTGTTCTCTGGCAACACAGCATTCAACTGACCTGTTAATAGGCCTGATAATACATTTGTCATATCAACCTCTTATCCAGTGAAGCCATAACATCAAGAGGCACAAAGAAACACTTCTGCTTTAGCTTGGCTTCACATTCAGGTCAGAATGCTAATCTACCCTGATGTAGTATTATCATCTACAGGATGTGGGATTTGGAGTGGAAATTTACCCTGCAGATTGACTGCCCCCAGTGAGAGGATGAGAGATCCCTCTCTCTTGGAAGTGTCTGTGTAGAACTCCCCGCTAGCTCGGTTCTGCTGCCTGATAATGTCCTCCACAAGAGAGAGCAGAGTGTTGATGTCTGTCTTTCTTCCCGGCCCCAACTCCAATTCCAAACGTGGGATGGGGCTTTTCATGGCCTTGGAGAGTGACTGGGCGATTCTCTTTATGTCCTGTGATGAATACATAACAAACTTGCTAATTTAACATTCCGACAGACAGTCAAGCTTTATGTTATAAAGGGTTTGTAACATGCTTATAATCAGTTTGTAGACCATTGCTACTTTTTGGCAGCCTGAGTAGCAAAGTGATGATCACAGAATTCTAATCATTGAGTTAGTACTGATCCAAAAACTATAGCTTTACAAATTCGTTATATTGTCTTAATGCGTTACCCAAACAGGAAAGTACCTTGATGACAGTGTCTGGTGTGATCTCCTTGTGGTCCCTCTGTGGGGAGGGTGGCTGAGAGGGAGACACACGGCCAGTTTTCCCCTGCTTGGATCCCTCTGCCTTGGGCTTCCCAGGCTTCTTCTCTCGGGGGCGGGTGTTTCTGAAGATACTCACAATGAGGAGATTAACTGGAAACATGATGAATGAACTTTGAACTCCAATCATCACCTGTTGCCAGGTGAACTCAATATGACCTTCAGAGTGAGACAGATAAAGGAAGAGGGAGAGAGAAAAGATGAGCTCACATCACACGTAAAAAATTGTCTCCAAACAGTACCAATTGTGCAGGCTTTCCTACCTAGGTCCATAGTCTGCTCAGAGGGGTCGGTAGGAATACCCCAGAACATGATGCTGGTTAGCATGGTGCAGAGCAGCAGAGAGAAACAGCAGGACACTCGCTGCACACATGTAAAGGTGCTACTTGGGGGCCGGCTGACCACAGAGAACCAGATGTGGCTATCACGGAAATCCTTTGCTGTCTTCATGAAGAACAGATTACTGAAAAATGTACAACCTATGAAGCTGCGGTTACCATGACAGACATTTCTTCCATGTTTTCATATCTTGCCATATCAAGATGCATTTATATCCCATCTCACCTGAACCTCTTCAAATCCATATCCGAGGCAACAGGGAAAACTTGATCAAGAGCACAATCGCCCATATCGATAGCCAGCCATGAATTACACAGAAAGTGCCATTTCTGTCCTGTCTCTAGATCCTGCACCATCACTTTGTTTATGTACCTGCATGAAAAACACTGCTATCATCCACATCTCATGAACATATTGCTGTGATTCTAGTAAGATGCATAGTGACAATAATGTAAGACGCCATCAGCAATGGGTTCCCCTGCCCCTTACTTACCAAGCAGGGTGTCCCCCTGAGTTATCATGCCAGAGCCTGATGCTCTGCAGCTCCCCCAGGGAGAAGGGTGTGGTCAACAGGAACATGTCCACCCCGCCCCTCTCAAACACGGGTCTGTCAGGGTCTGTGAGGTGGTGGGGCTCACTCTCTCCCTCCGTGCCCAGCAGAGTCACTGTAACCTGCAGTAGCCACAATAGAACGTTTTACCAGAGGACATTGTCCCACCATACAGCACACTTGCCTGGGAACTGGTTGCACTGACCTGAGAGGAGGTGGAAGCACCACGCCGATGCCCGGTGCTGATATTCAGCATATAACGATACTCAGCCAAGGGGTCATTGTCCTCCAGCATTGTCACCTTCACCTAGAAGAAGTAACACTTTGAACTAAATCACACACATCAAAGCCAACAGCGAAGTTAATCTATTCACAAAATGGCACATCTAGTAAGCGCTGTATACATAATAGTCCCTAATGGCAGTAGCATTCATTTGAGGCAGACCTTGGCTGTGTCCTGGATGTCTTTCCTGCGTGCCCACAGGATCAACAGGAGATAAGCAAGGAAGATGGCACCTACAAAGCATACCACCACGGGGTTGTTGGCAAAGGTGGAAAAGAGTTCTGCTGTGCGGGACACGTCCACAAGGTTGGGCATGATGAAGAAAGAGCTCCCGAATAAGGTCAAGTGATTACATAGGCACTGGGTGACGAATGGTGTGGTGAAAGGACCAACCTAAGGAGACAATAGTTGGTTTATGCATTATAGTTGGACTGTTCAGGGAAACTTGTAAAATGAGGTGATGTTATAGTACTTTTTACACTCACCCTGCAGCCATCTTCACTCCAGGCGGATTTGGTTTCATTCCAGTATTTGCACTGGGTGGCGATGGAGGTAACAGACACAGTGGCATTGACTGATTTAATCCCTGGCTCTACAATGGGTCTCACCACCAGGTAGTGCACCCCAATGTTTCCTGCCCTGTCTTTGGGACTCAGTATCCAAGTGTATCTCTCCTCTGTACCAAAAATATACATTTGTGCATATATTAATATTGCACAAATGTACAGTACATGTTTCATGTGAAATATGTGATTGGTTCATGTTATCCTTCACCATTCATTAGTACATTTAGGAGATATATCACCTTGTGTGTTGCCCTGGTGAGGCATCTGAGTCTTGGCTATGTATTGCTTATCATTGGGGTAGTCCTTATACCCAAGGAACAGTATAAACGATATGTTTTCTGAGGGGTCCACCTTTAGTACCAGTGTTGCATCCGGTGAAGGGACATCAATGACCAGTGTGCTGTAATTACCAAGGTCCAGGATTGTGCTGTTCTCTTGCCCACCATCAGGCCTTGGTAGGAGGATCTATGAACCAGCGAGGAGATTCATTTACCCAAAATACGGTATGCATCTGTTTCAGAATGTACATCATGTGTCTTATAGCTTGATGTGCTCTCAACAGAAAAGCCACCACTGAAATCTAGTCCAGGATCTGCAGTACCATGCCTGTAATATCAGAGTGTATTACCAGGACAACCATTTGGCACTGGTAATACAACAGAGTTTATTACCAGTGCCAAATGGGGGCACCCTAACGATACGAACCTCAATCTCCTCTGACAGGTTCTCTATGGGGATGACTGAGCCATTTTCTCTGGTGAGGGAGACAGAGCCCAAGGTACCGCTGATATTCTCTTTACTCCAAGAGTACGGGTTATTCTCAAAATTCATCATCTGGAATAAGAAAGAAATTATGAGCCAAGAGAGGGTTTAAACCATACATGACACCATAATCAACCATTATGACAAATGAACACAATGCAAGTCCTGCTCACCAGTAACGACATGCTAACAACTGCTGCATATACTCACCCTCACTTGCTTGCACACACACACACTCACATGCATGCACACATACACACTCACATGCATGCACACATACACACTCACATGCATGCACACATACACACTCACTTGCTTGCACACATACACACTCACATGCATGCACTCTCACCCGAACATCAACTGGCTCCTCTGGAGAAAGGATCTCCGCACCAAGCGGAGGGAGGGAAAAGCTGGAGGAGGAGGAGCTCTTTGGGATGCTTATGGACTGCATCTGAATGGTGTCTGGAGTCAGTCTAAGATAGGGCAAATTGTCACTCAAGATTGAGGCAACCTTTCAGATATGTATTAATACAAACAAAAAGATGTCTTACATGCCTTTTGACATTTCGTACACTACAGGTCCCTCTATTGTACCCTCTGCCTACACTTACCTGTTGACATAAATGCTGATTTTAGCAGTGCTGACAATGGCTGGCCCTTCATCAACCTTTTTTCCATTCAACAGTGCGCTTTGCACATCGTCAATTCCATGAAGAAGAAAATCAGAGACCTTTTTCTAGAAAAGACAAACAGCTTAGTAAGGAGGACAGATACATCAAATTTACTTATATCAAACTTAGTGAAGTAAAAAGTGTGCTTTACATTTGAGGAGAAATCCAGGATATTACTGGCTGCCTCCACAATGGGTGTAGCTGCATTTACCACCTCCTCATCTCCACCATCCTGACTGATATTCATGGAGAGGAGGGAAGAGCTGAGGTCTGCAACGAGGGAGCTAGCTTCCACCTGGAGGTGGACCACAGATGAAAAGGAATCATATTATTTTATTCTTGGTAATATTTTCAGTGATATGTCTTTTGTTGTGTGATATACAATGGTCCCCTGCTCTCACAAGGGGCTAAGTCTATCTAATTTTACCTGAGCAGAGGCACTGAGCTCATCACTGCGCTTGGTGAGTCCTACCACTGCTCTGGCCGTCATCTGCACTTCCTGAGTTGAGTTACTGGGGGCGTTCTGCAGAACTGTAGTTATTCTGGTCAGCATCTGTTCTCGTAGCTTAAAGGGAGACACCATTGGACAACAATTCTTGGAGCTCTTAACCTGGATCTTCTGCACGTAAATTGTATGATTCCGTGTCGAAGAAGCGGATCAGAATGCTTCACAAACATTAGATTTGTAAGTCTATCCAAACAGATTACTCCATGTGTCCCATACTCCCTCCCCCTCCTCACACCCTCTACAGATACCTTTTTCCTGGCACCCTTTTCCGTCGCATTGGAGTCCTGATTCAGCATGTCGGACACAGATTGGAACATCTGCCCCAGTGTTTCCCCAGAGAGCAGCCCTAGCTGTTCTAGTCGAGCCACAGTGTCCTTAACCACAGACTGGAGACCCTGCACTGAGGACCTGGACTCGGATTTTCTCACCTGGAGAGACAACAATTCAAGAGTCATGTTACTCTTGATGTGGAGTAGTCTCATGGATGTCAACCCAATGGAGGAGAAAGGCGAGACAGATTTCACATGTGAAATCATTATTTTTTTTGCGTTATGCTTGATGACTGGAATGACAAACCTGAGTTGTGATTGTAGTGCTTGTCTTAGTGATCCCATTTATTACAGTCGCCACCACAGCCAAACTGTAGTTGTTGCTGCTCTCCCCTAGAGGGAGGTAGATGGACTTTACCTCATTGGTATAACTGCAGCGCAGATGTTTGCCTGAAAGATTACGAAGAATGAAAACCTCTTTGATTAATGTGGAAACTAAATCAATATAACATGTCTTTATAGCCCCCATTAAATCATTAATTCCATTAGATTGACTGTGGGTAAGTGAATATTATATTACAAGACATGTATGCAGATTAGGTAAAGCAAACTTGAAAAACACACTAGAAATAGAATATATACATATATTAGTACCTGTATTAGTTTTAAAACAGTATTGGCAGATGCCTGTAGAGCAGAAGGTTGTTGTTGTGCAGGTGATATTGAAAGCATCCAAAACAGAGCCTGTCAGAGGGGATATGCTGCATGAAGGGGGACTGTGAGTGGTAGTTGGGATAGTTGTGGTTGTAGCTGCCGGTCCTGGTATCTGAATGGTGTACTTGGCAAAGCCAGATTTCGTCTCACCTAAAAGAAAGAAATCACTTCTATGAATGAATCTACCCAAAATATCCATGAATGAGTCATGCATACCTTCAAACAGCCAAATATAATCAAACAGACATAATCGAAAAACAATTGAAGAATCAGAATGCCTTCATGAATCGTTTGGACTTGTGTTCTTTCAAATTCCACATTTTCAGTCAAAGCATATGCTAATAGCTTTGATGTCAAGTTCAAGAAACTCAACATACTTTTGACATTAGATACAACAATTACTGGTACCCACCATAAGCGATCACACTGAGATTCTGAGCCTTAGCCAAGGCTTTTTTTAGATATTCTTTTGACACCGTATATTCAGTGCCATCTTGTTTCTCGATCAGTGGCTTTTCCCCAGTCTTGATGTAGCAATTTGTAAGAGAGCCCTAAAAGAAAAAAGCTCAAAATTCTAAAGTATGTAATCATAGGACACTTACAGTCTTACTGTAACTTACATTACATTTACATTCAGCAAATAATACAGTTTATTCATGCTTCTTTGTCTTATTTGTACGGCACATGTGACAACGATTACACCTGGGGCAACAGGGGTTAATTAATAAATGAAGGCCCTAAAAAAGCACTTACTGTAGTAACACTTAATGGAATTCATAAATATGCCTGTCTGAAACATGCATTATAAAGGAGTCTCAGGCCTACCGCTGAAGGGTCTGGGTCCTCAATATGCCAAACCACTTTTGGGCAATTCGGATTGCATTCCAGTTTTAACTTTACATCACTGTTTGTGTCCACTGTGTTACAATTAGAGCAACTGAAAGAATAAAAGTTAGCTTTTGTCATACAGAAGATCTTCTAAAATATGAATCATGTGCTGAATGCGGACTCAATCAGGCAGATAACTTGTTCCTTTGATAACCATGGCATCAATTCAAAACTAGCCTTATCATAGATTGATACCATCATCATTCACCATTATCCCCCTAAAATTCTTAAATCTTTTTTTTGTCACTTCAACATTTTTTGAGGATGCATTATGAATAAGAAAGTGGTCTGAAGCTCGCCTTCCTTTACCTAATGCTGATGTCGTTGAATTCTTTTGGAATAACCGTGATGCATCGGGATGCTGACATCCTGTCAACCCATGTGTGGCCCACCTTCCACTTTAAAGTAAAAGTACATTCCAAAAACTCAAATGGGTTTGGAAGACAGTCTTTTTTAATCATGTGGGTCTTGTCTGTTGAATTATCTTTGCATTTTGCATGCTCTGTTGGAATAAGTGGGGTAAAATGGTTTGAAAACATCATAAACCTATGCTGTAAGAATAGATAAAGTTCCATTTAACATTCAACATTCTATGACCTGGATACCAGTGAAATACTGTGGTACATTACAGCAACATATTGAAACTGCAACTACCTGAAACAGATGGATAGTAATTAGAGGTTTGTTTGCATCACAGCCCAAAGGGGTACACCTTTTAAGAACCATTAGTACTTACTGCACTCCCATTCAAATTTGCTCCACTTTCCACTAGATAGTCCTCCCAAGCCAGTTACACCAAGCATGACGCTCTGAGTGTTGTCAACAATAGTGTCTGGATTGGCAGTGATTTTCAAGTCATAAGCTCTAGAAACTCTAACATGTCCCTCAGTCTGATGATAAAAACAAATGGATAACAGACATTAACAACAAATGTTTGTGGTTGGCCAATTATAGACAAATTATATCAATGCCAATCTAATTAATAAAGCACAAATTATCACCATCTGTAGATAATTTTTGTGACATACTGTGTTTCCATGGTGTTGGTCTGAGTAATTGCCACAGACGGTTGTGTTCCACATATAAGCATCTACATCCATGTCTGAGAAGATATTCCAAGCTCTTACTTTCACTTGTAAAGCTCCTGTAAAAAACATATATTAACATCTGTTTTCAGTGTTTCAGTTTTTTTCTTCCTGATTATAATTTGTTGGATGAAACTGATATCTGAAACAGGACATGCACCTTGGACTGTGGTTGAGATATTATAAAGCTGCAGGCTGTTGTTTAGCATGTCTCTGTTCTCTGAGAAGCTGTCGTTGTCTCCAGACACCTGGAAGAAGAGCTGCACTGGGGCTCCCTGGTCCAGGGAGACACTGATGTAGAGGTCAGAGTCTGGACACTCGCCCTCCTCCGCCATCATTGAGGCCTGTAGACCCTCAACAGGCTCCACCAGGCAAAACTGCAGCTCTGTGGACACTCCCAGGGCGGTGACCTTGTTAGACGCATGCAGGGTCAGCTGGTGGCAGCCAGGACCCAGTTGCTTCCCCATCTCTGGACTGATGGTGATGTTGTGGGGGACGATTCCTCTGACCACTGATGAATTGGCCATCAAAGTCTCATCTCTCTGGATCGTGTAGGTCACATTTGTACCTGCAGATAGCAAAGTAGCAAAGTAACTACTAACTCTAACTACATTTTTTCTGTCATAAAAAAATGTCTCTCTTGTATTTTTTCCCTGTTGGTTTCACCTACCTGCTTCTACTTCAACCTGAATTTGGAATGGGCTGCCGTAGAGAGCCTTGCAGTTAGTGCCATCTGTTGACTGGTTCATGCTATAGCACTTGATGAAACCAAATTCCCCAATGGGCTCCTGAACGGTGATGCTTTTCTGAGCTGTCACATGCCACTCACTGGTGGTACACTCCACCCCAACCATGAAGACACCTGGGCGGGTGTATTTGTGCACCACACTGCTCTCCAGCCTGTGAGAGGACAACATACATACAGTGCCCTGGGTAAGTAATGGGACTACTTTTGGCTCTACACACATTTGGATTTGAAATCAAACAACTACTATGAGATATTATCATCTTTTATTTGATGGTTTGTGTCCATATTGGTTTCACCATTCAGAAATTTCAACACTTTTTATGCATAGTCCCTCTGTTTCAGGGTACCCACAAGTGATGTGACAGATGTATCAAATGTCCAAATGAAGCACTCATGTTTAGTATTTTGTCAACAATCCTTTGTATGCAATAACTGCCTGAAGTCTGCGACCCATTGACCTCACCAGACACTGGGTGTCTTCTTTGGTGAGGCTCTGCCAGGCCTGTTCTGCAGCCATCTACAGTTGTTGTTTGTTTTGAGGTATTTTTGCCTAAAATCTTATCATCAGGAAATGAAATGCATGTTAAATTAGATTTAAATCTGAAGATTGACTTGGCCAGTCAAGAACTTTACACCTGTTTTGGGCCATTGTCTTCCTTTATGATGAAGTGAAATGAATGTCATTTGGATTTTGAGGCATTTGCTTGTACTTGAGCAGACAAGATGTTTCTGTACACTGCAGAATACATTCTGCTGCTGCCATCAGCAGTTACATCATCAATTAAGTTTTTTTGACACTGTATAATATTGACACAGTCAAGGTAGCCGGTTCTAGTGGCAGCTATACATGGTCTAACATTAATACCCCCTCCACCATGTTTCTCAGATGAGGTGGTGTGCTGTAAATCTTGGGCAGATCATTTTTTCTCCAAACTTTCCACTTGCAATTACTCTGGTACATGATAATATTCATCTTATCTGTCCACAAGACCCTTTTCCAGATCTCTGCTGGCTTTTAGGTACTTTTTTAGCAAACTTTAAGTGACCATACTTTTTGAGGATATCTAGTGGTTTTCACCTTGCAGTGAAGCCTCTGTAGTTCGGGTGGTGACGTATTCTGCATATGGTAGTCTCTGAAACATTTACGCCTACTTTCTGGAGAGTGTTCCTGATCAGTGGGACAGTTGTTTGGGCCGTTTTCTTAATTATGGTGAGCATTCTACTGTCATCTACTGTAGAAGTCTGCCTTGGCCTACCAGCCTTGCGATTTCTCAGGTCACCAGTGCTTTTTTTTCTTTTTAATGGTGTTCCAATCTGTTTCCAAGACTAAGGTTTTGGCTATGTTTCCGATTTTTTCTTTTCTTTTTTTCTTCCTTGACTTTCATTGACACTTTGGTCCTCATGTAGAAAGACACCAAGAGCAGACTCCAGGGCAAACGTAAAAAGCCTATAATCAATACAAGACATTGACAACTCTCTTATGCCTGCACAAATCATGTGACGGAACACACCTGACTTACCGGAAATACCTGTCAAGCCAATTGTCCCATTATTTTTGGGTACTCTGAAATAGGGTTAGGGTTATAGGGGGACTATGCATAAAAAGTATTGTAATTTCTGAATGGTGAAACCGAAATGTACACAAATACCATCAAATACAAGCTGAGAATCTCTCAGTCATTGTTGATTTCAAATACCAACTTTTGGAGTGTAGAGCCAAAAGAAGAAAAAATGCTTCACTATCCCATTACTTACACAGAGCACTGTAGATGGTTGGGTACTGTAATAAAAACCTATCATCTAATATGAAACTATTTGTGAATGAATTGATGAGGTGCTGAGAATGAATCTGATGTCAGATGAGATGCTACTCACTCCTCAGGATTGTAGGGATCAATGGTGTGCCCATCCCCAGCACTCAGGGTGCAGGTGAGATTGCCCTGGAATGGATGGAGGAGCCACTTCACTGTGATGGGTACATCATCAAAGACAGTGGCCAACTTGCTCAATAGTAAGTGGAGACCTGTGGATCACAGACACAGCTGTGATTGTTTGTACCTGACCATGATCATAATTTCCCATTGGTGTTATGCTGATTATGCAGTGTCATGTTTTACATTGTGGTTACACTGAATATGTATCATCCAACTGATAAGAGGTAGACATGTCCCATGCAGATAGACACGTAGTACAAACACGGTACAACAACAGAGGAGTTGGTTTAAGCATAATGCCAGGTAAGTGTATATGTTATGGGGATATACTTATGGGTCTGCACTTCGCCCTTGAGTTTATCATGGTAAGATAGATAAGGAAAGAGACAGTGAGAGAGACAGGGGTAGAGTGGTCTGACCGTCTTTGCAGTGGTACTCCACAGAGAGGTAGCTTCCCAGTCCTGGGCACGGTTCAACAAAGGATGACACATCTGCAGCGGCCTGGCACGCCTGAAGTCCACGGCACTGTCCTGGAAATGACATAGAATTCAATGGAGATGGAACATTTAAAACTGGTCTAACAAACAACAGCAAAGGCATTGATTTTGGCAACATTTGGCACAAGTGCTACAATTATTAGATATTAACAAGTACAACAAAGCCATCATCATCTTCATCATCATAGATCACTGAATATATCATTCATTGTAGAGTTAACAATGTACATGGTCTAGTCACAATGCCTTCACAATGTTTGCTATTCATACATGAAACATTAGCCAAAGAGCTCATACAAGCAATAATATAATGGTCAATATTGATGTCAGTGAATTTGGATTTCATATATCTAACAACTCTGTCAAGCATGTAAGAGGATTAATTTGGTGGGTTGGGTTTAAATCTTAGCATCGTACCAGCATCTATACAGCTTTTATGGTTTTCTTTATGACACAAAGACATATTTTCTGGTGCTTTTCTGAGAGCTACTTACTAGAGTAAAATTTAGTTTCAGTGTATCTAGCCTTTTGTTAAAGCTATGTTTGTTCTACAATATTAACAGTTCTATTAGTACCAAATATAACACATATGTTATGATTTAATCAAATATCCACTATTAGCATATTTGAATTACTGATATCTAAATGGCAAACTGTCCGACACACAAAAAAGGGATTGATTTATCTCCTACTGAAGCAGGAACCGGGAGGACAGTACAAAGGCCCAGTCTGTAAACAAATGTTTCAGGCCCCTCACCTTCCAATGTTGCGATATTGGAAAAATGGATTGTTCTTAAATCAAAAGGTTCTTACCAGACATTATTAATATATCTTTTATCATTATTAATATATTTATATCCTATAAAATGTAAATGATCTTGCTACTATTCATTTTGAGAAAAATTAGATAGGATCTTGAAACCATGGAGAGGGAAATACTTACCCTGATTAATTCGCTAGTGATTTCGCTGTTTACATATCTATTCATGGCTCTACTGACTCCTGGAGAACCCTTTTTCAAGTTATGTGAGCAAAAAATATTTGTAAAAAATTGGAATGGTAATCCAGATAAAGTTAAACATATATCCATGGTTTCAAGATCCTATCTATTTTTGCAAAGAGTGAGTTTGGACGGCCTCTTTGTTTTTATGAGGATTAAAACTGCCTATTTCAAGTGGATTGACAATGGAACACTGTTTAAATCATCGTCCTTTTTGAATTAAGCCATACAGAGTTGGCTGCAATTCCAATTTCATCCTCCAGAAAAGGAGGAGGAACAATTCACACAGCAATCCGAGAATGGATCTGACTCCAAGGTCCAGGAATGGTTGTTAAGTCATAATATTGGTGTGCAGACAGACATGCAATCTACTGCATATTTTAAGCAGTTTTTTAGTCCAAGCCCATTAATATGAATGGGCCCTAATTATAACCCTAACCCTAAATATGAATATACTGTGCATTATAAAGGCATTATGCTCTTAAAAAGCTACAAATGTTCAAGTATCATGAGTGAAACATTCATATCTAAATATAGCATGTGTAATGTGTAATGTAGCATGAGCATACCTGTTACTGAATCTACAACATCAATCCAGCTACACTCCTCCTGAGTGGATGTGGGTGAGGTAGCAGGATGTGACCGGCAGTAGTGAACCGTCTTACGACCATAGAAGCTGTCATCGACCTCTATCACTTGACCAGAACCACACTGCAATGTGGCATTGTGGTCTGCACATGCAATGAAATGCTCAGACTCTGAAAAAAGAAAGAAAAGTGTTTTCTTTTTAACAGTTTAGGTTAATAATTTCAGAGGGAACACACACACACACACACACGTACGCATTTTTGGACTGGATTTAATATATGCATTTCTAATACAAAATGTTCTGAATCCATTTTCGAGTGTGTTTAAGCACACACACACACACGCACACGCACACACACACACACACACACACACACACACACACACACACACACACACACACACACACACACACACACAGATACGCATGCACACACACACACACACACACACACACACACACACACACACACACACACACACACACACACACACACACACACACACTCAGAGCAAATACATACCAAACTGGCAGATGAAGCGCAGCTCCTGGCTACAGTTGGCTGTGGCCTCCCACTGAAATCCTGAGTTCCTCAGGATGTGGCCACAGCCAGCCCCAGGAGCCGGGTCGTTCACCCAGTTGGAGTAGCTGACATCAGAGCCATCGAGCCAGGAGAGAGGACCTGAGGATGTCACACATACCAAATTAGGAAAATGTATTCTGTTCTTAATGTTACCACAATTGGCTGTTCCCTTCTGTTCAACCTGTCATGTGTTTAGTTAAGAATAGATAATAGAATAGGGTAGTTTTTTTATGGCAAGTAGTTATGTACTTCATGACGGATGTCAGAGGCAAACAAATCACCTCAATAGCAGAATTAAGGACATAACACAAGAGAAACAAAGCCATTACAGGACCAGGTGGTGAATGGGTGATAAAGATTGGTCCTTTGTGTAAGGAATTACAAGGACCCTAAATCAAGGGACTGGACAGTGTTTCTCATCAGGCGAGTGCTGCTAAAAGGATAATGGTGATCACTGGCTCTTAGCAATGATCGGACATGAACAGGATACAAATCTCCCAGTATAAGGCCATCTGAGTTAGGAGATAGTCACCAAGCCCACAATCTCGAAATCCCAATTCAATTCCTGCAGAAGAATGATTGCATTTTCAGATTCTATTTTCAATACTAGATTCAACATCCAGATATATTCTAAATGCACCATAGTCCTTCCTCTCAAGATGTGCACAGTATAACAATATTTAACTATGATACGAATGCTATATACACAATTAAGTACTCAACACAATTATCAGAAGTGACTCAAAACATGCATATTGTGTTTTGAAATCATAACAAGGTTGTTGTTTTTTTAATGTAAACCCAATACAAGTCTTATGATACACTGAATGTGATTGAACACACCATTACAGTGAAACAAAACACCCCAAATGGTCAGTAATTCAGAATTTTGGCATAGAGAGTGTACAGCAAGATAATGCTGTGAATAAAACATTTTGTTTTTTCGGTGCGCTTAAAAGCAGCATTTTAAACACTAAAACACGGTTTGTATTGTATGTTGTGGCAGGCTGTGTTGGCACAGTTTTGGCAAGCTGTGTAATCCATGTAATCAAATACCTTGTGTAAGTACTTGTCACATATATGTAAGTCAACAGTCAATGATAAAATGAGCTATGAGAGAGAAAACATGTGCAGTGATTTTTGCAGCATAAAGAAATATAGTTCCAAATAATAGAATAACAATCTGCAGTGATGGGGTTTGAACCTTATTTGTTTGTCAGGCAACTACCCTACCCACTACTCCAAAAAAAGATTTACCGTGAAGTGCAAGTTTGTTAGGCTTACATAGGCCAGGATCATTACAATTTTATTAAGAATCAATGCTTTACACATCATGCTGTACTTTGTTTACAGGAGCCTGTGGGACGTATCCTGGAGAGAGAACGGCACTGCCAGTGTGCCATAGTTGCCAGGCAAAATGTACACACATAGATATAGATTATATTATTTATATATGTATATATAATATTTGTACTGGAGGATTGTAAGTAAGAGATGAAACTGGGAAGTCAGTCATTTAAGTAAATTGTAAAACCTGAAACTTGAACCCAGGACCTCAGTATAGAGCCTGTTTACAAGACAAATATTTAGATTTTTAGAAAGATTACGATAGAGGATTTTGTGAACTATTAACATATTGTGCTGAAAACAATTCACACAGATTTTAGTTTTCCTAGATTTCAAGGGGGAACAAAAGATACAACACAATACTGTAGCTCTGCCTTGGACATATAAACTCAAGTGTTGCAATCGGACCTTGAAGAAGGCCTCTTGGCTTGGTAGTCGCGTGTGTTTTCCACATGGGAGACCCGGGCTCGAACCCCGTCCCTCTTAGCAGTGTAGGTTCTTGTCTTACGTAGCCATACCTCAAAATCACGTGCTTGAAAGCGGCTGCGAAAGGTCATATTTTGATTGGCTCTGAACAGAAGCCCCATCAACTTTTTTAACAACATATGGACATTGCTGGTGGTGTTATTTTTCCTGGAATTATATTTTGGTTGTTGTAACACTACCCATGTTTGCTACCAACTGCTGCGGTCAGGCAAACGCCTTCGCTGTCATGCATCAAGAACAGAGAGACTAAGGCTGAGTTTCTTCCCCCATGCCATCAGGACCCCACCAGTGCCCCCCTCAAGTCACTCACACACTCACTGACATCATAACACACATGCACACACATAAATATCCATTGCAGACTCATCTTCCACTGTAATTATCTCTACTGTCAACCTGTCATTGTATATAGCCATTCCATTGTGTGCATTGCTTCACCACTGTTTATACTGCTTATACTGTTTATACTGTTTATACTGTTTATACAGTATTAATATTTTTTATTATTTCTATTTTATTTTATTTTATTTTAAAACTTATTGTTGCACTACTCTGTGGCACTGTCACTTTTGCATTTCACTGTATACTTGTATGCACGTGACAAATAAAGAATCTTGAATCTTGAATCTACCATATCATACCTTTGTAGTGTCTTAAAGATACATTATGGAGGATTTTGAGCCAAAAGGAGTTCCCTAAATAGTCAGAAATAATGCCCAGAAATGATCTTATTGGTCAAAAAGGGGCACACCTCTCAATGCCTATGAGCATAAGCTTATCTTGCCATGTAAGAATATAAGAGGATTTGATAATCATACACTCAACTCTCAGCAAAACATGGAGGTAAACAATTTTCAATTAAGTATTTCAACAAACCTGATTAGAGGTGTGTTAAACAGACTAACCTGTCTGGGAAAGGTGTTTTAAATATGTGGGAACAAGAGGGTGTTTTTCATTGGCTTCTGTGGCACATTTTAGTACCTGCTCAATCAATGACCTGTAATAGGAAGCATTAAAAAGTATGGACACTCACCCTTCTCTCTGTCAGAGAGTGGAGTGTAAGGCCAAGTAGTCCCCAACATTGTTGCTTTTTGAGGCTTTTATACTGCTTGTAGCTGAAAGTGACCATGTTTGATACATTACCAGTAAGTACTTGGAATCACTGATAGTTCCCGTATCACTCTTGGTTATGCATACACACTTGATCAATGCAACTATACACACACATGGTAGTAAAGCCTCAAAAAGCAAAGGTGGTCAATTCTTATATTCACACTTCAACTGCATTCTATCAGCATCAGTGGCAGAGGTGTGTCTTTCCTGTTTAATGTTTCCTTTTGAATTTAATCGGCTGAGCAAACAATGGATGCTGATGATGAAAAACTCAGCAGCCAATAAAAAAACATGATTGTCCCTGTAACCGAGATAAGATGGTAAACTCACTACTCAAGTTCAAATACTCCCATCCGTGCTGTCAAATTGCTAGCTTTTCGGTGGCGTTGCTGGATTCCTTCGGTATTTGGGAGAGGTGGTCAAGTGTGTTGGCAATGCAGAGATCACAGGTTCAAGTCTTGAGTGGCGCAACTTGGAATGCGAGGACTGTTTGCAGCAATTTCACATCTGTTTCAATCCTATATTTTAATATGGTAGTCCCGATGAGGAGTGTATCAAAAACCCCTAGTAGAGAGGACTCCCAATGAAACGTGTATCAAAACCCCCTAGTAGAGAGGACTCCCAATGAAACGTGTATAAAAAAAAACTCCCAAATAGGAGTTTATCAAAACACCCGAGTAGAGCAGGGACTCCTGATAGGGAGTGTATCAACATATCATTAACAGTGGTTGGAAACCTCAGAGGAAAGCGTGTCATAGAGCTCCCAACAAATAGGTGTTCTAATTCTGTACATGGAGTGTTTCAAAACACCATTGCATGCATGCTCAAACACCTCTAGATTAGAGTTCTGGCTATCTGAGAGGTGTTCCACAACTCTTGAGTTATTGGTGTAACAGCACACTATGTCATGTTTCAAAGCATCTCATAATGAGTGTTTCATACATCCTGAAACTTGTCTCAAAACCTTCACAAAAATGTATTTCAGCACTTTATGTATAGTCTGAAAACACTAGCGAAAAAAAAGGTTTTGAATGCTTTCTATATGTTATAAATCAGTCATCAACGACACAGTCCACATACACTCACTGGCCACTTTATTAGGTACACCTTGCTAGTACTGGGTTTGACCCCCTTTTGTAGCCCATCTGCTTCAAGGTTCGACGTGTTGCGCGTTCAGAGATGGTCATAACCTTGGTTGTAACAAGTGGTTATTTGAGCTACTGTTGCCTTTCTATCATCTCAAACCTTTCTGGCCATTCTCCTCTGACCTCTGGCATCAACAAGGCATTTTCGCCCAGAGAACTGCCGCTCACTGGATATTTTCTCTTTTTCGGACCATTCTCTGTAAACCCTAGAGATAGTTGTGCGTGAAAATCCCAGTAGATCAGCAGTTTCTGAAATACTAAGACCAGCCTGTCTGGCACCAACAACCATGCCACATTCAAAGTCACTTAAATCAACTTTCTTCCCCATTCTGATGCTTGGTTTGAACTTCAGTAGGTCGTCTTGACCATGTCTACATGCCTAAATGCATTGAGTTGCTGCCATGTGATTGGCTGATTAGATATTTGCATTAAAGAGCAGTTGAACAGGTGTACCTAATAAAGTGGCCGGTGAGTGTATATTCCAATAGACGTTAGCACTGTAAACAGTGTCAGTGCAATCTTCTTCCAAATTCTCCTGTCAGTCATTCATTTAATTTCTAATTTTCAAGTCATATGTTAATGCCAGTTCCCTGGCTGGCCCCTTACCCTCAGCTGCAGCAGAGTCCAGTGTTAGGTTTGGGAAGGCAGGTGCCAGCCCTAGCCACCAGTCTCGCTCCAGCTCCAGGTGCTTCTGAAGGAACTGTTGGGTTTCATCATTCAGGATGAAGGCCAGATGTCCACCGCCACGCTCACACCAACCCTGCGCACCGAGGAAGGAACGCTGTAGGCCCACAAACTCATAACAGGAGCCGTCAAAGCTCTCCTGGTACTCTGGACAGGACAGAGCCTCTGTTTCATCCTGAGCACAAGACGGGCATGTCAATAGAAAAGCTGTCAAGATCAGCAGGGAGACAGTGGTGCTGTCCATCTCCATCTCTTCACCTGTGCACTGTTACCGCCAGCATGGATACAGTCTCTCTTTAAAGGGGACTGACGTCAGCTTCTCTGCCACCACACGTCAGCCTCTCTGTTTGGGCCCCAACAATGGACTTATCGCTAGGCTTCTTGACTTTGTGAGGTCCCAATTGATGCATTATTCTTGTACAAAAACAAACAGAGAAGGACAGGCTTATTGTGTATGGGCTGTAATAAGGACATCAGTCCCCTGTGTCAATAACCCAGACCTTCCTCTACCTCTGAAGCTGCCATTGTCCTTGTAACACTTCACAGTCTGCAGGGAGAGATAAGCTTTACGTGTTTTGGCACAAACAGATCAATCAAGACAATTGAGACATTGAGACATCTTTTTCCCTTGACAACATCATGTCATAATACAAACAACAGAGATGCATTTGTATTGTATAGTTCAAAACAGCTTGGAAGGATCTGCTGCACAGTGGTGGAGTCTACTGCGTGCAAAAAGACTGTTTTAGCCCACAGAGCTAAAGCCTAGAGCAAAAGCTCAGGGAGATAACACACACTCACTGAGCACTTTATTAGGAACACTATACTAATACTGGGTAGGGCCTCCCTTTGCTCTCAAAACAGCCTCAATTCTTCGTGGCATTGATTCCCCACACCATTACACCCCCTCCACCCTGAGAAGGTGTACAGGTGTTTCTAATAAAGTGTTTGGTGAGTGTAAGTCTTCAGGTCTCGGGGGAGAACCACCTCCATTACACTAGTGTGGTTCAATCAGGATATTTATTTCTCATTGTTTTGACAAATCCTTCAGAATCTTGGTTTCAGTGGGACCGTAGACCTACTGTCCTACTACAGGCCCAGGTGTTAATCACTGACAGGAATTATCCCCTGTAAAGCCATAATCTTACAGGTCACATAAGGCCAATAACTATAAGTGTAATAATAAAGGCAAATAAACTACAATGGTGACGTTTCAAGTCCAAAGTTTATGCTCCATTTTCGAACAGATTACAGACAATCTAGAATATAGCATACATATATCTGACAGGACTATTGATTCATTTAGAACATATTTGATCAACTTTAAGGGCTCTGTAGAATAAAGCTTTACCTTATAAAAATGCTTGACAAATACTTTGTGGTTGGACTCAGAGGCTTAATGAGAATGTTAACTGTTCAAATATAACTCTTCTTATCTGTGTATGATGGTGGTTTACGGCAATTATAATTTAGATAACCGATAAGCAATCAGGTTGTTTTGTAATTTTACATTCTATCATTGGAAGACACAGTATCATCCCACTACGCTGTACGTGACCATAGCATGTGGTACCGTTATGTAATCAATTTCACAGAGTATGCACTTCTCAAACCAGGTAGAAGTTGACGACCCGTCTAAAGATTACGTATATAACCATCCCTGGTTGAAAAGGAACCACAACGGTGTCTTGTGTAGTGACACCGCCGTAGCGGACAGGACTGAAAATGCAAGTCGCATTCTGCAAGAACGGATCTGAAACGCCAGAACCTCTTAAAGCAGAAATCAAAGGTAGAGAAGTCAAACCCCTCGCTTATAGCTGCTCTATTACAGGGTTATTTTTTATAGAGAGTTAATCAGAGTTTTCATTTACTTAATGATGTGTTTTATGTAGAATTGTTATCGAGTTAATCGCATTGTTGTGACAGTCCAGTTGTGATGTCTTGTCAGTATGTATTCCCTTGTCAGATAATGTTCCCCCTCTATTCATTGTGGTTTTAAGAGGTATATAAGGCAAAACTTTATTGATGATGGCTTACTTACATTCCACCATTGCATTCCAAGTGTTTTCCTGCATTTTAAGAATATTTTAACATTAATTATTTAATTCAGAACATTAATTTATGTTATCTCAATTTGTAAATTTAACACAAAATGAATCAAAATGTTTGACTTGAACAATATATGATTACAAATGTAGTCAAACATATGTCATCTGCAAGTATCAGAAACGTCTTACAGATTAATACATTAAACATAAAATATACATATTTTTTAACTACATCATTATATTCATAATTACAGCCTATCTAAAGTGAATGGAAATAACAAAATCACTGTTATAATATTTACAAAAATGTGATGAACAGGGGTATAACATGATTGGCAATAATTACTGAAGTAGTAATTAATCATAATTGCAAAGGTTGCAAAATATAACATTAATATTCATGGCATCATCAATAACCATAATTAGTCATCACAAAACTGCTTTGGAGGACCAAGTGTCATAAGTGTAAGCCACTATCATTGTTATTTTTACAATAATGTTCATTAGATTATTACACACATTCTGTCAGAGAGGGAACACTATCTGAAAACAGAACACGATCTGACACAACACCTTTCTCAGTCTATTTAATTTAAACTGATTAAACCTAGAAATTAAATTACAGTTGCTAATAGTAGAGGACATATACCGTATTTGTCATAACATGTGGTGGCTTTAGCTCTATTGATCTCTGAAAAAAAAAGTGTTACTTTCATCCAGGTTCTCCCCCTACTATAGGAACTTGACTAACTGTCAAATCTCTTGAACCTGTGACAAAAACTAGGTGTATATCAAAATGTAACTAGTGGGACAATTTACCACACTGGCCACAGACAGTGCACACAAGTAAGATTTGGACAAGGCACGGTGTAGAATAACGGATCTACAAATCACTGGGTCCAATATTTCAAAACTTTGAATCTAGAATGACCTGGATTATTTTTTGCGATCCAGGATCAGATCTATCTGGCAGATTTTTAGTAGTATAGGGGAAATCAGCCAGTTCGATCTGTTCCTAGATAGCATTCTGATCCAGATTAAAAGTTTTGAAATACTGGGCCCTGCTGCAAGAGATAACGATTAGATTGTTGAGAAATACAGTGCCCTGCATAAGCATTTTTTCTACTTATGGCTCTATACTCTATACGTTTGGATTTGAAATCAAACAATTTCTATGAGGTTAGAGATTGTGTTTTTGTACATGTTGGTTTCACCATTCAGAAAACAAAAAAAAAACTTTTTATTTCAGGCCACCAAAAGTAATGAGTCATATAATGTCCAAATTAAGCACTTATGTTTAGTATTTGATCAATCCTTTGCATGCAATTACTGCCTGAAGTCTGCGACCCATTGACCGCATCAGAAGCTGGGTATCTTCTCTGGTGACGCTCTGCCAGGTCTATACTGCAGCCATCTTCAGTTGTTGTTTGTTTTGAGGTATTTTTGCCAATGCATGTTCAATTGGATTTAAATGTGAAGATTGACTTGGCTAGTCAATAGCTTTGCACTTTTTGGCCCTGAAAAACTCCCTAGTTGCTATGGCAGTATGTTTTGGGTCATTGTCTGTATGAATTTGGAAGCATTTGCTTGTACTCAAACAGACAAGATGTTTCTGTACAATTCAGAATACATTCTGCTGCTGCCATCAGCAGTTACATAACACCATAACACCCCCCGCACCATGTTTCACAGATGAGGTGGTATGCTGTAAATCTTGGACAGATCCTTTTTTCTCTAAACATTCTTCTTGCAATCACTCTGGTACATGATAATATTCATCTTATCTGTCCACAAGACTTTTTTCCAGACTTCTTCAGGCTTTTTAGGTACTATTTAGCAAACTGTAACTAGTGGTTTGCACCTTGCAGTGAAGTCTCTATAATTCGGTTCATGATGTATTCTGCAGATTGTAGTCTCATACTTTAACACCTACCTCCTGGAGAATGTTCCTGATCTGTGGGACAGTTGTTTTAGGGTTTTTCTTAATTATGGTGAGCATTCTTCAGTACCCCACTGTAGAAGTCTTCCTTGGCTTACCAGCCCATTGCTGAGTTCAAAAGTGCTTTTTTTTTCGTTTTAAAAATGTTGTTCCAAAGGTGAACACAAAGTCTACAATCAATACTAGACATTAACAGCTCTCTTAGGCCTGCACACATGACCTACTTTTCTTCCGCAAGGTCATCATGATAATAATACAAGGCAACCAAATACAGAGGTTTATTGATTCATACATGGTCCCTGAAGCTGATCACACACTTGCCTGGATGGGGCAGCTACATTAATCTGTTCTCAGGTCTAGCTCCTTACCACTGTGATAGGAGAGAGACAGTCTGGGGGAATAGGCAATTCATCAGCCACATGACTTTCTTGTCATCCTATTGTTTATAACAGTTTAAAAAGGTTAAGGTTTAAGGTTTGTAGTCCTTATTTCATTACAAACCTTACAAGAGGAATCAGTCAAGTGTCAGGTGTCATGCCTAAACCCCTTGGTAGAACAATATCCCAGTATTTTTAGACAGAGGTAGAAGATTCCAGATTCCAAGTCTTCAGTGAGGATTACATGTATGTTTTCTCATGTGTTTGCAGGCTCTGTTCCTGAATGGCTGCAGGGGACACTTCTTCGCAATGGACCTGGACTTTTCAAAGTGGGAGAGGCCGAGTACAACCATTGGTTTGACGGCATGGCCTTAATTCATAGTTTCACCTTTAAAGATGGTAAGAGGGGGACAAACAACACAAACTATGGAACAAATAATACAATCAAATTGTTTCCAAAGCACTTAAGGCTGAAAATGTTTGTGTTTTATAGGTGATGTGTATTACAGAAGTAAGTTCCTGAAGAGTGATACCTACAAGAGAAACACAGCAGCAAACAGGATTATTGTGTCTGAATTTGGAACCATGATCTACCCAGACCCCTGCAAAAACATATTCTCAAAGTAAGTGCTTCTTTTTTTAAACTCTAACCAGATATCTAGATATCCCACATTCCTACTGTAACTGAGTGTCCCATGATTCATGCGATGTGATGTTAACAGTAGTTTTAAGTCTGTGTTTTGTTTTGTCTTCCAGAGCATTCACCTACCTTTGCAATGCAATCCCTGATTTCACAGATAACAACCTAATAAACATCATTAGATATGGTGAGGATTTCTATGCTTCATCAGAGGTCAACTACATGAATGAAATTGACCCGATGACCCTGGAAACTGTCCGAAAGGTAAGTTCAATTTCAGTTATTAAATCATTCTTCTGGAAACTTAACATGACTGGCTCTGACTTCTCCTCCATCATGTAAACTAAACCATAGGTTAACTACAGGGACCACATTGCTGTGAACCTGGCGACCGCACACCCTCACTATGATGATGAGGGCAACACCTACAACATGGGCACGGCCATCATGGGCTTTGGAAAACCCAAATATGTCATCTTCAAGGTCCCAGTCGATGCATCAGGTATCAGAAACAGTATCATTTTGGGATTACACGTTATCTTATGGTCTACCACTATTTACCTGGCACGGTCTGTCATACTGTATATTCTAGTCTTCATAAACCATCCCTATGAGCCCTCCTTACACAGTTTGGGGGAAATATGTCCCTGAATGACCACACTATATTATTAAATTAGAATATTCCTTACCCTTCCAGATAAAGAGCGTGGGAAGCCAGCCTTGCGGAAGGTGGAGCAGGTGTGCTCTATACCATTCCGCTCCACCCTCTTCCCCAGCTACTACCACAGCTTCGGCATGACGGAAAACTACATTGTCTTCGTTGAGCAGCCCTACAAACTGGACATCCTCAAACTAGCCACAGCTTATTTCAGAGGGGTCAACTGGGGCAGCTGCCTCAAATACGACAAAGAGGACACTGTAAGCTTTGCCTGTTTGATTGATTGGCAGAATGGAATAATGATCTTCTGTGTTTCATTTTGATTTGATAACGTCGGTTGGGCAACACTCCTTAACCTTCCATTCTCTCTCTCTCTTGGCTGTTGTGTTGTTTAGACGCTGATCCACCTGATCAACAGGAAGACAGGGAAGGCTGTGTCCACTAAGTTCTACACAGATGCCCTGGTGGTGTTCCATCACATCAATGCCTACGAGGATAACGGACACGTGGTGTTCGACATGATCACCTATGAGGACAGCGGCCTGTACGACATGTTCTACTTGGAGAACTTGAGGCTGGATAGCGAACAATTAATCGAGAAAAGAATCTTCTCCCCACCAATCTGCCAGAGATTCGTCTTGCCTCTCGGTGTTGACAAGGTATTCAGATTCGGTTCTGCGTTGTACAGTATGCATTGATATGACAGTGTGGTTAAAGTATCAAATCATATACCGCTATGAATTAACTATATATTAATACTGTTTGATTTATATACATTATCTAAAGATAAACACTAGTCTAATGTCTGTCATAGGACACTCCAAGGGAAACAAACCTGGTGACACTGACAGACACAACAGCCAAAGCAGTGATCCAGGAAGATGGCTCTGTTTATTGTTTGCCTGACACACTGTTAGAAGGTGAGACACTTCCGATGCTTCCAGAGCATCACAGTGCTGGGTATGAGATATGTACCAGGCCTACTACTGGAAAAAAACACACTAAGGCCACCTACACACTTTTGGCTCGACAAACCAAAGTTATTAGCAGTAGTCACTCCCATTCTCATTCTCTACAAACGCACCTATCAGAGGGGAGGAAATGCTGCTGTATGTATGAGTACTGTGCAAACTTGAAATAAGCACTAAAAAGAAATAAGCACTATTAAGCATTAAAAAGAAGACTGAGAACTGAATTTAGCTTTAGTGTGTACAGTGCCCGTGAGAGGTCAAATGCTACATAACATATTAGCTATATAATATTAGCTCGTAAGGGATGATTGAAGGACATATACATGTATATTTTTCATCCTTTCATAAGACTTTCATAATGTAACCCCATTTAAGAATATGTGTTCATTCATCTCCATGTGTACACAAACAGGTTTGGAGTTACCAGGGATCAACTACAAATTCAACTGCAAGAAGTACCGTTACTTCTATGGCTCAAGGGTAGAGCTTTCTCCACACCCAAATAGGGTATGGTATCCTCCTCATCGATCTTTCCTGACACCGAGAAGTGGCTCCTCAAATCTCCTGTACTGATCTACTGCCGGCTTGTGTTGTTTCTTATAGATTGGGAAGTTGGACATAGTGACCAGAAAGCACGTGGAGTGGACAGAGGAGAATTGCTGCCCGTCTGAGCCTGTCTTTGTTGCCTCACCCGGCGCTGTGGAGGAGGATGATGGTGAGAGAACAATACCTCACCTCAAAGCTACAAAGCCTTTATTAATCACCAGATATTCATGTCATCGTGGAAGCAGTGAATTGATATCTTCTTTGTTTTATGTTTTTAGGTGTCATTTTGTCCTCCGTCGTCTCACTCAAACCAGAGGTACCCCCCTTCATGCTTATCCTCAATGCCAAAACCTTTGAAGAAATTGCTCGTGCCTCAATCAACACCAGTGTTCACATGGATCTGCATGGATACTTCATTCCCTCTCAGAACACTGACTGACATGTCCAGCAGGGGGAGTTATTGCACTTTTCAAAGATGGGGCAACCTCTCTACTAACGTTGATGCCAAAACAAGTCCTAAAGTAGAATTTACTCTAATTTGTATATGATTTATAGAATTTGTATATGATGTTAACAAAATATCTACCACTTAGTGTTTTTTGAAGAATCTGAAACAGAGAACCATAACCTCAATCAGTGGTTGTATAAAATCAGACATTTTTAATGTAAAAAATATTGCAACATCAACATCAGTCTGTAAAGCTTGACTTGATATCTTCAGTGCCTTTAGTCATCATAATGTAAATGTTTTTAATTTCTGGGTATTTCATGTGCAACAAATTGCTAATTATATATATTTTTTAAATGCTAGTGATGCAAAGCAACACAGCCCCTTTTGAATGTGAATTCAATATTACTTTCATGTGTTTAACATGTACTTTATCGTCTGTTTTAAAAAAAATATATATAAATAAATGTTTTGTAAATGGAGCATAGCGTTATTTCAGGCAGGGCACTCTAAGTCGCAGCTGTCGGCACAGCTGTCCATCAGGTGACAGGAAAGGAAAGCTGGTTCATACTGTACCAGCTTTCCTGCAAAAACACCATCACATGTTCAAGGGTCAGTGGCTTAAAAGCAGCCAAGTTTACGCTCCTCCATAGTATCAGTGTGACATGGTTGCATTGGCTATGACAGTAAGTTTTGTGTGGTTGTCCCATCCACCAACCCCAGCCTCTACCCACTCGGTGGCTCTGTATGTAGCCTACCTATGGGGGCTTGATAAGTCATCGGCTCCCTGCCATATTGTATACTTATATGTTGTGGTCATTTAACTCCCGGGCAGGGAGCTATACAGAGCCAAGCCAACCTATTACGCCAAACTTAAATGTACAGTATTACTATTTTCATGTAAAAATGCTCAAACTGATGTGAGTGTCCTGACTGAACCACTGCTATCTGGTATCTAAACATAGACTTATGTGATATATGACGAGATATGACGTTATTACTGAAAGTGGAATGACCTCAAAGATTAGGTTATGGATAGTGATTCTGTAGGTGCAAGAACACGGCAATGCAACTTGATAGCCATATGAATAAAAGTCTGCCTCTGGTACTTTCAACAATTGGTACTTTCCTTAAAATCAATATGTTTTTATTAACTTAACTGAATAGGACCACTTAATATCTTAAAGTGAAATTTAACTATTAATGTAATGTTAAGTGTCAAAAACTTAAAAACTATCAACTTCTAAGAACCTCTGAAGGATGGCATCTTGAAAGGGTTATTTTTGATCATGTATGATACATTCCTACAAATCCCACTGCCATGAGGTGAGACATCTCTTCAACCATGAAGTAAACGTTTTAAACAAACCTTATTAAATTTCTTGATCCATAATTCAATTAATAATTTCTTGATCCTTGATCCATAATGAACATAATTCATGTTTGTATACTACTGTGGCACAATTTTGATGAAGATGATGAACAGGAGTCAGATGTAAAACAAACAAAACATGAACACAACAGAACAACCATACGAATATATTTAAACATTTAACAGTGTTTTTTTTAGATGGTATGTACTACACTACATAATATAAAAACGTTTTGTGAAACCAAAACAATAGTATTTATAACAAAAAGACAGTAACCCTCCAGATAAATTTAGACCAGAAATTAAACATGTAACAGCAGTGCTACAACAAGTCATAAGTGTCAACACTGAACTATCAAGCAAGTATTTCCAGAAATCGAGACATTTTGTGTGAAAGGTGGAAAGAATGTGTTTTCTTCACAGTGCTACCACCAAATGATTAAGCCTAAGCGTTTCATTCCCCTAAAATCACATCACAATAATCACAACAGAACATAGAGTGCCTAATACTTTTCTTGGAGCTGCAGGGACTTCCAGTAGAGATGATCTGCAATATTTACATGGGTTTTTCATTTCATATTTTACTATTACATGACCAGAAATCTAACAACCTCACAGCAAAACACACGTTACCACACAAGCTAGAAAGTTACTCTGTGGATGAGGAGTAGTTACCTCCTAGTGGTCACATGACCCTCCCTCATGCTTATCTCTACCTCATGCTCAAGTCTAGTCTTAAAGGGACACTTCAACATTTCTAAACCTTATATTCATTTTCTCTGTAGTTTCTATCTGTAGTTATTATCTATTGTTTTAATTACATTCTAGTTTGTAACACTAATGTGTATGGGTGCTATTGAAGATACACTGTAGACACAGTAAAAATGTACAATCCCTTTCTGCAAGTTCAAAGTAAGTACCACTCTTAAGCTACATTTTAAGTTATTTTTTTCATGACAGTTACATCAAAAGTAATTTAATGAATGCAACAGGGTTGAAACACAATTTGGTTTCGTGCCTTGTACAGGTAGGCCTATAATCCTGACACCAATTCCATGAATAAGGTAGGGATACAGGAAAGGTTGTCAGTCGTTACAGGTAATTCCAAGTATTTATAAAACAACATGTCACACTAAACCATCTTATCTTTAATTAATATACTGCATGTGCGTGACCTTTTCCAATAAATATTTTAGCTTGCCAAGTTGGGATCTACAATCCTGTTATGTTTTATGTTTTATCACCACCTTATCATGACAGAAATAGGGATATCAACATCGTTGTGTTTTACAGATAATTCCTGGTCGGTCAAATTCCCAGAAAATGTTTAGAAAATCTCTCTCTACTTCAGTTACACTGATTAGGTGAAATATGACTGTAAAACACATAAATATAAAGAGCCAGAATTTCTCATATCCACATCCAATCCACTAATAACAAGTAACAAAAACAAAAACAGTGATCAACACCTTTTTTTAATTGACTGACATTCCTCATTCATACCACATGATAATTGGTAGAAGAAAATAAGATCAGATAGCTTCTCTGAGTTACAATGCAACTTTTGTTGAGTTGGCTTGTCTTTTCCAACATGCCAACAGTAACAGGAATCCGACAGTTGATTTTTCTAAGTATTGTGTTGTATCTTTACTTCAAAGAAAAGTCATATATTAATAATATAAAGTAACATAAAGTAATACACTTTTTCCAAGAACAATATAGTGCACCTTATCACAACATAATGCACCTTATCATAACAGGTTCAAAGGTACCTCAAATAACCTTTATGGTGCATTGAAGAAGATTCTCTCCACAATCATTCTTATAACTCAAATGCAAATGAATAATCGATTAAGTTGATGATTTTGACTGTTTCTTTGTATTTACATATCTCCACCTAAACTCTATCATTGTTTTCTTGTCTCTGATTACAGTTTTTCTCGACGGCTTACACCATTTATATGAAACTGAAGTTCACATGCCCACAGTGATATCATACATGAGCACAACAGGAACATATATGAGCACAATGTTTTCATCTAAACAGTTAGTCATTTCTCATTCCTTTTACACAAAATGCAAATGTTAAACATATTTTTGCAAAACAGTTAACACAACTCTCTACATAAGACACACAAATTAAGTGTTGACAAACAAAACTGAATTATTTCCTTACACCATATTTCTCCCATTATTGTGAACCTCTACTCCATACACAGTAACTCTCATCTCTGAACAGTTCAACTAACAATCAGTCAGTAATCATAACTGAAATAGGTCATCAGTAGGCCTGGCAGACAGGAGAGAATAGATTACTGTAAAAAAGCATATTGGCACTTTTTGTCAAAGTCAAAGTCAAAGTGGCTTTATTGTCAATTCTTCACATGTCAAGACATACAAAGGAATCGAGAGGACGTTTCTCACTCTCCCACGGTGAGACAGATAAAGTGCCCAGGCACAACAGATAACACATACTAAAAGTAAAACATTCAATAAAAATAATTTAAACAGTGTTCTACAGTAATGCCATTTTTGTTGTTACACTACAACTACCTGCTTGATTTTGAATATTTTAGATGAATTGGACTTAGATTTATAAGAAATCATATTTTCTGTAACAGTTGCAGTACTACCATAAACTATATATCAAAACCTTTTTTTGAAATGTGAAACTCTTACTGTTTTTTCCCTTTGTTTTCAAATGAAAGTTGTTCAACCTGCAATACATAGTGATGGTTATAGTATTTAGTGTGTCATTATGAAATGATTGGTGGATTGAACATTTCATTAGATGACAATGGATACTGTTTTGATGCACTGATTTGCTTTTGTGACATGTATTCTACGTTTTGAGAGTTATAGTGCATTTTGCGAAATAAATGTGGTATTTTGGCAAACGTGTTAACTCTTTAGGGGAAGGGTCAACTGTTTTGAGAAGTTAAATACTGTTTCAAGAAATGCGCTCAAGCAATTGAGACAAACTGTACCAAACCAACAAAGTGGTTTTGGTGATATATGTGGTATCTGACTGGGTGCAAATGCAGTGCAAAAAAAAACCAATTTTTTTTTGAGTCAGGTTTGTTTTTGAGTCACACTGCAAGTAGAGTCTCAGTAACTGCACATGTTCCACTCACGCATAACCAGGAGAGAAGGGTTGCGCAACCCAACACGTGTGAAACATGACATGAGCTCGAAATCATTTTCGAGCTCGAAGTATTTCAAAAGCCACCCATATAAATTATTTTATGGATTTGCATATCAACATGAGTAGTTGCTGTTTATATTCATGAATGACGGAACTTTGAAAAAAATAACACATGAGAGATATGGGTATTATAAATAACAAAACAAGAGAAATGTGAATGGGCTCATTTCCTTCCTCATTTATCAACTAGGCCTAGTTCAAGGCAGGTCTATTGGGTGACGGGATGGGGGAAGGGTCAGTAATTGATCGATCAGGGAACCATAACCATACATTACAAAAGGTGCTACATTTCCACTGACCTGAGGGTCCATCATTAAAGTTGGGTGTAAAGCAGGTATTTGTCACAGGTGGCCTTCTTTTCAGGCTAGAGGTTTTGATTTGATGGACAGCGCTATTGAGCTGGAGCGTGAATTATATGCATCCATTCACAAACGTTTTTCAGATATAAAGTTAGGCTAAAGTCTGGTTAGGTGTGGCATGATTAAAATAATGACTTAAATATACACAAAATCAACATCTTTGAAATGATGCTTTAATGACTGAATTACAAATAATGATTTTGAGAAGTCTGCAATTTATATTCAACCTAAATTTGCCTAACCTTTTGCGTAAAGTTCATTCTTGGTTTTTTACTTTTTACTAAGTTACAGCTTTTGCAGTTGTTGATGTTTCTGGAACTCAGAAAAGCTCCTTTACTGCATGTTAAGTAGTTCAAATATTTATGGAAGAGTACGTATAGTCTGGTTGTGCTTTGAGTCTAAGTCTAAGCAGTCTAAGTCTAAGTCTAAGCAACTTCTTATCTGTCTTGAATATCACCAGACAGATAATAAAGACAGATAAGTTGAATAACCTCTCATAGGCTGCCTCGTGAAATTTACAGCCAAGGGTGTGGTTTTCCGTGTCCTTTATAAACCTTGTGCTGAATTCCATTCTCGCAAGACAGCGAGAGTTAAACAAGGAACTAAACAAATATGGCTTACGACTACGCAAAAAACAAAGAGGAGAGACCAGATCCAGTAAATGCGGAGATCAAAGGTAATTTATTAAAACGTGGAAGTTTTACAGTCTGCATAATTTCGTTGCTGAGTTGTTGGCTGGTTTACAGTAGGCTTCGATGATATGGAATTACTCTCCAAATTGGATAATGGCACAATAAATTGCCAGGAGATTCTGAAGGAATTGAGCACACAAGCCCACTGTAGTTTATAACTTGAGTGACAATGGAACATAGCCGATGACATTTATAATGCTGTTATAAAACTCAAACGAAATTATCTTGACTTGCAGGTAACCTTCCCAACTGGCTGCAAGGCACTCTGTTGCGCGTCGGGCCGGGGACGTTTTCAATTGGCGAGACCACCTACGACCACTGGTTCGACGGGCTGGCCCTTATGCACAGCTTTTCATTTAAAGATGGTAAGATTAATGGAAGTGTTTCTGACATTTGTGATGGAATAATTCAAACAGGATAACAATAAATTTTTAATAAATACATCAGTAAATTCATTAATAAATTCAGACAATCTATCCAATTCAATTTGGTCTGTTGCTTAATCCTTGCTGTGGTCCAATATGGGTTGTACAGTAAGTGCAGTAAATGTATTTATCCATCTTTAGCTATTGCAATTCTGAGAAAACTAAATCCAGTGGTCTAACCATCTTGCAGGAGAGGTAATCTACAGAAGCAGATATTTACGTGGAGACACATACATGGCTAACATGGCAGCCAACAGAATTGTTGTATCTGAAATGGGGACAATGGCATACCCAGATCCGGGCAAAAACTTCATCTCCAAGTGGGTTTCATTTACTTCATAACTAATTATAAACAGCTCGCTCTGGTACATTGTAAATACAGTTGAAATACAGTATTTATCTATGATGATTTTTGCTAAGACCTATTGATGTTTATGGTGACTATGACTATACTGTTGTTGATGTTTATACATCAGGGAACACCTACAATTTAGTTGCAATGACAATGGCAAAATGTTCAGATTGTCCTCTTTGGTTTGCTTTGTCTGTGCTAAATTATATATGTGACCCTATCAAACAAAAACAACTTCTTGCTGATCACATTTTCCCATCTCTCATTCTTTTCTAGAGCAATTACCTTTCTGAACCACACCGTGCCAGATTTCACAGACAACTGTGGGAACAATTTTATCAAATATGGGAATGATTATTATGCCACCTCTGAAACCAACTACATCCGCAAAATAGACCCTGTGACGCTGGAGACTCTGGATAAGGTAATGCAAAGTCTTCATTCGAGTTGCAATCCTGGAGGAACGTAATTGCTTGTTATTTATGAACATTTATGAACACTTTCTTTCCTCCTCAGGTGGATTACCTCAAGTTCCTGGCTGTGAACTTGGTGACATCCCATCCCCATTACGATAAAGAGGGAAACACCTACAACATGGGCACGTCGATAGCCGAGAAGGGCAAGACAAAATACACAGTATTCAAGGTTCCAGCCACTGGTAAAGGTACGTATGTCCACAAAACAGTTTATTTGTGTTTCGTCCCTTTACTGATGTAATTACTATGTACTAAGTTGTCAGGGGGATTGACAGTTCAGTCATTGTGTCAAAACCACTAATTTAAGGTAGCCAGCAGACAGAAGCATAGCACCCCAGGAGCTGTGTGGGAGACCTGACCTAACCTCAACATAAGGAGTTGCTATCTCGGAATCTTTGACATTTTTAACTTGACCGTCACACCTCCTTGATATTGATCTTAATGGATCGTCTTCCACAAGATTCTGAAATATTTCACAGAACCATTACCGTACCTTTCTGGAATAGTGTTGAGGCAGTTGCGTCATAGGTAGAGAAAGATCCTGAGCCGTTTTGTACAATTGCTCCGACAGTTAATCCACAAATAAACAATTGATATCAGATCCATTTGTTATTTAGATCTCATACAAACATTGGCATCCAAATCTCCTAAAGAGGCCTTCTGTACTATTAAACCAGGTAGCACACGTTGGCTGTACGTTTACATTGGAACAGAGAGGGCTTATAGCATATTAATACCATTGTTCAATAAAGTGTCGTTCCCAGCAACTTGTGTATTGTCAACCAACATGAAGTAATTTCATGTCTTCCCCCTCAGATCCCACAGCTCTGAAGAACCTGGAGGTGATCTGCTCTGTGCCCTGCCGCTCTCTCCTCAGCCCCAGCTACTACCACAGCTTCGGAATGACAGACAACTACTTCATCTTCATCGAGCAGCCATTCAAACTGGACATCCTCAAGATGGCAACTGCATACATGAGAGGGGTCAACTGGGCTAGCTGTCTGAAGTTTATGCCTGAGGAAAATGTAAGGCTTAAATAAGAGTCATTATCTTTCGGACAAAACTGAAGGAAAATGTAGGCATAATTGTAAAATGTTTGATAAGCCAACAAAAGTGTGTTCATGTTGTTGTCTGATTACATAGTGCCTAAAGTACTTGTTTTGCCTTTGAACAGACTCTGATCCACCTGATAAATAGAAAGACAGGCAAAGAGGTCGGGACCAAGTACTTCACAGATGCAATAGTTGTCTACCATCATGTGAATGCCTTCGAGGAGGATGGACAAGTTATCTTTGATGTCATTGCCTATGAAGATAACAGCCTCTATGATATGTTCTACCTGGCAGAGTTGAAACAACCACAGTCCAGCAGAACCTTCTCCAGACCAGTCTACAAAAGATTTGTTCTTCCCACACAGTCTGACAAGGTATGGCTTATTACTAATGAAGAAGGCTATCTTGAACATGTGCTGTATGTGTGAGTGATGTCAAGGGAGAATGTTGTGCACCATTATTCCAACTAACAGTCTTTGCTTGTTTCAACGCTTACTGAAGGGGTTTGATGTCGGAGAGGATCTGGTGACACTTAAATACACAACAGCCAGCGCTGTGAAGGAGAAAGATGGCAAACTACTTTGCCAGGCAGAGGTTCTCTGCAAAGGTAAGGCCAAAACTAAAATGCTGTCTTGTGTTACGTAGACACTTAGAATACATAGCAGTTAATTTACTTCCCCAATATTTTGATATTGATTTTGTGTGGTTTTGTGTCCCCAAATCTAATATAACAGGCGTGGAACTCCCCAGAATTAATTATGACTACAATGGCAAGAAGCACAGATTTGTCTACTTGACATGTGTAGAGATGTCAGCAGTGGCCACAAAGGTAAAAGTCCATGTGATGTCATCACTGTTAATGTAACTACGGTAAATGTGTTTTCTAATCTAATCTTTTGTGATAAAAACTGTCATTGTAGATAGCTAAATTTGACATTGAGACGAAGACGATGACTGAGTGGGAAGAGGACAACTGTTGGCCATCGGAACCTGTGTTCATTCCCAGGCCCAATGGAGAGGGAGAGGATGATGGTAAGATTGTCATACAGTGCATTTGGAAAGTATTCAGACCCCTTCACTTTTTCCACATTTTGTTATGTTACAGTCTTATTCTAAAATGGATTCAATTAAATTTTTTCCTCATCAATCTACACACAATACCCCATAATGACAAAGTGAAAACAGGTTTTTAGAAATGTTTTCTAATTTATTAAAAATAAAAAACTGAAATATCACATTTACATAAGTATTCAGACCCTTTGCTATGACACTCGAAATTGAGCTCAGGTGCATCCTGTTTCCATTGATCATCCTTGAGATGTTTCTACGACTTGATTGGAGACCATCTGTGGTAAATTCAATTGATTGGACATGATTTGGAACAGCACACACCTGTCTATATAAGGTCCCACAGTTGACAGTCCATGTCAGAGCAAAAACCAGGCCATGAGGTCCGTAGACCTCCAAGACAGGATTGTGTCAAGGCACAGATCTGGGGAAGGGTACAAAAACAATTCTGCAGTATTGAAGGTCCCCAAGAACACAGTAGCTTCCATCATTCTTAAATGGAAGAAGTTTGGAACCACCAAGACTCTTCCTAGAGCTGGCCGCCCAACCAAACTGAGCAATAGGGGGAGAAGGGCCATCGTCAGGGAGGTGACCAAGAACCCAATGGTCACTCTGACAGAGCTCCAGAGTTCCTCTGTGGAAATGGGAGAACTTTCCAGAAGGACAACCATCTCTGCAGCACTCCACCAATCAGGCCTTTATGGTAGAGTGGCCAGACAGAAGCCACTCCTCAGTAAAAAGCACATGACAGCCCGCTTGGAGTTTGCCAAAAGGCACCTAAAGGACTCTCAGACCATGAGAAACAAGATTCTCTGGTCTGATGAAACCAAGATTGAACTCTATGGCCTGAATGCCAAACGTCATGTCTGGAGGAAACCACGCACCGCTCATCACCTGACCAATACCATCCCTACGGTGAAGCATGGTGGTGACAGCATCATGTTGTTCAGCGGCAGGGACTGGGAGACTAGTCAGGATCGAGGGAAAGATGAACGGAGCAAAGTACAGAGAGATCCTTGATGAAAACCTGCTCCAGAGCGCTCATGACCTCAGACAGGGACAAAGGTTCACCTTCCAACAGGACAACGACCCTAAGCACAGAGCAAAGACAACGCAGGAGTGGCTTCGGGACAAGTCTCTGAATGTCCTTGAGTCTGGACTGGAACCCGATCAAACATCTCTGGAGAGACCTGAAAATAGCTGTACAGATCTGCAGAGAAGAATGGGAGAAACTCCCCAAATACAGGTGTGCCAAGCTGTAATCGCTGCCAAAGGTGCTTCAACAAAGTACTGAGTAAAGGGTGTGAATACTTATGTAAATTTGATATTTCAGTTTTTTATTTTTAATAAATTAGCAATAAATTAAGGCTGTAACATAACAAAATGTGGAAAAACTGAAGGGGTCTGAATACTTTCCGAATGCACTGTAAATAGTCCTCAATGTCATATAGAGTATTTCGGTGGTGTATTTTAATGGACATACGTACATTTTCACAATCAAATATGATTTTAATGAAAGGAGTCTATGTTCATATTGCAGACTGCATCTTTGTTCTTACAGTATGCCCCCTCTACTTTCAGGTGTGATCTTGACATCAGTCATCAACTCCAATCCAGGACAGTCTGGATTCATCCTGGTCCTTGATGCAAAGTCCTTCAAGGAGGTGGCTCGAGCAAACGTGACTTCAGAGCTCCACATGGACATGCATGGATACTTCATCCCACAAGGAAATTAGTCTGACTTAAAGTCTTAAAGTATCTCTCTACTGTACACTAGCATAATGACAACTATGGAGGACAAAGGTCTAGACCTAAATATGCCTTGTAAATAAGGCTGTCCAAACAATTACCCAGTTCTAATATAGCTACATTTTGCACAACACATGATGAAGTGAAAATTAAGTGATAATTAAGTAAAGTATAAGATATAAAACTTTCATGCTTTCATTACTAGTAAGCTTGATTACTATAACGCTCTCCTGTCTGGTCTACCCAAAAAAGCAATTGGTCAGCTGCAACTGATTCAGAATTCTGCAGCACGTGTACTGAATAAGACCAGAAGGAAAGGTCACATAACCCCAGTTTTAAGATCTCTGCATTGGTTGCCTGTTTGTTTCAGAATATATTTGAAGATTATTTTATTGGTTTACAAATCATTACATGGCCTTGCATGAGAGTACATATCTGACATGTTTTCAGGTATGTACCCAATAGAACCCTCAGATTCTCTGGCACTGGTCTTTTATTTGTCGCAAAGCCTAGGAGCGAGATATATGGGGAGGCTGCTTTTAGTTTTCATGGCCCCAACCACTGGAACAGCCTACCAGATCATCTAAGGGCAGCAGAAACTGTGGATATTTTCAAAAGAAAGCTTTTTAATTGTATTGTATTGCATTCTTCTCTTAGTCTATTTAGTCCACTTAGACCACCATCACATTATAAGGTGTCCAACCATCAGTCCTCTTTTCTCCGTCCAAACTTTTTTTACTCTGCATTTTGATGTCTATAAGACTTATACTATATGCACCTTATTTTAACAGTTTGTATCTTTTGTTGTAGTACATGACATTGCATTTATGTAATAAATGTGCTATACAAATAAAGTGTGATTGATTTATTCATTTATAGTGGTTTGATATGTATTGTCTTGGGAAATAAAAATGATTGTAATACAAATGGATAACTATTATTTATATCATGCCCCCCCCCCAAAAAAAAAAAATCATGCGCTTTACTGGTCCAAAACAAGGAGCAGTGGAAGTCTCCCATCCGAAGAGGGCGCTAGTCACAAAGGAGAGGGTAAACATCGCTGACGTCATATTATAAGGACGAAAAATACTGTGACAACCAGGGGCATGACTTTTGAAACGATCAAAAAAAAAAACTGAGGGTGGATTATATTAGTATCGAACATTGCTCCTTTTATCTTCAGTGTCACTATGATTTCTATTTCTAGACTGCTTCGCTCAAATCAAGTAAATACATTTTATTGACATGCGTTGGGTACCGTTACAACTTTAATTTAATCCTAGGTTGCATGCTTAACCAGTTTGTTGATTATTTTGACAGCTAACTGTACTGCCTACAAAGTGAACAAGGTCTAGCCTATACTACACAACATGCTAACATCCAGCTAACTGTATCTGCACGAATTCTTGTTTTTAGGTTGTTTTCATATCCAGACAGCTGCAGAGGGCTTTGTCCTCCCAGACTGACGGGGAGGTCCGAATTGCAGATATACTGAAAGAGAAGTTTCCATTAGCCACATATCTAAAAGTTGTGGACATATCTGGTAAGATAGGCAACTTCATGACCTATAAAACAAGCATTGCGTCTGTTATACCCTAAAGGGCTGTGCTGGTCCTTCGGCAATCATAAATGAGCATCGATCATGAAATGTGTTCCATGGCTGGTGTTCCAACATGTTCTCTTGCCTGTCATTAGGGGGCTGTGGTGCCATGTATGAAGTCCATATTGAATCCAACGAATTTAAAGGGAAAAGAACAGTACAACAACACCATCTAGTCAACCAGGTAACCCATATGATGAAACATACTGTATATAAAATTGCTACATGCACAGCAGCACAGCGATACACTGATTCATGTCCTCTTCTGCAGGCTCTTAAGGAGGAGATCCAAGGAATGCATGGCCTACGAATATTCACAGATGTTCCTAGAGAGTAGGAGCAAACCTTTTGATAGATTGTATGACTATAACTATACACCTCTTCAACTGAATGTGAGATTATGACCTAATGGACACCCCCCAAATCTCCTCAGATTCATTCTCCTTTGATGTATCAGTGCCAGTCAGTAATTATAGAGGTCTATCCTGTTACTGGCTGTGTTACTACATGGCAGCAGTACTCTGAGGAGTTTACAGAGTTTATTTTAATACATATGATACTCTAATCCATCATAAATCCTTTTTAAATGAATTTTGCCATAACCCCGGGTGAATGAAGTTTAATGATATTATGTAAATGCTACCTTCCAAGAGGCTATGATACGCACAAAATGACACTGGCAATATGTCAGGGTTTATTAGTAAATTGTCTGGTCAATTAGGGTCCTAACTTTGGCTTGAACTGTTTTTAATTTACTGAGTGATCCATAAGGCATTGGAAAATAGGATACAAATACGTTGTAATGGTCTTGAACTCCAGTAAACAAAATAACACAACTCCTATGCAACTGTTCTTTAACATCTACAATTCTGTGTCCTGTATTTGGTTTATTTGTTTAGTGTAATTTGTTATAACTAGACATTCACTAGACAAGTTTTCATTCCGGTTGCAGTATTTATGTTTCTCTGTTATTGTTGACTACTCATGCAGAAATTAAAGATGAGTAATAAATGGATTCTGACAAAGTAATAGATGGATTATTCTTGTTATTATTTGTAAGAAAAAAGACACATTATGTTATTTATTTGCGTTAAAGTTAACGATAAAGTGAACGATTTGCAGGTATTCGAGACACAAATGAGTGGCCCTCAAAGTGGCTCATATACACTCACCGGCCACTTTATTAGGTACTCCTGTTCAACTGCGCGTTAACGCAAATATCTAATCAGCCAATCACATGGCAGCTACTCAATGCATTTAGGCATGTAGACATGGTCAAGACGACCTGCAGAAGTTCAAACCGAGCATCAGAATGGGGAAGAAAGGTGACTTTGAACGTGGCATGGTTGTTGGTGCCAGACGGGCTGGTCTGAGTATTTCAGAAACTGCTTATCTACTGGGATTTTCACGCACAGCCATCTCTAGGGTTTACAGGGAAAGGTTTACATGGTCAGAAAAAGAGAAAATATCCAGTGAGCAGCAGTTTTCTGAGCGAAGATGCCTTGTTGACGCAAGAATGGCCAGACTGGTTCGAGATGATAGAAAGGAAACAGTAACTCAAATAACCACTCGTTACAACCAAGGTATGCAGAAGACCATCTCTGAACGCACAACACGTCGAACCTTGAAGCAGATGGGCTACAGCAGCAGAAGACCACACCGGGTGCCACTTCTGTCAGCTAAGAACAGGAAACTGAGGCTACAATTCGCACGGGCTCACCAAAATTGGACAATAAAAGATTGGAAAAACTTTGCCTGGTCTGATGAGTCTTGATTTCTGCTGCGACATTCAGATGGTAGGGTCAGAATTTGGCATAAACAACATGAAAGCATGGATCCATCCTGCCTTGTATCAACGGTTCAGGCTGGTGGTGGTGGTGTAATGGTGTGGGGGATATTTTCTTGGCACACTTTGGGCCCCTAAGTACCAATTGAGCATTGTTTAAACGCCACAGCCTACCTGAGTATTGTTGCTGACCATGTCCATCCCTTTATGACCACAGTGTACCCATCTTCTGATGGCTACTTCCAGCAGGATAACACGCCATGTCACAAATCTCACGCCGTCTCAAACTGGTTTCTTGAACATGACAATGAGTTCACTGTACTCCAATGGCCTCCACAGTCACCAGATCTCAATCCAATAGAGCACCTTTGGGATGTGGTGGAACGGGAGATTCACATCATGGATGTGCAGCCGACAAATCTGCAGCAACTGCGTGATGCTATCATGTCAGTATTGACCAAAATCTCTGAGGAATGTTTCCAGCACCTTGTTGAATCTATGCCACAAAGAATTAAGGCAGTTCTGAAGGCAAAAGGGGGTCCAACCCGGTACTAGCAAGGTGTACCTAATAAAGTGGCCGGTGAGTGTATGTATTCTACTTCAGAACTCACCAACAGGTGGAGCCACTTATCGCCTTTGTTTCCCCATTTAATTCTCGTTGGTTAGGTACTTTAATAAACATCGGAGCACTGCACTGTATTCATAATGACACGTCACCTTGCTTCTTCATTATGGCAACATGTTATGATTGAAATATTTGCAATGATTAAAGTCAATAATTCTGTTATTGTAAATAAATGGACATCACCATAGGCCTATATTCTCTCAAGAATAATGTATGTGCTGAAGTAGCCTAAGCCTGTATTAACGTGTTTAAATGTTTACATACTTTAATGGTAGCCGGCTGATATCCCACCACACAGATTTGAGTGTGTTCATCGGGGAGAAATCACTATAGTGAGAAGGTTTAGAACATGTTCTGTCTGGTTGTGTTGTGAAGCTCATTTATACCTGGTCTTACGGTAGTCGCTCCTCACAAGGGGACCTGTTCCGCTCGGCGTTCGGTTCACACTGCGTCTTCTGAACTTGGAGGAGGTGGAAGGACCAGCTACATCTTCCAGCATCCCCTTCCAGCCTGCTGATGAAGCCCTCCGATATGGCAAAAGAAGGAGCGGAGATGACCGAGGAAACTGAGCACATGATAGAAAAGAACGGAGCAAAAGAAAGTGAAAACGTAGTCCCCGCAGGAGATGCCAAAGAAATGCGAGCCGTGATATTGGCCGGTTTCGGGGGTCTCAACAAACTCAGGGTAACCAAGAAGGCGATGCCAGAGCCGCAAGAAGGAGAAGTGAAAATTCGCGTCAAAGCATGGTAAATGTTTCATATTGATCACTACTGACAAACTGTTACATTGTTGCGATGATGTAATTAGCTAAAAAAAAACAAAAAAAACAATTGAATGTGAGATGTTATTGATATAATTGTGGATGCAACGTGTTGCGGTTTCCAGACAGACGCATGTACAGTAGGTGTTCTTCATTTCCAAATTAAGGTTATATATATATATATATATATTCCAAATGACCAGCGGTGGATTTGGGTAGTAGTCCTACATGCATTTATGAGTGTGTGCTTTAGCTGTCACTTCTACAAAAATGCACTCTCACAGATTTGCTTTTGCCTGGCCTTATGACTTATTAATACAAGCATAATCAAGCCAATGGCAGCTGCTTAGAAGTGACGTGAGGAAGAGCACAAAGCGGTCACAGCTACGTCCCCAGACGTGTGGGCCAGGAGCCTAGAAGACCGAGGGTCCTGCAAACTGAAAAGGAAAAAACTGTGTCTCACCCACCTGTGTCCTGCTGCTGCATTGTCTGGAGTATAATTGAAAGGAGTAACATACCTGTGATATAATGATGGGCTTGTCTTGTGATATCATCTTGAGTTTTATTTCTAGCACTAGAAAGTGGCTCTTGCAGAAAGTGTCGTTTGTCATCCTAAATCACTCCTCCTAAATCCTGCAGTTGTTTTGTGTTAGTGCCTTAAGTGTTAAGCTTCTGTTTATTGCAGGGGCTTTGATACTTGTGTATACTTGTGATACTGGTGTTTTCCATCAGTCGATGCTGTGAAGATATTGATTGATGTTCAACATTTTCATATTTCGTTGACACTATTGATATATAGAATGAATGCAGAGGACCTTGAACAATTGATAAACCATTAGTCCTGAACTAGGGAGAGGCTGTTTACAGATAGATTTGGCCTTTTCATATGGTTCAGTGTGTAGGCCCATGGTACACACTGAACATGGCCTTGGGGATGTTGCTCTTTTTATTGTCTGGAATTCAAGCAAGATCTTGTGTGTCTGTCAAACAGTTGCTGTGCTGTGCCTGCTGAGAAATGTATTTCACATCAATATTATTCTTTTTGAACAAATCTTGCAATTGTCAGATTGCAAGTATTGCAAATATCTCTAGCTTGATTGTGAAGAATGATCATTTTAATATTGCAGTGGGCTGAACTTCCTGGACCTTATGGTGCGGCAGGGGAACATTGACAATCCTCCGAAAACCCCTCTAGTCCCGGGATTTGAATGTTCTGGAATAGTGGAGGCGATGGGAGAAAACACAAAGGGATTTGAGGTTAGTGAAATCCAGGGGATTAAATGTTATAGGCCTATGTTGTAGAGCACGCTAACACAGCGAGCCAATAGACCTACAGATATCAGTTTTAATTAGCTGTTACAGACATACTGCCTTTGTATAGGCATTCCGTCACTGTATTTGACTTGTCCCCAAATGTCATTGTTTTTAATCTACACTGGTCACCGTGTTATCTAAGTCTTCAATGGCTCAGTCCTCTGTGGCTCAGTCGGTAGAGCATGGCGCTAACAATGCTTAGGTTGTGGGTTTGATTCCCGCTGGGACCATATATACTGAAAAATGTGTGCACTCACTGCAAAGTAAGTCGCTTTGGATAAAAGCGTCCGCTAAATGGCATATACTATTATTATCAACCAACATTTGCTACAGTCTGCCATCTGCCATATTTCATAGCACATCTGTCACTGTCCCTAGATAGGGGACCGGGTTATGGCCTTTGTGAACTACAACGCCTGGGCGGAGGTGGTATGCACGCCGCTGCAGTTCGTCTATAAGATCCCTGATGAGATGACTTTCCCCGAGGCTGCCGCCTTCTCCATGACCTTTGTGGCTGCCTACATGATGCTTTTTGAGGTTGCCAATCTCCGGGAGGGAATGTCAGTGTTGGTTCACTCAGCAGGAGGGGGTGTGGTAAGTAAGCTCCTCAGATGGGGGGCACGAGGGGTGTGTATGTGGGGGGGGGGTGGCAGTCGGGAGGGGGGGGGGGGGGTGGTGTCATCTCCTGAAAATGACACCAGCGATGTCACTATAGATACTGCCAGTGCAGTGCTCTTAAGGGAAATTGACTATTATCACACAGATCAGACACCGTTTTACATCGTTTAAGCTTTTGAGCTTTTTCCATGATTGAAGATGGGGATAGGTAGGAGGGTACGGTGAGAGGTTGCTGAGAAAATGACTTGTGAGAGAGATGTAACTGTGCCGGGAGGAGGGAGAGTTGAGACTGAGTTTCAAGGCTGACAGAGCAGGGCACCCCCAGACAGAGCAGGGCACCCCCAGACAGAGCAGGGCACCCCCAGACTCTTCAAATGCAGAGAACAAGCCTGATCATTCCTGCTGACCCTGATTAGAGTTGACTGTTTTACGGACTTCCCTGGCAATCCAGGGAAATAAGCTGAGGTATTTTTACTGCAAAAAATGCCGTTGGAATGATGTATTAGATACAAACATGTATACAAACATCAGGACTCATGTATTTGAGTGCACACCACAGTCAATATTGCGTTTTGAATTTACATATTGTCATAATGAAGAGGATTTTGGAATAATGTGGGCTGTAAGGTATTCCATTTGAATTTCTCATTGTGTATGCTGAACAGTTAACCTGTTTTAACAAGAGACTGAATTATCAGGCTGTTTTTAGCACCATTCCCTCTAGCTACAGCCCTGTTTGAGCTGCACTCCCAGCTTTAATAATTAAAGAGAACTAGCAAAGTAATTACACTCTAGAGATGCTCCTCAATTTCAGAACCTGTTGCAGTTTGACAACATTATGTCTGCACATATTTCACACTAAATAATATCCGTTTTGAATCATGTATGTAATATCCTGGTAAAAAGTATGTTGTAATGACGTGGTGTATATGGTCTGACTATGGATCGGCCTTTTGCAGAAGCGTAGACACACGTGATGACTCTTGGCTCCTCGGTCACTGAGCTGCGGTTGTTTGGTGTGTTTCAGGGTCAAGCTGTAGCCCAGCTGTGCTCCACCATCCCCAATGTCACTGTGTTCGGGACCGCCTCCCCTTCCAAACACGAAGCCATCAAAGACTCTGTCACCCACCTCCTCGACAGAAACCTGGACTATGTGCAAGAAGTTAAAAAGTAAGGACCGTTTGCTTTTGTCTGTTGCTCTACAAGAAAAGAAAATCTTGGTTTACAAAATGACTGGATTGGATTATACCTTACACGTTTGGTTGTATAGGTTTAGATAGATTCCACATAATCTGACCAAGCACTGCTGAATATTATTGAGGAATCTGACATTTATGAATATAATGTGACAACGGTAATGTGATAAACGTGGAACACGCTGAGCACGTACAGCTCAATGGGGATGCAGATGTTACCCGATGCCTTGTGTGGCTCCGGTCCCCATGGCAACACGCAGCTCATCTCCGAGAGAGAGAGACAGAGAGAGACAGAGAGAGAGAGAGAGAGGGAGAGAGGGAGAGAGAGAGAGGGGGAGAAAGAGAGAGAGAGGGGAAGAGAGAGAGAGAGAGGGGAAGAGAGAGAGAGAGAGAGAGAGAGAGAGAGAGAGAGAGAGAGAGAGAGAGAGAGAGAGAGAGAGAGAGAGAGAGAGAGAGAGAGAGAGACAGTGGTGTGTTTAGGGCAGAGTGCCCAGAGGCTCTCTGTCTGAAGGCTGCTCAATGTGCAACAGGCTGTCCGCTGGGGACGTGGATCAGCTGGACCAATCCGGAGAGAGCTCGGATACCCAGTCAGATCACAGTGTGTGTGTCATTGTGTTATACTATATGATTGAAAAAAAATGCAATATGTGCCGTTTAAGTTCGGAGGAGCCACTTGTTGGGTTTGGGAATAGAGATTGCATTGTTTTGAAGGCTTTCTTAAGGTTTTGATTGGCAATCAGTGCATGCATGGGACATTCGAGAAAAGTACCCTCCAGGGATAATTGATTGATTGTCTATTGTCTCTGTGGAATGGTAATAATGTGGTGAAGGTGAGTCATGCAGCCAGAGTGTTTGACGTCAGGCCACTAGATATTCACTCTGCCATTTTTGTGGTGTGTGTGCGTGTGTGTCCAAAAAAAAATAAAAAAAATAATCCAGTCCAAAAATGCGTACATTCAACCAATCTCTCCCCCCTGGGTTCTTTCCTTAAGAACTAAGGAAAGAACTCTCCTAATCCTGGGTTCCCCTTTGGTACTTATTGACTGAGAGAGGGAGAGAGAGAGGGAGAGGGAGAGGGAGAGGGAGAGGGAGAGAGAGAGAGAGAGAGAGAGAGAGAGAGAGAGAGAGAGAGAGAGAGTGAGAGAGAGAGAGAGAGAGCACTGTCTGCCTGCATCTCACAATGGTAGTCAATACAGGACTGTCAGAGGGAGAGAGGCAGATTAATACGCCTTTCATCTCTCTTGCCTCCACATTCCTCTTAGGATCAAGAGCAAAGTGAAATTAAATTGGTCTCATGTCGCCCTGTTTTACAATAGGCATCACGAGACCGCCAAGTAGTTCAGTCAGGCAGCAGGCTGGGGCCACCGGGCAGAAAGGAAGGCATTAGGACCCCTTGATCAGAACACGCCTCTCATTCCTTCACATACTGGTACTTTCTAAGTGAGTCACGCCATGGAAAAAGTCACTCAGAGAGTTTGATTACCTGACTCTTCGATAGGCCCACTGACTCATAGCCTATTTTGTATCCATTCAAAACACTGGTGGATTTGGACCGAGCTCCTTGCTATGATTCAGAAGCGGCACTTTAAAATACACTATTACAAATATTCATTGAAAAACCAACCGACTGATTTTGAATCATTTAGGACATTAAAAAATAAATAAATTATTTTTTACTTCAGAAAACAAGTAAAAGTCAGAGGTAGACTGAGAGAGATTGCTGATGAGGCTGTCTGGAATCAAGCAGTGTGATTTAGCTGATTCCATTTCCTGTGTGTGTATCTAGGGTCTCTCCTGAGGGCGTGGACATCGTGCTGGACTGTCTGTGTGGGGAGAATACAGGGAAAGGCCTGGGTCTGCTGAAGCCTCTGGGAACCTACATCCTCTACGGTAGGTATCCCAATCAGGATGTTGTTTATTGGCTACATGGTGGTTTGTTGGCTTATTTGACCAACGAGGTGACTGACTGACATTTACCTGAGTAAAGCTGCCTTTCTTGTCACATGTAAGACTCCTATACCTGCATTACGATGTCAGCCAAGTGAACGTTTAAGTGTTTTGAGTAACATTTAGAATTTCAAAGATTTCAAACATCCAAGGTGCTGACAGGTACAGTATAATTCCTTTAACCCTGCACATATATATTTCCCCAGTTTACTATGATAACACCTAGATCACTCACACTTTACTTTCATGTAACACATTAGCACAAGCTCCTCATCGAACCACTTTAACAACACAGATGATCCCATTACAGGGGAGGCTGGTGGAGGTAGAAATCGGAGGACGGGCCTCATTGTAATGCATGGATGGAATGGGGGATGGTATCAAACACACATGTTTCTACCTCCACTAGCCTCTCCTGTCCCATTATCTGCAGGCAGTAATAACTCTCATCTCCTCAGTAGTCATTCGGATCTGAATTTACGCGACCACTAGACCCTCATCGGAAACACAGGTTTGTGCAGCGGCTCAGGGTGAAATTGAGGTTAATTCAAATAGATTCAGATGATATACCCTGACACCCACATTTGTTTTATACCCTCTCAGCTTTTATCCGTATCTGATTTTTTTTAATTACAAATGTCTTTCCCGGGTCTCGGATAATGTAAAATTAAGGTTCAGCCGTGTCTGACAACCATTAAGTTGTGATACGCAGCGTGGCATGAATCGATTCATGCCATTACGGTGAACAGAGTTCATTAATGTGTCACATACGCCCGGGCAGATCTAAAAGTGCCTACAGCTTCTCCCCCACTCTAACCCCTTCACCCGCATTGGCACTTTAGTGTTATTCACCAATCACTTCTGCCCGACAGTTTGCACTGCCGTTGCAGTTTGCACTCCACCCCTCTATAAGCTTGTGCCTTTGTTTTTGTGTTTTCAGGCTCTTCAAACATGGTGACCGGGGAAACAAAGAGTTTCTTCAGCTTTGCTAAATCTGTGAGTCAGAGATGCCGATTCTGTCATCTGAGTTGGAATGAGTAGACAGCCTTTTATTATTTTTTCTGAAATTAACATTTATTTCATGGTAAATGAAACACAAATGAGCTCCCCGGGTGACAAATGTGTCTCTCTGGTTTGCCTCCCCAGTGGTGGCAGGTGGAGAAGGTGAACCCCATTAAACTCTACGAGGAGAACAAAGTCATTGCCGGCTTCTCGCTCCTCAACCTGCTCTTCAAGCAGGGCAGGTGTGGCCAGGTGAAAACGGTGGTGGAGAAACTCATCTCCCTCTACAAGCAGCGGAAGATCAAACCTGTGGTGGACTCCCTCTGGGCGCTAGAGGAGGTAAGGAAGCAGGCTAGGGACACACGTAGACTTCACTCGCTAGCCCGGTTTCTGCCAGAAATCTTTGACTGACAGGTCTTTCACAGTGAATCTGTGTGTGAACGATCTGATCATCATGCCCCATTCCACATGGTCACTACGGAAACACAGACGACAGGGAGGACGTAGGGAGGAAGGTGGTATGCAAACATCATGGATGTAGTGTCATCTGTTGTTTGTTATCGCTTAGTGCTGTGATATGAAGGGTTGTCAGCTGTAAGTGGACTCCCCCACCCTCCCCCTCCCCCGCCCCCCCGCCCCCCCCACACACACACCCCTCCCCCTCCCCCGCCCCCCCACACACACCCCCCGCTCCCCCCTACTCCCCCAGATGGCAGGTGGGCCGGCGAGTCCTGTTCCATCTTCTGATGTCTGCAGTTTCATGTCGCTCACATTCACGCCCACACAGATACCATTGTACCACACATCAATCACTCCTCTCTCCATCTCTGTCTCTATGCAGGAGAGTTCTGTCTCCACCTTCCTGTGTCTACAGACCTGATGAAGCACGTCTTCACCAACTCTGTTGATAAAGACATGCAAATGTGACATTTGGGTTTTAACACATGCTGGTGTTTCTATGTTGAGTTTCCTAGTGGTTAGCTCAGAGGTTTATAGAGTAATACCATCCTGCTGTTTCGAGGAAGATGCAACTTGTGAGGTTTAATTATTCAAAAGGGCCTCTGTTTCAAGAATAGTTAATGACTTTCAAGAGCTTTTCCATCCTTTTTTTTTACCTGTACTCTGTTTCATCTCTCTGAGAAATATGATTATGAAGATCTAAGAAGATTAAGATTTAGTCCACTCCGCCGCTCGAGTTGAATGTTTTGTGGTGACTTTGTTTCTTCTTTGAAACTCACACCTCTTTGTAAGCTGTAATGACTCATATATATACAGTATTCTGCGTCTGTAACCATACTGTGCATTGCTTTTATTTATTTCATCAACTGTGAATTTGTCCTTTGTATTAAAGCCAGTTTGTGATATGAGTAGAGACAGTCAAGGAGAAGCAGTGGAGCACGTAATTAGATTGTGTTACTTTGCTTTCTTTCTTACATTTTCTATCTGAAATGTTCTGCCCGCAAGCATGTTCTCGTGTCATTCCAGTTTTGAAGTTGTACTTTAATTGGCATGTCCAGTGGGGTGGGTGTGGGTGTGGGTTGGCATATCCAGTGGGGTGGGTGTGGGTGTGGGTTGGCATATCCAGTGGGGTGGGTGTGGGTGTGGGTTGGCATATCCAGTGGGGTGGGTGTGGGTGTGGGTTGCGGAGGAAATCAGGGAGGCTGTCTCGGAGCAGTAGGTGTCTATATATCTGATTATATCCTTTTATTTGGGTGAACAAAAACCTTCCGCCTAGTTGAGCCCTTTTACCACCAGGTGATTCCAGGTGTTAGATTACATGTACTATGTTTGTGAGGAATGGCATTGGACTTCACTCACCACAGGGGTGATTGGATGGCTGTGGATACAAAAGCCCTGCTGACAATCGCAACAGCACTGCGCTTTGATGTTATTATGTATACATGTTTGATCAGGATATTCAATAACACCTTGTCCCTCACCCAACAAATTCAGTGTGCCAATTACGTGTACGTGAAAGTGAAAAGAGAACAACGTTATTCAGAGATCCGATCCCCCAGGTTTTTGTTGTTCTCTGTGGCCCTAATGAGGTAGAGCATTGTGGGAAAGTGACTGACTGACTCCCCACTTATTTGTACGGTTGTCATGGTTTCACAAGTTGATTTTCTTTCATCCTCAGCGTTGTGTAGCCTCATGCTAGGGTGGGTGGCACCCTTAAATGATCACAAGCGAAAGAAATATCAAAGTGAGCTATTTGCTGAGAAGACAGATTAGTGTGATTATCATTATGTTCAATTCCATTACAGATAAACTCCATTTTCTGCCAAAGCTATTTTACATTTTTCCAAATCAAGGTTTTTCGATTAGGAAATCCATAGTTACCTTAAGATATTTCTTGTAAGAAGTGAATATCCATCATCTGAAGTAACTGGCTAACAACAAAGTAATGACTGGAAAAGACAGACATAATGGACACTGCCATCCACACTGCCATTACACCATCCACACTGCCATTTCACTGCCATGCCTGTAACTGGAAAACAGACGATTCTAAAAGGCTCCTCTATCTTAGATCTGTCCATCAGAAAAATGTGTCGGTTTATTGACTTACAGGCTTTCAGAGTGTTGACCAAGGTCTGTATGTCAATAAGTCTTGCCTCTGCAAATACCAGCATTGCCGTCCTGATTTAACTATGTATTAAGCAGGAGCAGTGTTTATACTCTATGGAGTGGAGATACGATAAGTAGTGGTTTTATCATGTTAGCCAACTCTAAAAATACTCTCCATCCTTTATGCGCTGCCTTTATTGTTGCATGAACACAATTTCATCTCATTTTACTTCAGGGACAGCTTGCGGTTTTAATGCTGCTGACAGTGAAGTTGCTCCCAGACGGATATGACCTGTCTGTATGGCACAGCGTCAGGAGACACAATGATATATTAAGATCTGTCACCTGAGTGTGTCCCCACCGCCACGACTTTGATTACTCCTAGCACCCATCTCTCCCCAGATAGCCCTTATCGATGCAGCTCAGGGAGGAACACTGTCGGTCATTGGACATGGTACTTATCTCTACTATTCACTGTTTCCCCAAGAGAGCTCTTCAAACACAATATTCTTATTGGAAATGTCCTTCATGAGGTGCTTTTCTGTGTTGTGTTACAACATTATATAAGAGTTACTGAGAGAGTCAGGGGATTAGTGCCTGCCTGCTGCTCCATGCTCATGAGATGTAATCGCAACCTAACAAAAACAGTGAGTACATGGTCTGTCTGCATCACCTGACTGAGACGTCTGCTCCCTCTGCGAATGCAGACTTCTGTTCCTTCTTCCCCGCCGAGAGCCAAACCACTCAGCTCATCACGGGGAGACTGCAGCTGGCGCAGGGGAAGAGAGGGAGAGAGAGATCTCAGAGAGATAGTTACCGATTTACATGATGTTGCCCCTGTATCAGGGTTCCTGTGCAGGTATAGAGAAAAATATAAAGCGTGGGGGGGGGGGGGGGGGGGGAGGGGGAAGTTTACCTGAAATCCATTTACATGTGTATTTCTGGTCAATCCATAATGCTTACCGTCTTGAACTCAATAATCATTTTGCGTGCAGCTGCATCATAGCTGTCGAAAAAGCGAGGCCGGTGTTTACTTCCTCAAAAGGTCTCATACCGCGTTAAAATATGTCAGACGAGACTTTTTGCACTCTGACCCTGCTCTACTCTAATTCCGCTTTAAAGAATAGTAAAAGATAGTGTGTGAGATAAAGTGAGACAGAAGGAGTGGTTTGAATGGTGGTCTTGAGTGTTGTAACATTTCACTGCATTGCCCACACTAATGCTCTCAGGGGCTATCCATGTTAAATGAGCCTGCTCTCCCGGAGAACAAATATAAGATCATGAGGGGGGTAAAAGAGATGAGCTGGCTATCTTCTCTAAGCAATGCGAATGTTATTACCTGTGCGGTGGTCATGCTTTCTGGACTCCCTTCTTCCCCCTGGCCTGAGCTGGAGATGACTATCTGGAAGCTTTGTGAAGCTACATTCATCAGAGTCCAGCAGCTTTGGGCCCTGAGGCCCTGTCGTGATTGCCTGTTATTGTCCTCTACCGTCTGTTCAACAGGGACGATGAGGGAACTCATACACAATTTCCCCGTAACCACCATTTCCCACTGACCAGGGGGTATGTGCTTTTTCTCTTCACAGTCCTTCAATATACTGTATGTCTCAGATAAATAGTTCAAAGCCATGTATCCAACAGGTTTGCACAGTGAATACAAGCGGCATTTGATTCAGTCTTTTACCCATAAGCCCCCCCCCCTCCCTTGGATAAAGGGCATGTTGTGTTTCAGGTGTTTTGTTGAGCCTTTGCTTTGAGAAGTGGCTTTTAAGGCACGCAACTTCAATTATCCTGACCATTCCATGCGCTGAGCATCACAGAGGCAATTCTCTCCTCTGCCTGGAGTCAAGCATGATCCTAGAAATGTCCATAGTGCAGATGAAGGGGAGGCATTGGAGGAATGCACAGAGGGAATGCAGCCTTAATCTCCTAGCCGAGAAACACAGCTAGCAGCTACCAGCTGTATCCTGCTCCTCCAGCTTCACCTGCTTCACCACGCTCCAGAACCTAAACCTTCCCTGTGGCGGACCGAAAAAGTATTTGAAATGCTTTATATGCTGTTCTGCACACAGAGAAGAAACCTTTCTTTTTCCACTTTGGTACACATTCATCTGTCTGTTGTCTCGTGATCGATTGTCTAGTCAGCCATTACTGGTGTAGGCATTACTCATGGTAGACCATCACTGCTGGCGGCAGAAGATTCAGTGGTCTGCTTTTTCCCAGGAAATAGTTTCAAGTTTCTCACGTCATGAGACTTCCACAGTTAAACTATGCCTTGTTGTCTTTGAGCTCAATCATGAGCTTGACCCTTTTTGAGCTGTCCGTTATTTACAGATGCCCTTTCAGAACAGGATTACTGCAATAATCCATACTTAGATATGCTTCAATACTGGCTAGAGTTTACCCTGGCTAGCTTTGTGTCATATTTGACAGCAGAGAGAGGTATTCTCCATGCAGCACAGCATTTTAGCTCCGACTTGTTGCCCAGGCCAGTTGACTCCTGCGGTGCGGTCTCATGTCATTAACTGTGCTGCAGTATTGGCCCTACGTGGTCATATATCACTGCAGCTCGCCTCGCGACCACACCAGCACCGGGGCTGACATTTCCTCCCCGGCTGAGCCAAGCTTGGCGCTGTTGCCATGGTAACCTGGCCATGGTTCCTTTTTGCGACCGGTAAACATGCCAGAGCGTGGGGACAGGGAGAGACCTCTCTGGACGGGCAATGCCAGGCAGGCAGGCAGGACAGTGACCAGGCTGTCTCCCTGTCTCCCAGGCTGTCTCCCTCCCAGACACCCACCAGGCATTTCACTGGCCGCTGACCTGGAGGACTGTGAAATCTCTCAGCTGCCTGTGCTTCAGTAGCATGTGGGCTCTGATGAAGTTGGAAAGAGATGAGCTAAGCCAGACATGGGGGTTGTGAGGTCATTTAACGATGCGAGAGGGAAAACGAATGGACAGTTTGCCAGTGTATAAGAAGATTTCTCCCCATGAATACTACGTTTGACTCTGTTGGCTGGACCTCACGGCTGGCTGGACATCACAGTTTGACAACCTCTGTTTACACCGGTGATTAAGACAGTTGTTTTCCTGTTTTCCCTCACCCCCTGTTGGCTCTTGCTCCAGCCCTGCACCTTGTTGTTGAACATTGTAATTTGAATAAATGTTGTGAAATCTTGGCCTCGGCTACGCCGGTTGATTTAATCACCGCACACCTGGTGAATCTGGCCTGCGTAAGACTGCATAATGAACACCACCCTCTCCCTGACATTAGTCATTAGGCTGAGTGGAGTCTGCTGGTAGAGGGAACGAAGCAGAAGCTGCTGCTGTTGTTGTTTCGTTAAGATACGTGGAGGGAAAACTGTGGCTGACTCATGTTGGAGATGTTATCCTAAACTCTGAAGATTATTTGTCTCCATGTTAGTCGTTTATTATAGTAAGTTGGTGAGAGTTGAGTTGAACAACATACTTTGTAGTGCTACTGGTCGTAGCAGTCCCTGTAAACCGTAGTAGGCTAGATCCTCATGTTTCTGCCCCAAATGTGCACCATAGAAAATGCAAATATCCCTGTCATGCTGGACTGACTGTGCGATTTCCCTCTGCGAAATGAGACTTCCGTAGCACACTGTGTTCCATTTCCCGTAATCCTTGGGAGCCTGAGAGTGTTTAACTATAATGATGTACATGATAATGAGAATGAGAGCACATTATATTATCAGGACAATCTTTCTTCTACTCCATTTACACATCTAAAATGCTGTTTCTACCGTTGTTGGTTTTTCTTTCTTGTTTTTCTTATAAGCACTAGCACTATTTTTGGTGAAGGCTAACAGTCATTTGTATCCATAGATGAGTCAGATAAGATCTCTTCATTTCTGTTGCCAAGCATCCTAATTTGAAGGCTGTTTGATATTGTCATTCCCATGTTGTAGGAGGGGATTCAGTATCATGAGACCTCCTCAACTGTCAGACGTTTGTGCTTTAATCAGCTCATCTCAGTATAGTACTGCAGACCTGCTATCTTGTCCATGGCTCTGGTCTCCACAGGAACATTGGCTGTGTCCTCTGACTAGCACCACTGCACTGGTGCCAAACTCAATGAAAACCTCCTTTTGTTATTGTGGGACAATGGGCTGAAAAGAACATGGCCACACTGGGCACCATAAACAGATTAAAGAGGGTATTTGCATGTCTCAGGAACACACTTTCACTTTAATTTCTCCAGGTCAGCATTTTATTAGAATTCTATTTAGCTAATATGGCGGGAACGGACAGTTCCTGGAAGGACAAAGAAAGAGTTTTTTTTTTTAATGCTTACCATTAATTAAAAATATGTTCCATCTGTAATAGTGTTGGACAGAATAACCTTGATTTAACTCAGACCTATTAAGGCAGTAGCTTTGGTTTCCTTTCTGGCTCCTCAGCAATTTCGTTTGCAACAAAAAAACCTTTTCTTGTACCCTGTACATGTGTTCAGTTGACTTTCAAACATCAGCCACAACCCTCAATGATGATAGGTTAGGACTAATAACGTAGTCACTCAGACCTAATCACTTTACCCAGTGCTACATCCTCCTTCTCTGTCATTGGGGTCTTTGTGATGTATTATAATACTACTCAACGCCCGTGACAGCTTATCGATCGTCTCTGTGTGGACGTGGAGGGTGGCATGGGATGCCAGGCGGTGGCCTTTTGGAAAGATGATCTGTTCATTATAGAGCTGCCTACACAGATCTGGGAGGTGCCGCTCCCTGCTAAACATTCAGATTAGAGCTGCCTGCTAAAGAATGTCAAGTCATTTATCAAGCTTGGCGATGCGTCTCTGGGTAGGGCCTCTGATCCTCACAGGCTTGCAGCAGTGCCTGGCACTCACCAATATGCTACGCCACATCCCCAAACTACCCAAACTCAGGGGTAACTTCCGCAAAAAAAGTTTTGGGCTGGTCTCAGAAAGAGGAAGGAGTGTTAAGATACCGTATGTCTGTGAATATATATATATATCTTTTTAACGAGAGGGTTGAATCACACACATGACAAATGCAGAAATACCTGGTGGTGTAAGGTTTTAACATATTTTTAGGTGAATGTTGACATCTTCTTCTGTAGCACCTGTCACTGTGGAACGCGCTCTGCAATTGTCAGGAGTTGTAGGGAAGACTGCTTGTGGATCTCTTTTTCTCGTGAGGTTGTCGTGCAGCATGTGAGCTTGTTCTAAAGATAACAAGCTTTGTATAGAGAGAGAGAGAGAGAGAGAGACAGAGAGAGCAAGCGAGAGAAAGAGAGAGAGCGATAGAGAGAGATGGAAGAGCGAGAGAGAGAAGAGCTACATATTTCGGAGATGTGTGCTGCTCCCTTCAGACTTGTCTCATCCCTGGGAACCTTCCTCTGTGTTGTTGTCAGTGGTCTTTGGCAGGACATGCAGGGTATTCTCTGGAACCAAAGCCCATGAAGAGCCTCATTAAAGGGAAGTGGGGTGGCGAGCCAGGGGCGCGGGCTCCCGGTGCTGCTTGTGTGCGTGGGAGGAGAATTCGACTGGGCAGGCGGTGGGGAGGGAAGGGGGGGGGGGATTGGTTAGTGTAAACGCTGACCCTGGCAAACCGTCCTGGCTTGGCTGGAGGGTGTAGAGGGGGGTGTGTGTCTGGGATGGAATGAAGGGGGAGGTTGCCTAGATACCCATGCTGCATTGGTTGAGAGAGGACTTGGCCGGCCAACCTGGAGCAGCTAGGTGAAGGGCAAGCCAATCAGGCTGCAGATTAGGGCCTAGACAGGGCCAGTGGAAAGGATCCACGGTGACTGAAGCAGGGCCGAGACTCATTACTGGGATATGAACCTCCACCACAATCCACCCCCTACCGGCTCTCCAACCACCAACAATACCAGACTCAGAGCCCCTCTCTCCTCGCCATCATTGTTAGTTCACAGTCCCTGTCTGACCTAGTTCTGCTTTAGGCGGTGGATTACGTCATTGCATTTTAAATTAAGGAATGTTTTGGAAACAATGGCGTCCGGACAAAGAGGCACATTCTTTTTTGTCTGTCCGTATACGGTAATGAGGTGAGGTTTACGTGGCCTCCACAGTTACCGTGTGTGAGGGATTGAACTTGTCCCCATCTGATGATACATTCGTTCCAGATGTGTTTTAATGAGCAGCAGTGTAGAGTCATCACATGGCCCCTGTTCATGATTCCTCTCTACCTGCCATCACACCAGCACCGTGAGAGAGGGGGGCAGTGGATGTAGAGATGCACACCATTTCACAGTACCTCTGGTGATTGTTCTGACACACACACACTCGCACACACTCGCACACACACACACACACACACACACACACACACACACACACACAAACACACACACTGTCGGCTCACAGTCTGGATTATGTTGTTCTGGTTTCATGCATGAGTTATTTTACTCCACCCTGCACAGACCATGAAAGGACTCAATGCCTAAATCTGCTTTAACAAGGAAACCTTAAGATTAAGGAGTGGGGGGGGGGGTGGGTTGAGGGGGGCGGGGGGGCTAGAGTAGTAGGGGATGGATTAACTGTGTGCTAGAGGATAACACAGACAGAGATCCAATCTAACAAAGCTTTATAACATTTTCACATTATGTTCTCTTGTGTATAATGGTTTGTCATAAATTGCTGATGCACTGTTGTCAGAAATGGAGGGATCCTCTGAATCAATGCGACAAGGACCTTGCCAGGGTTATTTTGTGATACCACTTCTCCCCACAGCATCATTTATTTACTTACATCATCATTTATGTATGGCAGGGGAGGCTGGTGGAGGTAGACATTGGAGGACTGAGGCTCATTGTGATGCCTGTAATGGAGTGAGGAATGGTATGAAACACATGTGTTTGATACCATTCCTCAATCCATTCCATGCATTACAAAGAGCCCGTCCTCTGATTTCTACCTCCGCCAGCATCCCCTGACGTATGGAGAGAGATGGCAGCATACAGTGTAACCCACTTGAAATGTTTCTCAAGTCCTTAATGGTGCATTGACTGGATACTGCTTGGGAACCACACAGTTAGTATATCTATACTACATAAAAGTGTCTCACAGAAAGATCCAACTTCTATTTAATAGGTTTTCTATCATCATTCAAATGATAGAGTAGTTATTGTTTCAACTTAAAAGTAGTTATTGTTTCAACTTCAAACATCAGACTGAATAGTGGCATCTTAAATCTGTTAGCTAAAGCCTGTTGGAATTGTAGGAGCAATAACACAGGGGATTAAATCGACTACCACCCATCAGGTCGGAGTTCCTCAAATCCGCCACGACAAAAGCATCTCCATTGGGAACTACCGGTACGTTAATAATAATAACAATAATAATAATAATAATAATAATAACAATGAATTACATGTATAAAGCTCTTTCTATTATCAAAGAATAATCTCAAAGTGCATAAAATAAAAGATAAAATCAAATCAAAAAGTATATATATAGCCATATTATGAAAGCAGCAATCAAAGTCTAGGAGGGAGCTGCCTAGTCACTGCAAACTCTGTTATATCATGCCACTTTATGTGAGGGATATTCCATCCTGCTGTTTTAAATGGAGACCGTCACATTTATAGAAAAGGTATAATTATGAGTGATGACTAATCATATCAGGATCATTTGTTGAGCAATTGTTTAGCTTTGCTTTCCAATCTTGATTTCCAAATTGCAGAGTGCATTCACACCCCAGAGCCTTCTGCATGTCTGCCAGCATGCCTCCTAACCCGTCACTGTAGGACTGACTCTCTGTACCCTATTTGTGTTCTCAAATGAGTTGCGGCAACAGCCGACAAGCACTGCTGCAATTATAAATCACCAGTGATGAACCAGAGGAAATGACAGATATCTGTGCTCCCGGAAGGACTGGAACCATCCACTGGGAGGGAAAACACGATGTTTCTGTCTCTGAAACAAAGGGAAAGGAGAGTGGAAATGTTTCCATTTTCATTTTGCGGACCATATTCCATTCATGGGTGCTTACTTGTGACTCTCAACCGCTTCTTTTTTAAGGCCGTTCTAAAACATTTTTTTTACCTGTGTGCAGACAAAATGTCAGCTTTGAGAATTGTACAACAACGTGCCTCGAGAGATGACCGAGATATTTTTATTCAAACTGCGCTCTCAAATTCTCAATGATGCGTTTTATTGTGCTCGCCTGGCTATGCTCTGCAGTAATGCATTCATTCGGCAGCAATCACACCCAGCACACAGGAAATCAGTGAGATGTGTCAGGGCAGACAGGTCTAGTCTGAGATGTCCTTGCTCTGCGCAGCAACAGGTGATAGGCAGGAGGAGTATTGACAGTCCAGGCATGTCTGCTGTGAGATAGAACAGTGGGACACAGACTATAGTGGAAAAACCAGCGTGAGGGGTCTCACTCACCAGTGCTTATTCAATGGAATCTGACTGTCTAATTAAACCACATCTGGACAGCCCCATAAGTGGCCTTCCGTGACTGCTGGAGTTGATCATTGTACCATTATCTCATGCTAGTGTGTGATGTTCTGTGAAATGTGTGTTATGAATAGTATTGAGCGGCAGGGTTGATTGCTGCACGCACGCAAGCACACAGACACACACACACACGCACACAGACACGCACACAGACACGCATGCACGATAAGCTACACTGGCGCTCTCTGGACTGATATCAGTAAATGTCATGAGGGGATCAGAGACAGATATTGACGTCTCTGTGTCTGGCTGGGTACCCTCATCTACTGGAACTGCTTTTATCACTGCAGCAATAGCCAGCCACCAGAACCATGACTCCCTCAACGCTAGATGCCATTTTAATCAAAAGTGACAGTACAGTGAGTGCATCATTTTATTTTTTTATATATGGTCCCAGCAGGAATTGAACCCATAATATTAGCGTTGCTACCGCCATGCTCTACCAACGGAGCCACAGAGGACCACAACAGGCAAATCCAAATGACGCATTTTCAGTCCTGTAAAATGGTGTGATTTTCATTGCTCTGTTGTCTCTGTTGGCTGTGCGCATGACTCACAGCCAACGTTTTACCAACGTGATGTTTTACTGAGCAATACGCTGAGGAAAAACAAAACAGTGTTTGTTTGAGTCAGACTCACTGTCCATGAAGTAATGCTGGACCTCTTACTTCCAACCAGCAGAGTGAACAGAGGCAGCAACACTTCAAAACATGACCTTCAGCTGTGCAAGTAGCAAGTATTTCAACACAGGAGATAACACTGTGAAGAGAGTAAATGCTACAGGACTTGTACTATGAATGTAGATCATGCAGGACTTGAGGAGTATTGTTTGGGTTAATGATCAGCAGCATATAGTGGAAGCCCTTTTGAACACCAATCAGCTATAGTAGTTGATTGCATTTTGAACACTTGACATGCCTTGGCTGGTCAGGCAGTAATGTTTAATCGGCACAGTTCTGCGGGCACAGTCAACTGGCAGGGAACGCTGAAAGAAAGATCACGACCGAATGGTTTCTCGATTAGAGGTCTCCTATCGGTAGAGTTGTGATGAAAGATGCTGCTAAGTCTGGTAGCCAGAGTTGTTGTACAAAGACGAATACAAACTCTTTCCAGACAGATTGCACTGTCTACTCCTCCAGTTCAGACACATACTTCACTCTGTCCCTGATTCATCCTGTGCCTGCTTTGACACTGTTGCCACCTAATGTGCAGTACCTGGAAGTACACGCACTCAAGAGACAAAATAACAGAGAACCAGATGAAATGTGCGAGCCGTGTTTTGACTAGATTGAAAATGTAATTCATCAAGCTGTCATTGTTGACGTCGATGTGACAGTGAGAGACTTGGCTGACTGACTCATCATACCTTTTGTCTGATCCCACAGGTAAAGGAGGCCATGCAGAGGATCCACGACCGAGGGAACATAGGAAAGCTTATCCTGGATGTGGAGAAGTCGCCCATTCCCTTGGTAAGGCAGTAGCGATAAATACTGTCCGTACATCGATTGGCCGAGACATTGATTGGTCTCAAATAGGGCATAACAACAGCATTAAAAAAAAAAAAAAAAAAAAAAGCGTAGGAGAGGAAGGAATTCTTAGAAAGGGCATGGTGACGCACTGCGTGACTCATGTGATTGATAAGCCATTGTGCCATTGGGCGAAGGCTTAACGCTCCCTAGGTAAGACAGAGCCCCCGTAACAATAAACAGGACACCAGTGGCACAACGCTGGTTTCCATGGTGACTCCTTAACGTCAGACTGTGCTCCATTAGGGGAAGCAAACATGGAAACAAAGGCCAGAGCAGGAGCCGATACACTGTTGATCTCACCTTTGTCCCTCGTGATGTGTTATTTGTTTACGGGTACGTTTATTGAGTATGATAGTAGGGTTGTCTTCTCCAGATGGCCAGCGACAGCACAGAGACCAGCGAGGCGGGTGAGGAGGAGGAAGAACATGAAGGGGACAACGACAACAAGGAGCGCATGCCCTTCATCCAGTAGGCCCAGGCAGCATTCTGCACCTCACCTAGCCTGGACCACGGGGGGGGGGACGGGACCGGAGGGTGGTCCCATCACAGACTAGTCCAGGACCACAACTACGCACCGTAAACTCAAACCGTTGTACAGTGTGTGTGCGTGTGTGTGCGTGTGTGTGTGTGTGTGTGTGCGTGCGTGTGTGTGTGTGTGTGTGTGCGTGTGTGTGTGTGTGTGTGCGTGTGTGTGTGTGTGTGGGGTGTGCGTGTGTGGGGTGTGTGTCTGTTGTTGTTTTTTTTGTCTCTCAGTCATTGGATTTGTACGATGTTTGAACATATGAAAACAAAAAAAAAAGCATAAAACAATGGTTATCAAATTTATCAATCAACTCTAAAGTGCCATTCTCAATGCAGTATTATATGATGAGTTTTGTATTGCTGACCAAAACGATGTTACAAGATGCTTCAACTCATCTGCAGCCTCCTGGTTGTTGTCTCCATATTGTTTCCTGTGGCAGCCCCCCAACAAGGGAGAAAAGTAGGAATGGACAGAATAGGTGTATGAAGGAGTGTGTCACTGAGTGGATATCAGGGAAAGTAAAGAAAGATTGAGTGATTTGTGAAAGAGTACAGTAAGTGACTGAGAGAGAGAACACGTGATATCGAACGAAGCTTGCACTCATGTCTCGGTGAAGAGAGGGAAAGGAGGGTGAGTTAAAGTCTCTTCCCTGCGACTCTCCCATTTCTCTTTCACGTCTATCTATTATGACAGGTCTAGAGTGAGAGAGGGTTATTTCAGTCGCTCGGCGAGCACCAGTCGCTCGCATCACTCTATTACCACTGAATACACAGAACACGTAGAGCAGACTCCTGACCCCAGGCAATTTCTCTGCATCTGCCGCAGTCTATCAAAGCTACACTCAGAGATCATCCTGCTCCCACCTCTCTCAGGTGACTTCAGCAGTGTATATGGGCGGGGACAAGTCACTGGAAATTGCCTGCCAACATGTTTACTGAAACATTGGGGATCTGACCCTTTTTGCAGTGTTGCTATGGAATCACTAGTGCCTTTGAGCTAGAAGTCTGCAGCAGTCATGCAGAGGAATTTCAGTATTTGAAATGTACCCATTCCAGAAAACACTCCTCATTGGATACGATGGTGGTTCATCTGAATTCCAGGAAGCGTGTTGTGTGTGGGTGTGTGGGTGTGTGGGTGTGTGGGTGTGTGGGTGTGTGTTTTGCTGGTTTCCTCAGCTCGGGAAAGAAACAAAAGATGCATCAACTTTAGCTTTTCGGGCCACATCCTTAATCCCAATTTCAGAGTATCTACAGACTGTAGAGAAGGAAGACGCAGTGGTCAGGACAGGTTATTATTGATGATTCGGCCACACCTGTCTCTTGGTCGCTGTTCCTTTTGCATGTGTGTAAGAAGCTGTGTTCTGTTTACCTGCTGGTGCCTGGTGTATACTGTAGTGTACAATGCCACACAACAAGAGGGTGCTATAGAGAAGAAGGACTCAAGACACATTCACTTACAGATGAGCTTACGTGGTGTCAGTAAGCTGTTATGGAAGTATTTCTGACAGTCATTGTTATATGAAGGAGTTATATGAAGTATTAGAATTTCTCATGTGAGATGCACTATAAAAAACGGTATTGTGCTAGTATTATTGATATGGAAAGTGTGAATTTGTCCAACAAGCAAAGCTATTTATTGATTGAACATTTGAAACTACCCTTGATGTATGGAGATGAAAGCCATTGAATCACCTTGTTATAAACTGTAGTTAACTGTAATGCTAACAGGTGGTTGGTTCTAGTGAACCGCAAGCCTAGATATTACATCCACATCCAGGAGCATCCCCAAACCAAGCCAAATAACTTAAAGCACATACTGTTTTTTCACTACATTTAACATCAGTGACCTTTTTTTATTTTTATTTTTTATGTGCCCTGTGATGTGTACGGAAAGAAATGGTCCACTCACTGCATGACTCGAGTCAAGTTATAGAAAGCAGCCAGCTGTTGCTTCTCTTTCCATTGTTACTGCTGAAGAAAAAGAATTTGATTGAACATTAGCTTTATAATGACATTTTATTGATCTTTCATTAGCATCGCATCACTGCGTTCTATCTCTCTGTCCATGTATTCTAAACTCAAGGTTGAAACCTAAAATCAAGTATATACTGTATGAACTATCATCTTATAGTGCATCTACTGTAAACTTGAATGTCTCTTTGGCTTTTCCTCTTAATCCTGGTCTAGAGTGTAGAGTAACCTACAGTGTGTATGTGTGTGTTTTCATGTGAGGTCATTCAAATGGATAGTCGAGTTGCCTTAAATCTAAAAAATCTAAAAAATAAAACTGTGTAGGCATGTTTAGTACTGTAGCTGAAGCCTGATTACAGACTTATATGAAGATATTCTTTACCTGTATTTGTTGATATTAGTGTTTTTGTTATGTTGTACTGTATGTAGAAGTCCAGTTCTGTTTACATGAATAAATTTATCTGCAGAGCATTCTGGGAAGGGTGTGTGTTTATCTTGGCTTGTGTAGTTTTCTCCACAGGGCACCCTGTCAAGGACTTCTTTTCGTTTTACACTCTCCAACAGACTGAGAGTGAGACTCTCTCTGACAAAATCCATGTTTAAAAAAATATTTTTTAAATTCTAGAAGTTTTCAATTTTAGCAGTATGAGGCTTGTGATTTTTACCCCACATTATGCAATATTCACACTTTTACACCTGTCAGGCCAGTGGCCTTTCTCGAGTAATGTGACCACTATAACTTCACATTAATTCCATTTAATATACACTTGACCTTTTACCAAGCTCATGTCACGTCCACCCAGATAGCATGTCCTCACGTAACATAAAAACTGAAATGGATGACCTTTATCCCTATGATAATGCCATACCTATCCAAAGTTGATACCATTTAAACCTGCGACATAAATCTTTCATAGAGGCAAATGCAAAGTCTCTGTTATTGGTCGGTTGACATACTCTGATTCATTTGAAATATACATTGCATCTTTTTATATACCACTTTACAACTCTGTGGTCATAGTGCAGCTCTCTGATAGCAAGCTAAGCAGGACTGAGCTGGAAAGTGCTGTGAAGAGGACAATGTATCACAATAGGTGTTATGTTTGGGATGACAGATCGGTGTTACATTGTAATAGCTATTTTCCTTCAGTTTTATTTCAGTTAAAAAGATTAAATGGTTTCACACAGGCATTGTTTATGTCCACTATCAGTGAAGGTACATACGAGTCCTGGACTCCTTTTAGAGATTTTAAAAGGTGTGTGTCTGTAAAGAAGTGCCTCTGAAACGCCTCATTGGCATCCCTGCTCACTTAGACAGCTGAGTTTTTCTCTCACTTGCACCCCTCTTTCATCTGTCCACTCTACAACATCACACGCTATAAATAGCCTCCCCTGCACCAGAGCAGGGAGCTGGACTTCCTCAGCTCTAATGGACACTCTTAGTTTTCTAAGGTTACACAACTGAAAATCTGTATTTCTCTTCTCATTTGAAGTAGATGGAACTGGTTAACAACCAAAACATCATCACCTCACGAACGGTGTTGATGCATTTTGAGAGCCTGTGTCCATGCATTTCTTTTTAAAAAGATTTTGACGCTTACAACCCAGTGTATGACACCTCGACAGTTCACAGCTGATCATGTGATATCACACATCTCTTCTCTGTGTAGCCATCCACTAGTAACAACATTCATAGTCCTTCTGGTGTTCATTTAGCACGGTCAAATAAGCCATGAAATGGGGAGTGAAGGAACAAACTTGAAACACAGAAGCTGTCAATTCTGCTCACACTAGAACATTCTGTAATAGTGATGCAGTCAATGAATTTACGGCTTGTTTGTGAAATGAATGGGGTAAACTACTAAATGAACTGCACCTTGTCCCAAGTCAATATTTATGAATGGGCAGAAACAGGGCAATCATTGTTGTCACTCCGCCCCATGGTATTTGAATCCCCCCAGACGTTTAAAAAAAAACAAAGTTACACAGTGTGAGCCAATGGGCAGCAAGGTTCTACAGGAGTAAACAGTGAGCCTGTATATAGAGAGCTGCCCTTGGTGCTTTTTTGTCAGTTCTAAAAGGTGGGCCCCTGTGTCTGGTGGGACCTGTTAGCCTCAGGCATGGCACGTCTGGTTCTCCCTATCCTCCTGGTTCTCTGCCTTTCCTCGCTCCACCAGGGTTACGGCCGTCCACCTCGTACCAGGAAGGCTGTGCAGAGAGGTAACAATACCCACTGCACACACTTAATGACCTGCAGTGGCTCTCCCCCTCCTCCTTTTCCTCTGACATGTTTATCCAATCGTCTGTCTTTCTTTTGAGATGCAGCGGCAGATGAGGATGACGTGAAGTCGCAGCTGGAGAAGCTGTGGCTGGAGGTGAACTCCCTGAAGGAGATGCAGGCTCTGCAGACAGGTATGCTTTGTTAGCCAGGACCAGGGTGGATGAAAGAGGGAGGGCCAGGGTGGGATGGAAGAGGGAGTACCTCTCAAGGGGGAAGCAGTGCAGATTCACCAAAGTTACTGTACTTTTCTTATGCTGAGTTAGAAAAGTTGTTTTTATTTTGTTTGTGTGTGTGTGTGTGCGTGCGTGCGTTTTTTGTTTGTCATTTTTCAATATGTCGTTGTAATAGTGCTGCTTACATTTTTTCATGAGCTCAAACCATGAGGTTAGGAATATGCCATTTCACCTGTCATTTACTGGTGTGCTCAATCACCAGTAGAGGGCAGGAGTACTCTAACCTTTACCTCAATAGTGGCGTTGAGAGAGATCTGTAAGTATCGCATTCATTTATTCCTGTAGATAAGGAGCCATGTGACTATGGGATTTAAAACCCACTAGGTCCATTGCACAATGAATGGTGATGGATATTACAGGAGATATAATGTTATGGAACAGCAGGTTGCTTATACAGGGAGGATGAGAGAACATCTCAGAGTTTGTCTTATACAGTACAGACATGCCTCTGTCTCTGCATTGCCTCTTACTAAAAGGGCTCGTATTACTTTCACATACATACTGATCGAAACTCATTGCTTGTTCTCAGTCCTGTTTATATAAAGATGTCCAAACATTCCTTTTTGAGACACGGAAATGTGATCAAACTGTTGCCCTCTTCTTTCAGTCTGTCTCCGTGGCATCAAAGCTCACAGGAAGTGTTACCTGACCATCGAGGAGCCCAAGCATTACCATGAGGCTAACGAAGACTGCATCGCTCAGGGAGGAACCCTGGCCACTCCACGTGATCTCAATGAAAACAATGACTTGAAAGACTATGCAAAGAGGAGTTCCCCAGGTTCCAAGGAATTCTGGATAGGTGTTGCAGACATTGTGAAAGAAGGCCAGTATGTGGACGTCAACAGCATGCCTGTCAGCTACTTCAACTGGGACCGGTCCAAGAAGCAGCCCACAGGGTCCAAAAGAGAGAGCTGTGTCATTCTTTCAGTGGCTGCACAGGGGAAGTGGTACGATGAGGTTTGCCTCAGACCGAAAAAGTATATTTGCGAATACCTCATTCCCTAAAGTGTGTAGCTGCCACCATGGAGACCAGACGGGTTGTTGACAACCTGATGATCATTTATGCTGGTGATTAAAACATACATGTTGAAAAATAATGATCACATCCTGGTTTTTGAGTCATTTTTTGTTTTACCTGCATAGAGCTGTATTACAGCATGATCAATATGTTTAGCTTGTACAGTTTGTGGGTGTGTAGGGATATAAAAATGTTCCGCAAAAATCCTAACACCATTGCATCCCTGGACCCTCTCTTACAATGTTCTTCAGTTGATTGTTTATTTTACTATGGTAGATCTCTCACACTGTCTGGAAAGGTTATGTGAGTGTGACACATTGATTTATTCATTTCGGCTGCATATTATATTTTTTTTTATTGTAGCCTAATACTCTCTTCCACATAGACACACACACACACCAGGAGAGGCTGGTGGAGGTAGAAATCGGAGGATGGACTTATTTTACTAGATGGAATGGAATGAGGAATTTGATATCATTCCTCTAACCCTAACCCATTACATGCATTACAATGAGCCCTACTGATTTCTACCTCCACCAACACACACACACGTTCATACATGCACATGCCGTATAAACACATGAAATACCTTTATTACTATACATTCAGTATAGTACGTATGCACAAAGGCCTATGAGACCCACAGGTAACAGAGAAACGTCAGAGATGTGACGCTGAAGCCTATCTGAAATCTCGCGAAACTGAAGGTCGGCCATTTTTCCCCATTGAAAGCTGTGTGTGTTTGTGCTTCGGTAGTGGAACAGAAAGAAAGTATCCGCAATCACTTTGATTAGAAGTTTTCATTAGTTTTAGTTTTGTTTTATAAACTCCTGGGTTTACAAAACACTGACCATGTTTGTGTTTACCGTCGTTAAGTTTTCCCGTTGACATCCGAGCTCGGGTAGATGTCTGTCTAAACTGTCGCACAAATGGAAATGGTGCCCAGCGAAGAGAACCAGCTCGTACCAAAAGAGGTGAGATTATCATACACCCAACCCGGGTTGTGACAATATCATGACAGGCCCTTTGCACTCTTTATACTGTGCTAATCAATGACACACTCATCTGACAACAAGTTTTTTTGTTAGCCTAGATAATGCAGTGTTTGATCGCACCATCATCCACTGAAACATAAACCGCACTGGCCGGACTAGCTGGCTAGTTACTGGCTAGCTATCTAGCTAGCTGTCATCGGCTAGCTAGCTAGCTTTCAGATTGAGATTGTTCTTTAGCCAGTTGTTACATGACAAGCTAATACTTTTAGCTAGACTGTTAGCATGCTAGCTAGGCTAGGTCTTTTAGCTGTCTTTATTGGCCATTTAACTGTTTTCGCCCAGTAAACGCGGTAGCTACTATAAAATCATGCACTTCAACACAATGTGTAGAGCTCAGTCACAGGTTGCATGCCTATTCACGTAATCTGTTTCCTAGTTAGATAGCTAGCTAATCCTAGTTGTGGATTAAAACTGTATGGAATGGCTACTTTGCTCGTTAGCTAGCATTGTTTTGATGATAGGCGTTGCTAGCGTATCCTGCTAGCCAGCTGGACGGCCTGCTGATGACATACAGCGACGAAGTAAACAATAGAGAGACCTTGTGGTTGACTAGCAGCTATTTCCGAACTGTGGAGCTAAATGAAAGAACTATACGACTGACATGTCAACCGTAAACAAAAAATCCTAACCACGTAACGTTCGATGTTTTGTATTGTTCAATTCAATATTTGGTTGAAGAATGTAGGTATTTCGTTACTGCATACTTGGAGATACTAGATAGGTCCAGCCTTTGCCCATGGCATAGGCTGGGCAAGGGGTTATCCGTTGTTGATTGTAAAACAGTCTAAAACCTTTTCACATACCTTTTCACATACCATACCACACAGAAATTCAACTACAGGTAGGCTAGCTGTTGTGCTCTTTAAACTTGGTGTTTTTTTTGTGGTCGTTACACTTTATACAGCCTTACGACTCAGCCACTATCTTGGCTGAGTAAGTTTGACCGAATGCAGATGCAAACAGTGTCAAGCTGTGGCAAGAGTTCTAGGCCTGTATGCTTAGAATAACTGATTGCTTTCACTGCAGTCAGAAATATGCCTCTGTCTTTGTTTGACTTAGATTTGATCGACTGTGTCAAAGGCTGCCAAATCTTTACAAATGGTGGAAAATCAAATGACAGGCTACATTTTATGTAACAAATAACAAATGCAGAATACCAGTAAAAACATGTGACATGCCTCTTTATGTTTAGTCTTAGGGATGAGACCGCAATGATGGATAATGCATTTCTTCCAAATTGAATAATTGACTCTTGTTTTAATCTGCTCTGGTCTCTGGACAGACTCTCGGTAATCAAGTGTGTTGAAGGTCCGGTGCAGATCTGTGCTCCGCGCGGCCTTGATCAGCCCTCTCTCCATCCCCCTAATCATGCGGCTGAACCCATTATTTCAGCTCTCTGCAGGGCTCGCTGCTTTCCACGGCCAAACGCAGATGACAATCTACTCCAACCTTTCCTCGTATCGCTGCCTGGGCCACTGTCACTCTGCATTTGAGCAAGGCTAGGGCCTCATCATTATAATCCTCTGTCATAACAGTTAGATGGCCATCTTAAAATGATAGTGAATTGGTCATGGGTAGCGTAAGCCTCTCCATGTGTTTGTTCCAATTGTTTTACTTTGAACCTATTAATAGAGAACATGCTAGTCGTCATTGAGGAAAAGGACCTGAAATGTTTTTTTTTTTAATGTATCATGATTTTCTGAGCATGGGCCTACTTGCAGTGGAGACGAGATTTTCAGATGAAGCTCATATTGCTCCCTGACGATTGGGTTTTACCGTCTCTGAGGGAACAGCCTGGCTGAGTCTCATATCCACTCTGTAGTGTGTCTTCACTATTGAGTTGTAGAGTTGGCCAGAGAGAGTGTGTGCCTTTAGAGAGCCACCTGCTAGCTGTTGTTAAACCGTTTGACCGGTTGACGACTGCAGGTCCTGTGAAGTCGGATGAGTCAGCAGGGCGGGGGGGTGTTTTTTGGCCTTTGAGATTAGGGCCTAGTCCTCGAAAGCTGGCGTGGGTCAAACACCCACCTGCTGTTGGATTCTGTTATGAATAGTACCCTATTCCTTTACTCAAATGCAAGTTTGATTTTTTTTTTGTTGCTTTATAGAGCTCAAAACTGTCAAGTTTGCCGATAGTGGCCTTTGCCCTTGTACAAGGCAGGCCCAGGAGCAGACCTAGGAGATAACAGGCTAGAATTCATCAATACCCTACACGAGGGAAGGTCATTGTCATGTTTGTTTTTTGTAAACAGCCGAGTCTTGTTTTTGATAAAGTTTCAGGGATATTATTAGAATTGTATAAACTGTACTCCTACGGTTGTCATCTAAAGGAAATTGTATGTTGACAGTGTGAATACATGTAAATCCAATGTAATTTCCACGGCAACTCGTTAACTATTGAATTGAAAACCAAATCCTTCAGGAGAAAGCAATCCCGTTCTTGCTTTCCTAGTATTCAGGAACCTTCCACAGAAAAGCAGATTCGAAGTCAGTGTGCCGATAAGACACAGTTTTTCGGTGTCAGCATGTGTTTCAGGAAGTCTTTTAGACCTCAGGTAATTCTGTGAACCCAGGAAGTAAATCTAATCCTTTTTTTCTCAGGTTACTCTCATGAACATTTCAATCATACATTTTAGTGCTTCAGCTAAATTGCCTTCACACTTGCTAGAAATATGGCTGAGAGTCCACACTTCCAAGCTAATGTTTTATAACTTTTCATCATCCCAAATCACGTTGTCACAGTACACTACTAACGCAACGGCAAACTGGTTCTCCAACCAGTGACTGTACAAATGGGAGGCATGAAAGACTTCTGTGACTTTGAAAACAGATAGCATTTGTCAAAAGCCATTGAAATTTAGACGGGTAACATTTTCTCTGCCAGCCTGTGACTTTAGACCAGGTTGTTTATCTTCAGCGATAACTTTTACTATTTACTAACTATTTATCCCCCTCTCTCACCCTAGGAAGGCTGGGCCTCTGGTGATGAGCTGTTACTGTACTGCTGGGTGTTAGATGGCTGTAATTTGCCTCAGTTGGCAGGGAAGAATTTGTGTTTCTTAATGTAGCCCCACTCAATCAATAATGATTTACCGACAGAAAGCCTAGGGCAAGCTAATAAGTCTCTCAGTTCTGAGTTATATTCCACAATACAAGTGTGTAATTTCTAGGCGTGTACAGCTGTATGGGCCAGTATGATTGTGTCTGTGCTTTGCTGTACCTAGGCTACGTTTCCATGTCAGCACCTTGCGATATTATCTGAGATAAAAATACCCTCTAATCTGATAATACACTCTCATGTGTTGACATCTGCGGCCTCTCTATAGCGTTGGCCAGACCACATTTTGCCAAGATCACCCGGTTTCTAAAGAGAGCTGAGAATGATCACAGTGTTTACTGGTCTTTCTTTAGATGGGAGTTTGAAAGCGGGCCCCTAGAACCCAGTTCACTCACATGAACAACTGGCCTGTTGCGTAACGGTTTCCCTTCTCTCCGTAACAGCTGTTTGCACTGTTTAATCTTTTATGTTTGTTGTTTTCTTTCTCACCCCTCCCTGTGTGTCATCATCACCAGGGTATGTTTTGGAGTTGCAGGCAGAGTATTTTCGATGAGGTGAAGAAGAGGTTTTCCAAGGTAGCCGCTCCTGTCGGAGTGGTGTGGGTGGGTGGGTGGGTGGGTGTGTGTGTGGGGGTGTGGGGGTGTGTGTGTGTGTGTGTGTGTGTTCTGCTGTGTAGTGTTTGCTGACATCCTTTTCTGCTGTCCTGAGTGTTAGCTAGCCTGCTGTGCTCAGACTGCTACAAACAAGGGCTTTAAGGGGGTTGAGGTTCTGCTTCGTTAACAATATTACATTACTGGTTGAACATCACACAAAAATACAATACAATAAACTGACCATAACAACCTGTGTTTGGATAAATGTCCCGTTTTAATTCCCTTGGATAATAGTGTTCTTGGATTAGGAATTGGAAAACATTTTACAACAACCTACAAACACACACGTAAGGAAAGTCACAATAAGTAGCCTCCTGCTGATATGAAAGAACAGAGGGGCTTGTTAAGCTTGTGTTATTGCCCAAGCTTCTCTGGAACAGTTGTTTTGGACACACTCAGTCACATGAACACTGGCACTGTGGTCCCGCCTTAGAAATGGTTCCCTTGCGTCATTCCTGGAAATCCTTTCTTGAGGGAAAAACGAGCCCCAACAGTCACGAAATAAATGTTGGCTTCAGTCAATTAGCAAATGGCTAGCCTGTTATTTTCTAAATAACACGACACTGCCAGTTGACTGAATTGAAACAGCGGAGGCCTACCAGTTGCCTTGTGTGCCAGGCTTGTCGTCTGTGAACCAGACGACACCTAAGGCTATCGTTGTTGGCTTGAATAATTGCATGGTATTGTTTTTGGAAATGCACTGTGTGCTGCACTGTGACCAGCTGCTTTACATTGAACCTGGTCTCTAGATGACAGACCCGGAGCACTCGGTACGCCCGACACTCTCATCTATCAAACATAGGTTGTTCAATGGTTACTGAGCAGTCAGAAGTGGGTGGGCTGTTGGTGTTCAGTCAAATGAAATGACTGACAGGTCGTAGCACCAATCAGACATCACCCGTTTTCTAAATGTAAATGTAAAACTTCAAACACTTGGAGTTGGACATCTCCTTTGCTGACTTCTAACTAACTAGCGGTTGTCTAAAAACAACAGTGTCGGGTGTGAGGGAGGAGCTTTCTCAGGCTCAATAGAATTTTGTCCTCTGTGTTTCGAGGAAGATCCAATCACATGGCCTCTTTTATATGGGTCTCCACCTCCAGAATGACAATACACTGTCAGCATAACAGGCATTGTGTCTGAGATACATCGTCTGTGAAAAGAGGCTACATTGAACCCTATGAGTTTCAGCTGTGAAAAATGAGTGTCCACATGAGCTTGGGCAATTTTGTTTTCCGGATAGCTTAATGGTTAAGTGGCGTGGATCATTTTCAGTCTGTAATGTGCCTCCTGGCTTACCGTTTTAAGCTGCGAGTCTTCCAAGAACTAATGCAACACGCTCCACAGTAGGTCATACCAGTACTGCATTGCACAACCATGTTGCTCTAGTTTCCTTGTGCCCAGTGTGTGCCCGGTATGATGACGTTGTTTGAGTTTGAAGAATGTCCTAACCACTGTCCTCTCTCACTCGGCTCCCCTTGAGTGCATGTATACAAACTACTGACAACATGTTATCATATTTTCTAAACAGAAAACGAAATGCGGAATGAAAGCAGAGTCCCTTTTCTTTGTGCTCACAGTGTGTGTGTGTGTGTGTGTGTGTGTGTGTGTGTGTTGTGTCGTGTCTTGCAGATAGAGAATGCAGCAGAGGAGCCCAGGGTGCTGTGTATTGTCCAGGACACAACCAACTCTAAGACAGTCAACGAGAGACTGACTGTCAACCTGCCAGTGTCCACAACCCTCTCCAAGCTCTTTGAAGATGTGGCCCACAAGGCGGGCTACGTGAGGGGCACCTTTGACCTGGCGTGGGGCAACTCTGCGGACATGGTGAGAGGACCATAAAGGACCACGGTGCACTGTGCTTTCCAAAACAAAGCCTAGTCTTTTTATGTCATGTCCTGCTCCAAACTAAACATCTAGCCTAATCCAATGTTTGAATCGGACAAAGGATCACCATGAAGAGTGCACTCTTGCGGTTATTAGTGTGTTTGATTTGTTTCTGTGAGCAAGTCCCTCTCGTACCTGGCTCTTAGCTAATCCTGCTGCTGACCCAGGCCAGAGTCCAGGTGTCCAGGCTTGTGTTATCTCACTGAGTAGGTCAGTGGATTATGCTCTGTTTCCACTCCTGGCTGGATGGATGGATACTCCCCCATCCCTTCAGCCCAGCCCGAAGAAAATAAGAATAGAAATTCCCTTCGGCTACATCACATGCGGTACACTCCGCTCACAAAAGATAATGTCCTCTGACTGATCAAGATGGAGGGAGAAGATACCCCTGTATTAAGTTCGTTTGGGGGCTGCTGATCTAGTTTGTCTCTAAGCCAGGTCCCATGTTCTCTGCAGGTTGGTTTTGTGGTCCCTGCAGTCTATGTTCTGATCCCCTCATGCTCAGACCTGCCTATCTGTATTGTGCACTGAACAAAGCCAGTCTGATGTGTGGTTTTTGTCTCACTTCTGCCACCACCGTCTGTCTCTCCCCTCCCTTATCCCCTCCCCTCCCTCAGGCACCGTTGGACCATAGCAGTGAGATGTCCCTCTCCGACTCCGGGTTCGAGTCCGGGAAGAGGAACTTCCTCCAGCTCACAGACAAAGACGGCGAGCAGCCGCAGATCGCATCGGTGAGTCGGAAAATCAGTTTATTTAGATTTTGTCTGGATTTTTTTTTTTTTAGGAATCCAGGCATACCTATGGGGGAGGAGAACCCCTGCACAGGGTTAACACGCACTGTGTAAACGCACTAAGTTAGTCATGATGAAAGACTAGTGGGTTTATGCCCAAACCTTAAATCCATCCTCTTGCGTGTGTAGGATGAATCGGGTACGGCGGAGAGCAGCGGTCTTGAAGACAGCTCCCAGGAGCGCTTCATTGGCCCCCTGCCCAGAGACGGCACGGTGGGCTGCAGCACCGACTACAGCAGCCCCTCATACTCCTACTCCTCCATCCTCATCAAGTCGGAGACAGGTATATATCTCTTTCTCTTTCTCTTTCTCTTTCTCTCTCTCTCTCTCTCTCTCTCTCTCTCTCTCTCTTTCTTTCTCTTTCTCTCTCTCTCTCTCTCTCTCTCTCTCTCTCTCTCTCTCTCTCTCTCTCTCTCTCTCGAGACATGACCTCACTTCCTGTCACATGACCCCTTCCTGACCTCTCACTTCCTGTCTGTCCCCCTTCCTTCTTATAGGATACGTGGGTTTGGTGAACCAAGCCATGACCTGCTATTTGAACAGCCTTCTCCAAACATTGTTCATGACTCCTGAGTTCAGAAATGCGCTGTACAAGTGAGTGCCTGTTCTCTTGGAGCTTTTTTCTATGATAAGCCTGTACCGTGCGTTTGGGTTTTGACTGAGAAAACAACTGCTCCTAAACCTGGCTTCTTTGGTCCCCCCTTTTTCCCCAATGGTCCTCTTATTTTCTTCCAGCTGGGAGTTTGAGGAGTCTGAGGAGGAACCGGTCAACAGCATCCCCTACCAGCTGCAGAGGTTGTTCATCCTGCTGCAGACCAGTAAGAAGAGAGCCATCGAGACCACTGACGTGACGCGCAGCTTCGGCTGGGACAGCAGCGAGGGTGGGCAGCGCTCCGCACAACGTCTCGACATCCCCAGTCAGCCGTGTTAAGCAGGAGAGGCCCATGCTGAGCTGCTCCTAGTGTTAGGGTCTTAGATAAAGAGAGATTGTATTGGAGATTGGTGTGGAGTAGGGGAGGGGCACAGACTGCATATCCTGTTTGTTGGGATGCTGAGGTCACTGAGTCGTGTGTGTGTGTGTCTGTCTGTCTGTCTGTCTGTCTGTCTGTCTGTCTGTGTACGCGTGCGCATTGTTTGTCTATGTCTCTTCCATGGGGTGTGTGTGTGTGTGTGTATATGAACGTGTGTGTTTTCAGCCTGGCAGCAGCATGACGTCCAGGAGCTGTGCAGGGTCATGTTTGACGCCCTGGAGCAGAAGTGGAAGCAGACAGAGCAGGTATGAGAGAGAGGGGACCCTGCCCCCTCGTCTGACACTAACACTAATCCACACAGCCAATAAGAGCCTCCCCCAGGCTCAGCACAAAGGCCCTACTGTGGGAAAGGGGGGGGGTGGGCAGTAAGCCTGAGGGTTAGCTATTTCTGATCTCACGAGTTTGGTGTAAACAGTAAAAACTACATTCAATGTGGAAGCACAAGGCCTACTTTTTCCCCAAAAAAGTGGCTTGAGTTCTCTAAGACAATCATGAGAAAAGTCCCATTTAGCATATGGTATATTTACATTGAGTATTTCCCTGCTCCTGTGTTTAACACAGATATGCACAGTCAAAGTACTGATTTGCCCAAGTGACCTATTTAGTGGAAGTGAAATGTGTAAACTGTTGATTGTGTTATTGTCTGTAGGGTGGGGTCGTTTAGGGAAGTCCAAGGTCTGCCAGCGTACGTGTGTGTTTTATCAGCAGTATTCACACTACCCCCCCCCCTCTGCCAGGCTGACCTGATTAACCAGCTGTACCAGGGCAAGCTGAAGGACTATGTACGCTGTCTGGAGTGTGGCTACGAGAGCTGGAGGATCGACACGTACCTGGACATCCCACTGGTCATCAGACCCTTCGGAGCCAGTCAGGCTTACAGCAGTGTGGTACGTGCGTCTCACTGTCCCCCTTTTATTCATCACTCTTAACAACATTCCTTCCTGTTTATGAACACATATCAAGTTATAACATCGAGCCTCCGGAGCCTGCTGTGAGGAAGAAGTACGTCTTCTAAGAAGCGGAAAGTGATTGCGCTGTGTCACCATGACGTCACATCAATGTTGCATGAACGTTAAGGTACGTGATCAGACGGGTTGTTAACTGATCCGACGCCTGTTCCGACCCGCTGTGAAACAGGAGGAGGCCCTGCAGGCCTTCGTCCAGCCTGAGACTCTGGACGGGGCCAACCAGTACTTCTGCGAGCGCTGCAAGAAAAAATGTGACGCCCGTAAGGTGAGGAAACTGGAACTCTGGAAGAGAAATGTAAAAAGAGAGAGCGGTGTCTGGTATCTGAGTTTGTCTGTTTGTTGTGATTGAACTGGTGGACTTCTTCTAGAAGGGGATGTTGGGTTTAGGGTGGTCAGCCATTACTGCTCTTCTGACCCCATGCTCTCTGCCATCCACAGGGGCTGAGGTTTCTGCACTTTCCCTACCTGCTGACCCTGCAGTTGAAGCGCTTCGACTTTGACTACACCACTATGCACCGCATCAAACTCAACGACCGCATGACCTTCCCTGATGAGCTGGACATGAGCCCCTTCATTGATGTGGAGGACGAGGTGAGAGACGGCACCCCACCAGAGGTGTCCTCCTGGGGGCTTCACAATCACACACAGTAAAGCACGGTTGTTCTCTCGCCTGGAAGGGGAGTGCCATGCCTCTAGTCCCTCAGGTCCACCCCAATGGGATTTCTGTTGTCTTTCATCTATTAGTGATTTCAATGAAGGTCATCATTAATTCATGATGACTGTAACTGATACCTGACCTCTGTTCTCTCTCTCTCTTCTTTCTTTTTCTCTCTCTCTCTCTCTCTCTCTCTCTGTCGTTCAATCAATGTCCTCCCGTATAGAAGTCCCCTCAGACGGAGAGCTGCACGGACAGTGGGGCAGAGAATGAGGGCAGTTGCCACAGCGACCAGATGAGCAACGACTTCTCCACGGACGACGGTGTGGACGAGGGCATCTGTCTGGACAGCACTAGCACTACTGAGAGGGTTCTAAAGCCAAAGGTAACCAGCCTCAAAACCTTACACCTGTAAACACACTACAGGGCCCAACCATAATGTGCTGGCTTGGATGGTTTCCGTTCCAGCATGGTTTCAGCAACTATGGCGGATGCATAACCAGGCCAGCTCAGTACAGCTCAGGTCGATATCGACTGAACTACCATTAACTCACTACCAAGCCGAACCGAGCGGAGCTGTACTGTCAATTGTGAAGCCAAAGGTCACCTATGTTTCTGCTATAGGTTCCAGACAGCAACATGTTATCGATGTGGATGTGTTGTCATTTGGCCCTGGCTGTTAGCTATGTAAGTGTCTCCCCCTCCCCTCGTCTGCAGAGTTCGTTGACCTTTGAGCTGTTCTCGGTGATGGTCCATTCTGGGAGCGCCGCGGGCGGCCACTACTACGCCTGCATCAAGTCCTTCACAGACGGCCAGTGGTACAGCTACAACGACCAGCACGTCAGCAAGGTCTGCTCACTCAGATTACCGTTATTGTATATGAAATGCGAAAGACAAAATTGAGTCCCCAGGTTGCATCGATACTAACCTCATCCCCAGGCTACCGCGCATGAGACCAAGGCTTTTAATAGACTGAGAAATGTAACCCCTTGTGGTTTTCACATGTCATTCATTTGTCAGCTGTCAACAACACAACAGTACAGTGTCTTCACGTGTGTGTGTGTGTGTGTGTGTGTGTGTACGTGCAGATCACCCAGGAAGATATCAGGAAGACATACGGAGGGTCCTCAGGGAGCAGAGGCTATTACTCCAGTGCCTTTGCCAGGTCAGTGGTAGTCACTCACTCACCCACCCTCTCAGCCAGCCGCTCTCTGAATTGATCTGAACCAGTCAATAAGTCCCTGAAGACCCCTCACTTCTCCACTCGCCTCCTCCTCTCCGTCTCCTCCCTCACTGTACTAATGCATACAGCAGCCAGTAAAACAGATAAAATAACAGCATTAGACCAGTCACACGTCTCCCAGTCATGTTCAACGCTGGGGGAAGGCTCAGATTAGGATGATCTCTGGCTTGTTGACTCTTGAGTATAGCGTATTGACGTCTCTTTTTGAGACAAACAAGAGGGCGGTTATTCGAACGAGGACAAAAGGCCCCGTTGATAACGGCTTTTATGTAATGGGCCTGCGTTCCTTTTTTGATTTGTTTGTTTGTTAACGAGTGTAGAACTTTGATCAAATTTAACTCTTGACTGTCCCTACCGTCCCACCCGCTATTGAGTTAACTGGTGTTTTCTGTTCCTGTTTCAACAGCTCCACCAATGCCTATATGCTGATCTATAGGTTGAAAGACCCCACACGGAACGCAAGTAAGGGAATACGATTCAACCATGTCCATTGTCAACGCAGAGTTTCAGTGCATAAAATAATTGTGTTAAACTACAGGCCTGTAAAACACATTTTTTGCTTTTTTCCCTGCAATGAGTTCCTCTTGTTTTAGGGTCTTATTTCCATGTCTGACTGAACATGTTGTTCCTTCCTTCTGCAGAGTACTTGGAGGCTGAGGACTTTCCGGAGCACATCACGCGTCTGGTGGAGAAGGAGAAGGAGTCCGAGGAGCAGGAGAAGAGACAGAGGGAGATCGAGCGCAACACCTGCAAGGTACATCACCCTACTCGCCACACCGTTTTTACTACACCTCTCTCCCTTTACTGCACCACCACCATGTTCATTGTGTCGTCCGGTGTTTGGATTGAGGCGTGAACCTCACCTGAACCTCACTCTTCCTCTGTCAGATCAAGCTGTTCTGCATGCATCCTGTGAAGATGATGATGATGATGGAGAACAAGCTCGAGGTGCACAAGGACAAAACGCTCCGAGAGGCGACAGAGATGGCCTACAAGGTAGTACGTCCAGAGTGGACGTTAGCTGTGGAAAGAATTTAAAAACTAAACTTGCTCAGCGGCTGTAGTCGAGTAGAGAACAGAGAATGATCCGATGCCTACTGTGGTAGCACATGACTCTCTGTCTAAAACATCGGTCTCACTATAAGTGATTGATCGATTTTCGGTGTTTTTCCTGTCCGCCCCGCCAGCTGATGGACCTGGAGGGGGTGGTCCCGCTGGACTGCTGTCGCCTGGTCAAGTACGACGAGTTCCACGAGTACCTGGAGCGCTCCTACGAGGGCGAGGAGGACACGCCCATGGGGCTGCTGCTGGGCGGGGTCAAGTCCTCCTACATGTTCGACCTTCTGCTGGAGACTCGCAGGCCAGAGCAAGTCTTCCAGCCATACAAACCTGGAGGTAAGGGAACGCGTATGGAACACTACAATACAATGCAATACAATGCCATAGTCTTCCAGCCATACAAACTGGACGTCAGCACTCCCAGTATCAGTTTAATACCACACAGATAGTAGTCTCTTAACCATGGAAACCCGGAGGTCACGCATTCATACGCACACGCATTCATAACCCTCAATACAATGACCGTACAGAGCGCAGTCCTTCAGCCATACCACAGTAGAGGTCGGTCATTCACTATGAAACACTCAAGCCTGACAGCCAATTACAGTAAAAAACACAGAGCAGAGCAATTTTCCAATGCCATATTATTTTCTCTCTCTCTCTCTCTCTCTCTCTCTCTCTCTCTCTGTGTCTGTGTCTGTGTGTCTAACTGGATGGTGTGTGTGTCTCCTCAGAGGTCATGGTGAAGGTCCACGTCGTGAATCTGAAGGGTGAGAGCATCGCCTCTCCTGTCAGTGTCCGGGCCTACTTGAACCAGACCGTCACTGAGTTCAAGCAGCTCATTGCACAGGTAAAGCCTCTTCAAAACCCTCCCCTCTACTCCCTTCTCATATAGCAGACATTTTAGGTGTGACTACAGCGGCTGATCAGGTCTATACATGTTAGACCGAGAAGGATACCACCGTATTTGTGGTAAGGTCTGTGCTGAAGTGCTCTCTCTCTCTCTCTCCCTGCTCATGTGAGTGCATGTGTTGTTTTCAGGCTACAGAGCTCTCGTCAGACACCATGCGCGTAGTCCTGGAGCGCTGCTACAACGACCTCCGGCTCCTCCATGTCCCCAACAAGACACTGAAAGCAGAGGGCTTCTTCAGGAGTAACAAGGTCCCTGTCCCTGTCCCTGACTTACTTATGTTGGATTGTAGTTCTATGTTTTGGATCCTTATACAGTATACTCTTCTTTTTTTTTACTTTTTTTTTTTTTAAGTGCAGCTTTACTACTGTGCATCTGAATGTAATTTCTCTGTGGTGTGTAGAGTTTTGTGATAACATTTATACTCTGTGGTTGGTATGGATGTCCTCCTCAGGTGTTTGTGGAGAGCTCTGAATCACCGGATCACCAGGTCAATTTCACATACTCCCTTTTGTGGAAACTGCTGGATCGTCACGGGAACACAATCCGACTGTTTGTCTCATTGCCCGAGCAGTCGCCTGGCGTCCTGGCCAACAGAACTATTTGCCAAAAGGCTGGCGGTGACCCCGAGGAGTCCTTGGAGGGGTCAAAGGGCAACAGGAAGGCTGTGGAGGCTGTCCTGGAGGAGAGCACAGAGAAACTGAAGAACCTGTCTCTCCAGCAGCAGCAGCAGCTCCAGCTCCAACAGCAGGGCTCCAGCACCAGCGACAGCCAGAAGAGCTCAGACACCAGTGACTTCGAGCACATCGAGTCCCCCGCCCAGACTCCGCCCGACTCCGCCTCCTCCGTCTCCGCTGCCGACAATCGCGAGCTGGAGAACCGGATCGGGAAGGCGACCGCTGGCGGGGCGAGCGCCACCGGGGGGACCGGCGGGGCCTCCTCGGACCCAGAGAACCCGTTCCCTCTGGAGGAGCGCTCGGACTCAGACGTCAACAACGACCGCAGCACCAGCTCGGTGGACAGCGACATCCTGAGCTCCAGCCACAGCAGCGACACGCTGTGCAACGCCGACAGCGGCCCCATCCAGCTGGCCAACGGCCTGGACTCCCACAGCATCACCAGCAGCCGGCGCTCCAAGGCCCACGAGGGCAAGAAGGAGACGTGGGACACGGCCGAGGAGGACTCCGGCACGGACAGCGAGTACGACGAGAACGGCAAGGCGAAGGCCGAGGCCACGTACCTGTACTTCAAAGCGGAGCCCTACGCAGCGCAGGAGGGCGGCTCCGGGGAAGGACAGAAATGTACGGCTCCTCTTCCCTCTCTCTGTCTGTGTTACATATTAACTTCAGCAGTTAAGATGTTCACAGATTTATATTACATTTCGTTTTGTAATGTGTTATACTCTGTCTTTTCTCTGAGGCTCATATACGTCTTATCTTATAACGTCATCTTTTCTACGCCATGTTTTAACTGATCGTACGTCCGGTGTGTGTGTCAGGCGTGCTGATCCAGGTGGATAAGAGGATAACTCTGGCGGCGTTCAAGCAGAACCTGGAGCCCTTTGTAGGCGTGGCCTCCACCCAGTTCAAGGTGTTCCGCGTCTACTCCAACAATCAGGAGTTTGAGAGCGTGCGGCTCAACGAGACGCTCTCCTCCTTCTCCGACGACAACAAGGTCTGTACTGGGAACCAGCAGCGGCTCTCATCATCCTTAGGTTATCTCTTGTACCTGCAATCTCACTGACGGGGCTTCCGTTGGGTTGTTGTCCACAGATAACCATTCGGCTAGGAAGAGCACTGAAGAAGGGGGAGTACAGAGTGAAGGTGTACCAGCTACTAGTGAACGACCAGGAGGTATGGGCTGGGGCGGGGGCGTCTTCACACAGTATTTTTACACAACATACTTACACAATAGCGAGATGAAGAGCAGTAGACCGTGGGTGTGTATGTTATTGTGCGTGTTTGACATTGTGTGTGTGTTTGCCCCCCCCCCCCAGCCCTGTAAGTTCCTGGTGGACACTGTGTTTGCCAAGGGCATGACTGTGAGGCAGTCCAAAGAGGAGCTGCTGCCCCAGCTGAAAGACCAATGCAGGCTGGACCTCAGTATTGACAGGTGAGCGTCACTTCATATCACACATACACAAAGACTCACTCATTCCTTCACCTATCCAGTTCTGGAAGGAAAGCTCCGTCTGTATTTGATCCAACAGGGGTGATGTGTTTCCCATTTACTTGCAACAAACGGTGTCAAAGTCAATTTTAGCACAGATCGTCATGCCTCATAGTATTATGGGATGCCTTTCCCCTGATCTCTCATGTCTGAGTCACGACAGTGACCTTTTTAAAAGCTCTGACTCACAGCTGCACATTGGAGACTGGGTGTCCTGGTGAATCCTAATTGGATGTGTCTGTGTTCAGGTTCCGACTCAGGAAGAAGACGTGGAAGAATCCAGGGACGGTGTTTCTGGACTACCATGTCTATGAGGAGGACATCAACATCTCCTCCAACTGGGAGGTCTTCCTGGAGGTTCTAGATGGTAACAGTGATTCTCTGTGGTGTAGAACTCTCTCCTCTCCACTATTTCACCGGTCATTATCAATGAATAACGTACCATTTTAATCATCTCATCTCTTGCAAGGGTTAACTAAGGGGGAATGGGCATTGAGATGTGTTAGTGCTGGATATCATTGGTCATCTGTGGCTGTTTGAGATGTTATGTAGGTCACTTCCTGTTCTAAAGAGTTAAGGAGTTTTTGAGGCAAGTGACATTGAAGCCCAGGGGACGGTCGGGATGTCGAGAGAGAGAAAGAATTGGAGAGAGCTCATGTTGTCCAGGCTTTCCCTCTTTGAACCCTCTTCCTCTTTCAACCTCTCAGAACCGGAGAAGATGAAGTCCATGTCCCAGCTGGCTGTGCTGACCCGGCGATGGAGCCCCGCCCACATGAGGCTGGAGCCCTTCCAGGAAGTGGTTCTGGAGAGCAGCAGTGTGGAGGAACTCAAGGAAAAGGTGTGTGTGTGTGTGAGACTGTACTGCGCCATTGTGGCCTGGCATTGAGATCATCTTACCCCACTAAGTGCTGCCCCAAGCAACATCAATGGGTTTGATACACCTCTTGGGAATAGTGAGATACGCGGTGTCATTCTTCACTTTTCACAGTCTATAACATCGCCCTTTAGACTTAGACATGTAGCTAGGCAAATTACTCAGATATTACATGCCATTGTGACATGTTTCTTTTATGTTCTCTCTCTGCAGCTCAGTGAAATAAGTGGTATTTCCCTTGAAACCCTGGAGTTTGCCAAGGTATGTAAACCACTTTGCTTGGCACAGTACGGATCTATTTTTGTGCCCCTGTGTTATTAATTGCACGCCTCTGCACCTGCTGAAACGTCTGACTGGTTTCCATGTTGTGTCGTGCAGGGCCGTGGAACGTTTCCTTGTGACATCTCGGTGTTGGAGATCCACCAGGATTTGGACTGGAACCCTAAAGTGTCCACCCTCAACGTATGGCCTCTGTACATCTGTGATGACGGAGCAGTGGTCTTCTACAGGTAAACCCCTCGCTCTCTCACACAAGACCATAAGGGCATGTTAGCACTAATTGTCTGCCTACAATGTCACACCTCTGTGATAACAGCATTGTAACACTGCTGTGTGTGTCGTGTGTGTGTGTGTGTAAACCTCACCGCTGCGCTCTGACGTTGCAGGGACAGCACAGAGGAACCCATGGATCTGTCTGATGAGGAGAGGAACGAGCTGATGAAGAGAGAGAGCAGCCGTCTGCTGAAGACAGGCCACCGGGTCAGCTACTCTCCCCGCAAGGAGAAAGCCCTGAAGATCTACCTGGACGGGGGCCCTCCCAAGGACCCGGGGCAGGACTGAGGCTCCGGTCCCGCCCGCGCACCCGTCCCGGTTAGCTGGCTGGCCTCTGCCTACAGCACTTGGCCTGGCCCGCCACAGTTCAGCGTGACCCGGCCAGGGGACCCTGTCTGGCGTGGCGCCCCACGTTGACTCAATGACGTCATCACCAGTGCTGTGTGGCTGACATGCCCCCCCCCCCCCCCCCCTTCTATTTCTCCTGTCCCTCGCCCTCCACTCTGACCTCTAGGGGGCGTTAGAGAGTGGCTCAGAAATCATATTGTGCACTATAGTTTATTGTACTGTAAAGTTTAAAGGGAAGTGCAAAAGCTATTCAATAAAAAAAATTAATTAAAAAAATAAACGAAAAAGCAGCAGTAAGAGTACAGACCATACAGACAAATCAATTGAGCGTAAATGTTAGAAGGGTGCACGAGCAGAGTAGAGCTGGGAAACCTTAGAGGAACATCACTCTTTGTCTGTTCTCCTCTCCTCTGTCTCTCCTCCCCACACTGTCTGTTTCTCCTCCTTTTTCTCTCTCTCTCCCTCATTGTTGGGTGTGATAGTCTACCTGACCTGTCTGTGATCATTGTACCTCATCCAAATTCTCTCCATCGTCTGATATTTCACCAGGCTAGAGCCATGCTCCTCCTACCATCCCACGTTAGTGACTGTTAAACTAAAACCTAGAGTATCTGCCACAAAGAACTCTCTCCAGTCCTCTTCTTCTTCTGTTGATTCAAACTGCAGCTCAATGGCAAATCAGAAAGTTGTTCACACCCGATGTTAGGATTTTTACACTCTTTCCTGATTCAAGGAAGTGATTTTTATTTTTCATTCGCTGATGCAGAGGGGGTCTGCTCTTGTCCCAGAATGCCACAGTTGTTTGTCACTGCAGAAAACTTACTGCTGCTTTTCCCCCCCTACACTTCCTGTAGGAGCTCCGCCTCTCTTACATCACTTCCTCCTCATTCACTGGTACATAATGGTCCTCCAACTATCACGGAATTCTGAAGTAGACTATGTTAAGAATAAGAAGCTCCTTGTTTTGTTTTGTTCATTGTAAATTATTATTTTTGCCCCCAGACTTAATGATCTTTATTAGGTCTTGTGAGCGACCTCTGGCACACATTTACATTTTTTGTCTGTATTTAACCCAATGTTTAATTTAGGACGTGTATTTTCCTCTTTGTTTTTATTTCTGCACGATGTGAACGCTGTGAGTGTGTGTTTGTCGAGGCTACGTTGCGTACTGTGGGTTTGAGGTGCAGGAGTCCTCAGCGTGTTTTGGGAGAATGTGTTTGTATGTGGCGCTGCCTGCCTGCTGCTGCTTCATAGACTGAGACCAGAGGGCACAGACAGACGGACAGTCAGTCAGTCAGTCCGACAGAGAGACCCTACTGTAACAGCTTCTGGGCCTCCTCCACACTGCAGGGCCCAGCAGAGTGTCTCCAGCACATCCTCTGGGCATCTCATGCTGCCACAAGCTGTTCACAGTAGAAACGCCAATACATGAATAAAAATAATTTCTGTTTGTTTCTTTGTTTGAAGTTTAAATCTTGTGTGAACATAGTTAAAGATGATTTTAGAGAAATAATTAAAATGCTTTTTTTTCATAACTGCAGTATTCTGTCATTGTAAATTAAATCTTTTGAATCCCCACTTTACCCATGCTGAATTTCTATGTTGACCTTATTGCCGATCTTAGAAGAATAAGAATATCTCTTTCATATGTTCAGAAGAATATAGAATAGACTTCTTGGTTTTCAGAGCCTTTTATTTTGTCATGAGCAAGTTGTGCAAGCTGTATGTATCAAGGTTTAAGTGTCTTAAGTTGAGAGGAGGAGTCATCGATACCAGCTGATCCAGTATTTGATTAATCATAGAGTTCCATACATTCAGGGCTTTTCATCTTAAGTGCTGCATAAACTATTGGAAGAAAATCAGACAACCTCTCGCCTCCTCTTGCTTGGAAGTGCCTTGAGTTAATTTCCCATTCTGAAGGGAAGTGCATATTGTAAGTGAGACTGAACAGGAGGAGGCATTTTTCACAAGGACACCATCTCAGTACAAGTTTAAAACATGGAAGAGAAAGCTAATTTCAATGTATTTCAGGGAGGTGGACATTCGTCTGTGAAGGTTTCCACCAAACCAAACAATTTCTCAATGAACTTAACAGCGCTGATGTTACATCACAAATAAATCTACAGCTTTGGTTCAAATCTAGCAGATAAGAAACTACTTTTTGCAAGGCATAGCATGAGCAACAACCAACAGTTAGATGGGCCAATCCTGCAGGTGGGTCTTGGAGAGTAGGTGACCGTACTATACAGGGTGAAGTCACAGGAGACCCCTCTACCTGATTGTCTGCTAGTCTTTCTGAGCTGGTTAAATCTAGACGATATAGTCTATCTCTGAATACAGCGTGTCCGTCAGTTCCTCTTCACTTGAATTCTGTCTTTTAAGACACATGGACCCTCGTCTGTCAAAAGAATGAGAACATATGACATGACATTAGCATTACTGTTAGCATAACTAAGAATAACAACATTATGTGTGTTATATGATCACAAGCAATGTACATAAGCTATACACTACATTGTTTCGATAAAACCTACAGCATATACAATGAGGAATGTCCTTGTACCAAAATAGTGTTCTGTTTTGTGATTGATCTGTATAAAGCAACTCTTAACAGCATAGCATCTTAACCATATTGTCTATGGTTCAGGTTGGCAGCGTGTGTTTCAACGTCATCTCTCACCCCAGGGGTTGGCACTGGAGGTCTCCAGAGCAGGGACAGTGCTCCCTGGGTCCCTCTCCCTCCATGTCCCAGGACAGCAGCTCCATCAGGTGGTTGGAGGGGCCATAACAGCGTTCGCGCTCCATAGGCTTGGCCGAGCACACAGGGAAGAGAAGAGCTGACCCGGAGAGAGAGAGAGAGAGAGAGAAACAGGTCAGGGACTGGAGTACTTTGACATAGGCAGGCACAGGGACAACTGATTATTAAGGTTCACATGGACACAAAACTATCTGAAACTTGCTTGCACTCTGAATGTATTGACGTCATGAATATCAGATTTTACATTGAGGCTTTGCGGTATCTAAATCTGAAACAAATGTTTCTGTCTGAGAAATTCCCGCAAGTTTTCATCTCTTCCCTCGCTGTTTCATCTCATGGGCGATGTTAATTTCATGAAGGCCCAGAGTGAGTCACTGGTGAATAATTCAGTGGAGGGGAAATTCTGTTCTGTGTCTGTGTGTGTGGGCCTGCCAGCCGTACCCTTATGGAAAGCACAGCAGAGATCTGGGCTGCATTCGCTTTGGTGCTGGCAGATGCTTCCTGCTTCCCCTTTGGTGGCGTTCTGACTGCACTGGCCCCACACACACAGTTGTCCTGTACAACACTCCTCGTCCTTCCTGCAGGGCTGGAACACACAGTGAGACACTATTACAACAATGGCATCGGGTATGAACGCACCATGGTCCTCAACAGGTATGAACGCACCATGGTCCTCAACAGGTATGAACGCACCATGGTCCTCAACAGGTATGAACGCACCATGGTCCTCAACAGGTATGAACGCACCATGGTCCTCAACAGGTATGAACGCACCATGGTCCTCAACAGGTATGAAAGCACCATGGTCCTCAACAGGTATGAACGCACCATGGTCCTCAACAGTACTTCATACATGAAATGGATATTATCTAATAAAGTCAAGGGTCATAGACTCTTTCACTGTGATGGGCTAGATGGGACATTCCTGTTTCAGTGTGTAAACTAAAACAAAGTTGGGGAAGGCTCTAATGAATGGTGTGCTGTGTGACACAGTACTGGCTTTTGCTTTGCAGGACTTTGACTGCACACAGGCCTTGTTAGGTGGTTTGACTGGTAATTATTCCTAGTGCACCTTTGACTTTGAACATCAGCCAGTATCTATATTGCTTGTGCATGGATTTCCACTCTGGCCTGCCAAAAACATCCTGTCAAAGAGAGCTACAGAGTTACTAGTTATAAGTACCTTGGTCTTTCAATTCAATTAGAAAGTGTGTCTCTGCAGAGTAGGTTCTCTCATTACCTCTCTTCTAGCCAGCTCATCTCTTTGTCCTCTGAGAGTGTGGAGGGTGGAGAGCTCATATTTACCAGACACACACTTTGATATGAAGCCAAGAGGAGAGAGCCACTCTCCAGTTACACCTGTGGCCTCACTGCAATGCAGTAACAATGCACAAGCAGCTGCATCATATTCAAAGCAATACGCTGCTCTGAGGCTGCCGTGTGTGTGTGTGTGTGTGTGTGTGTGTGTGTGTGTGTGTGTGTGTGTGTGTGTGTGTGTGTGTGTGTTGCCGCTGTGCAAAACAACTGGGACATGAGCTGGGGATGATCTGGAGTTGTAACCAAAGGGAGGGGTCAAAGTCCTCTGAGTATAAAGATGTCATAAGGGCATATCAATAAATACATCCTAAACGGCTTCACTGTAGGGACCACAAGGGTCAAAATGAAATGTACCAACCACATCCAGGGCTTTGCATGGTAAACACCTGGAGCGCTGTGTCTCATACAGGCAATATGTCCCCTTCCCACAGTCCTCATCAATGATGCACTCCTGGAGGGGAGGAGAGGGGGAAGGGAGAGGAGAGGAGGGGAGGGGGGGGGGAGAAATGGGAAAATTTAGGGCATAACCTCCTTTACAGAGAAACATGGAAGAGACTGTATCAAAGCTTCACACTTCCAGAACAATCCATGCAGCTTTGCACAACCACACAGATTGGAGGTATAGTAGATATTGCACATTAATGCTAGTTTATGCGCTAGTCTTAAAGAGACATTCAGTGGTGGTGCCCATAATTAGTCTTCACTCCAAAACGATGCAAGAAAAGTAACTTTGGAATGACATCTGGTTCTAATTATACTTTGAGGATGTGATACGTTGTTAGTCAGATGATCTCCCCAATATGTATTGGTGCCAGTGACCTGAATAACATAGGCCTGTTGTTGAAGGGTTGAAACTGGGACAAAGGGCTACTTGTCCCCATAATGTTAAGTAAACATCCAATTTCCTCTCTCTTGTCTCTCTACCACATATTTCAAGGAAAAGACCGACAAAATCAGCACAGTCTCACACCTGTCTAGATTTTTCAAAGTCATACAAGCTGTAACAACAGAATGAAATAGCATACAATAACTCTGTAATGCATCTCGTTATCCACTGAGAATGACTCATTATTACGTTCAAAAGCACAGAATCAAGTTATGTATATCACTACTGCATAATAGCACTTCCTTACTAGTTATATATTGTAACTAAAGAAACGTCGTCTTTGCATAACATGGATTGAGGCTCTTGCTCAGAGGGGTGTTCCGCTATAACAGTAATCTCCTATCTGCCTTTCTTTTACACTGACTACTCAAACAGACAGTCACAACCCTGTACTGATCGAAGACACCAAGGCCTGACACGCACACACACACACACACACACACACACACACACACACACACACACATACACACACACACATCCGGCATGATCGATCCATTTGACTCGTTTGCCGTTATGCCGCCTAATCAGCAGCCACGCCAGCACTGTGAGTCTACTGCTGCCATACATTATTCATAGGAAGAGGATGCAGCTTTTAGGAGAGCTTATCAACCAGCCACCGCCCTGCACATGTCTTGTCTAGCTTTAGCCTGACTGGTGGAGCTTGAGAGACACACAGGGGACTGAGGGGGAAGCTACACAGAGATGCTGATCACAAGCATGAAAGCAGTGCCAGTGGCATGCCTACTGTAGCTGTACTGCAGGAAAGGAAATACAGGCCGCAACCTGTTCAGTGTTTCATGGTGCATTGTGACGTGGGTTAGGGATGGAATCGTTTTGTGCTTAGGTCAGCTAGGCTACAGTACACCTGGGAACGCCATCTACTAAGCTCTAGAAGTGCATTATTACCGTCTTAAGCAGGACGGGCCCATAATTGTGGACGAATTCTGCTTTCATTTGATTATTAATTTGATTAGTGTTTACTTTATCTCCTTGTCATGTGTAGTATGTTATTTTGAACTATGATCTGAACATATCCACACACAACAAGGGGTTACCTATCAAATGGCATCCTGCTTTTGCATCCGATCATCATGTTTTTAATATTATAAGCAATTTAGTTTGGGTCTGGTTTTTAGGCGGAAATTAGTCAAATAGGGCATTCAGTTTAAGAGGTTTGGCATTGGCATGCATTATTTTAAGCACTTTGTTAACTGTAGTACATACAACATGATGGGTCAATTATGATGGAGGGTTCCAAAATAAGACAAATCACTCACATGGTTGATATCGTTCCCCATGCCACTGACCCGGACCATGGTTCTGGTAATGTGGGTCGCTCCAGTTGTGTTGTCTGTCTCCTGAATGAAGAGATACAGAATTCCAGTGACTGTTTCAGTTTCCAGTTAGGATCACTTTCAAAGCAGGGATAGACTGTCTGTCTCTTTCTTTCAGTCTTTTAAGCAAGCACACATTTTCTCGGTGAGAGAAAGACACAGTCTGAAAAGACGAAATGATATCACAGTGTTTGGCCTCATAACAGCATTCTGAGATCCTGACAGTAATCAATGACAGTATTATACCCATTGAGTACCTTGTCTATGGTCTCAAAAGTGTGGATGGATTGATTTCCGACCACACTCTCAGAAGTGCTTTCATCATGGAGACTCGAGGGAAGGTTATGAGGATAAGAGCTGGATTTGGCACTCTCGTTGTCCATCTATAAAAATAGGAAGTAATTGGAAGTTTCAGGAGTAGAAAATCAATGATGGACGTCACTTCTGTTGTTCACATTGTTCAGGTGGTGAATGACTTGGATTTATTTCTATCAACATGGGCTGCTGTCTTAGTTCAAGTTTGTCAAAGTCCTTGAGTGTAAACATATGGTAGTTATAATTACTTTTATGGCTCATTTAACTCAAGTTTTACATGAACTGGTATAACAAAATAAACATCATAGTCTACCCTTGAGTGTGCATCTACGTTTTGGATATTGAAGATAATTCATTTTCATCAGTCAACATATAGCTACTGCTACAAATTAAAAGGATACCCATCTAGGCCATAATAAAGACGGATAGCTCTTAAAGCCCCTGCGAATAAAACCCTGAGTGTTAAGTTACCTGGTGTACCGCGTCCTCCAGTTTCTGCTGCGTGTCCTCCATCAGTTGCTCTACCTCCATGAACATGTCGTTTAATGTCGTGTGTCCTTGGGCCAAATTAGCCTCCAGAATCTTACTGATGTCCGAGTCCACGGTGGTGGCAGCATGGGGAGGGAGGATGCCATGTATAGGTGCAGTTAGACCCAGGATGAACAGAGTGAAACACAGCATCGTCCTTGCTCTGCGGAAAGGCACCCGAATGAATGAGGTTCTCCGGACGTCGCCTCATGCGCACTGGGTGTGATGCGTTTGGGGCCACTGTAAGAGAGAGCGGAAAAGGAACATCAATATCAATCCATTACATGCATACATCCAGTTGGGGGGGGGGGGGAAACGAAATGATGGAACACATAAACGGTTTAGTATTTACAAACAAGTGGCACATGACAAAATTACGCATCACTTACGTGGGCGAGATGACAATCTTTTTATCCACACACTGTTTGGCGACTCGTAGGCTTCCAGGCCAGCAGACTGGGAGGTAGGAGCTGGGAGGAGGATATGCCAGTGGAGGGAGGGTGGCACACCGCAATGGGCTGCCTCTTCTGCTCTGAGAAGTGGGCACAGACTTCCCCTGAGCCTGAGGTAACGATGGTAAGATCTGAGTAAGACAGGACCACCATGAGTGTTGCACCATGACTCCACGCAGTATATGAGTTCTCAGTTTTTAATTTTTGGATTAGATTCAGCCACATAACTACCACGTAGTTACAATATATGTTTATATTGTTTATACTGTTTATACTGTTCATACTCTATATTTTTTAGTACTTCTATTTTATTTTATTTTATTCTATTTTAAAACTTATTGTATTGTTGCACTACTCTGTGGCACTGTCACTTTTGCATTTCACTGTATACTTGTATGCACGTGACAAATAAAGAATCTTGAATCTTGAATCTATATCAATAATGTCACTACACCAAATGAATCTACCTAAACTTGGATTTGGCCCGCTTTTTCATTAACTGTAAACCACAGGAACAAGACAAGACGTATGCCTTAAAGGTAACTAATGCAACAAGGGGAAATTACAGTAATGCTCCTATTTAACTGAACATCAGAGAAACCCATTTATGTGCCAATGTTTGCGCCTACTAACCGCTAGATGGCCTCATTTACATGGGAACACTTTTTACTGCTTTGAAAGAACCAAATACAGAAGGTAAAGTATAGTAAAGTATAGCCTATAGTTTGGGTCATTTAGATGCTCTCAAACACGCTCTCCAATTGTATGAAATAAGACATGTCAAAAGTGTGTGTGTGTGTGTGTGTGTGTGTGTGTGTGTGTGTGTGTGTGTGTGTGTGTGTGTGTGTGTGTGTGTGTGCGCGCGCGCGCGCGCGCATGCATCTGTGTGTGTGTTCTGTCATCGAGAGCCGTGTGATGACACTGGAGCGGAGAGGTGTGTCGAGGTGATTAACTGACCATGTCACCACCCAAATCACTGCACTCCAGACATGTCATAAAAGTGTCGCCTAAAAAACTCAACCTCTACAACCGGTATCAACTTGTACAACTTCAAGACCTTTGGTCACGGGCATTTGCATGACATAGGCTAAATTAAAATATTTTAATTGTTCTTCATTGCAATCGAAAAAGGTCGCCAAATATTGAGAGATCACATTTACTGTTAGATTAATTACTGTAACCCAATTTGCGCAGATCGACGCATATACAGATTTTCTAAATGTTCTAGAAACACGACACTGGACAGCTGTAGGTATTTTTGTGCGTTATTCTTACACGTGTCTCATGGGCCAGTGCTACACCGTGCACGCAGTGGTTTCACACTGTCACACGTTAACACCGAGATTAACACTGATATACATAACCTTTATCAATGCTTTTATCTGTACCTGAACGTATCATCAGTGATACAATATAGACTGCCTATCGGATTGATTTTATTCGCTACAATCAGAGGATCTCATGCGTCCTATATTTGCATCTAAACAGAAGATTTGTTTATGAAGTCGTGTGCCATCATTTGAGTTTCGAGCACTGCCTTTCAGAAGCTGCTATTGGATGTCATAGACCTCAAGCACCGCCCTGAAGTCAAAATCGGAAGGTACAGCAGAGAGACGCACTGTAAGTCATGCAGTGTAGTAGCCGAGTGCTGTAGTTCAGTGAGTGAGTGACTGTTGGAGACGCACCTACACAGAGCGCAGATTCTAGCAAGACAATTCTTTCTGACGGGTCAGTAAGGGTTTCAAGACCCCTCGATCAAGAGGGAAGACTGGACGAATTCATTATTTATCTCTTTTTTTTATAAGATAAAGAATAAACTACAGTAAGTCACAATATTTTAAATTACGCATGTTTCACGAAATCAGTACAGAGGTTTGATATTGAGCAACATGACAGTTTGACTTTAGTCTAATCTCTGTGACATGGTGTTTCATTCTTCCAATGGCAGGTACAGTAAATCTCTTCTGTGGAATTTCACTGTCTCTTCATGAAAACAATTAGCCCATTGATAAGACATAGATACAGTGAAGGAATTGTGTCTGTTGTGAGCACTAAAACATCTGTTTAGTTTTTCCATGCAGTGATAAGATAGCGTCTGAGTGTTTGCAAAACCAGCACTCAGGCTGTAGTGCTGATGAATGCGTCTGCACCATTATCCAGGTTTAAATGTGTAATGGTTGATAGCCTACTCAGTTTAGTGCTATAATGGCATACTTAATGTGTCTTTAAATCAGTGCCATGTGCATTATTGGTTGAAGGGGTATACTGTTGACTCATTTTCAATCAATCGTTTGGGCTCCTGTCTCAGAAAAAGCTAAAAGCGAATTAATTTATATATGATCATGTTGTTTTATATGATCAGTGATAGTGCTACTATAAATGACGGTTTTAAAATAGTTTTTGAATACTTTTAGGGTCACATGTTTATATTCCTGTCTTTACGAACAAATCAGCAAACGTGTTTTGCTGCTCTTCCTTGTATGAATGCCCTAAGGACTGTCCTGAACTTTCTAAACCCCCCCCCCTCCTCCCCTCCCCAACTGTAAATGGCCTTCAGGGTGTCATTGGGGAGTGGGGACACAGAGCACTGAGAGAGAGGTGTGGTGGTGGTGACACTGTCAGCTCTAGAGAGAGAGGGAGAGAGAGAGAGAGAGAGAGAGAGGGAGAGAGAGAGAGAGAGAGAGAGAGGGGGAGAGAGAGAGAGAGAGGAGAGAGAGAGAGAGAGAGAGAGAGAGAGAGAGAGAGAGAGAGGGGGGGGGGGGGGGGGGGAGTGATGGATAGAGTTGAGAGATTGAGAAAGGTTCCCCTCCTCTCAGGACTTATAGACCGTGCGTAGGCTTCCTCATCAACCCATGTCTAAACTCTGGCTTTGAATAAGAAATATTACATATAATTATTGGCTTGGCTGTCTCAGGTAGAGCACATTACTGCATGCAGGGGCAGATGGCGACAGTCTATTTGTCAGCGTGAGACAGCTGATCAGAAAAAAGGTTAAAACGATTATAAAGCATATATACTTAGCTCACTGAGTCTGAATTGTTTTTGTCCATTTTAGTTTTGCTACTCTAGATTATTCACCTGTTGAGTCATATTTGATATTCTTCCACACTGGTCTGCATCTCAAAGTCAAACTTGGAAACAGGCCAGTGTACAGTCAACAACCTGTCGTGCCAGATGTTGTGTGATTCGGTGAGGAACATTTTCAGGAGGCAAACAAACGAAGTGTCATTTTCCACCCTCTCTTGAATGAACAATCATTTCCTGTGTATCCTGTGACTGTTGAAAACACAGTACACTTCCCTATCGGGCTGTACGACTCAAAGTTCTCCTTTATGACATTGTGATTCACTGCATGATTCACAGTATGCGCCAACATCCAAATAGTCTTTCGAGCCTACACATCTCAAACACCGTCTCAGAGTCAGACATCGATAGCCCAAGTGTGATTTAAATGGTCTCAACTCCAACAGAATTCAACAGATATCGCATGTTTAAACATTCAACTGAAACCACATTTCTTTGCTCCTCTCCTGCTGGAATTTCATGTTCAGTCTTGTTAACCTTTCATGTGCTGTAGAGAAACTGAAGTAAAGGCACAGTAAATAGTATGTTGTTCAGTAAGATTCATCAAATTCATGTTCTGTTGGATATGGTATAGCCAGTGCATTCACAACTTTTTCCTTGTGTCTATGCACACTGTGTTTTATCAGCATTGACACTAACTGATCTCAGGTGATGTGGTACTTGATTTTCCTCCTTCAACATGTACCAGATCCTTTTTTTTTTTTATCATCTCAGTGTATCTGGAATGAGAGGAAAGATCTATAAATCATCAGCTTGGAATTCGTTTTGTTCTACTCCCGAACTAGATTTATGGAAAGATCACAAGGCTGCATATCAGGACTGAATGTAGGGATGTAAAGACGCTGATAGTTTATGGACCATAGAGAGTTTTTTCTCTCTCTCTCTCTCTCTCTCTCTCTCTCTCTCTCTCTCGCTCTCTCTCTCTCTCTTTCTCTGGACTTCACAGTAACACAAAGCAAGGTGGCAGGGGTATAAATATCAAACCCATCCTGATTTACTCAGCTTTGACATGAGTTGATACAAACAATTCCCAACGGTTGTTAAACACTAAAGACTTTGTTTGTTGCCAAAATGTCGGAAAAAGACGGGTAAGGATGGGTTGTTCCAAATGTCAGCATGAACTCTGCAAGCCGTGCTGTACTGACGCTACTGTAATTTAGTCTGAATTGACTTCACTTACGTGTAAATGTTGCTAGCATCCGCATCTTTTCAGTTTGTAATTAGTGGTTGGACTGAGGCTTGATTTAAACACAGCAACCAGAGTACATGCTCTGCCAGCTCTAGGTTCATCTCAATGTATAACCAGTTGTACAGTGCATGCACCATGGAATCAATTTATGTCACTGTTGTCGTTCACTGGCTCAGTACATTAGGACTGCTAAGCTGAAGTCAACAAAGCTCTTTCAGGCTCTGTCAGACAAGCATTCAGAATGAACATTGCCTTCCAGTCTGACTGGTCTGTTGGCCAACAGAGCAGGGCTGTGCTGTCAACTTTCTCCTTCCTCTTTGCAACATATTTCCTTCCTAGACCCACACTATGGAAATGAGCACATGTTTCCAGACATCAGCTCCAGCACCAGGACAGGAAAGGGAAGTCAGAGTTCGGGGGTCAGAGTGAGTGAATCACCTGCAGGATTAATGCATGATTTGAATTGGTTGATCCTTTCATATGGGGACCCCCCCCCCCCACCCTCCACCCTAGCTGACATAAATCTTGATCATTAGCAGGATATCCCCAGCTACAGTAAGTTCCCTCTGGCGTGCATAAGCTCCATTGAACAAGGTCATTAAGGGAAGTTAAAAGGACTTTCAATTAGACAGAACCCAAGCTTTAAAAAAGAGAGATGGCAGAGTTTCAAGGTGGTGGGCGGCTCTCTGTGTCTTTGATCTGGACAGGAAAACAGACACACTCTGCAGAGAGAGCTCATGTACCACATCACAGCTCTGCTGCATGTCACTGGAGCCAGGTCATGTCTTTACCCCAAAATGACTGCATTGATTTCATGTAGGTTCTGTGTTTACGGAGCACTCTTCTTTTACAACAAAGGGCGTGTTGGTTTACAACCTCTGAGTGCTCATATTCCATATGTGCTTGTCTGTGATCTCAATCATCGGTTACATCATGTCCAGTTGAATGCTTTGTGGACGGTGTCCAGTGATCGTTTGTCTGAAGGGTGCAGCTGTGCAGAGTGTAGTCAAAGTATGTTCAGGTGTCATGGAGATGAGCACAGGTACTCCTGACCTGCCATGACAATGTGGTCCTACAGTCATACAGTGGATGTTTGTCTTGTACCAGGAGGCTATTCGTTGACCATACAGAGGCCATCCTCCAGGTCATGTGCTGTTTTCCTCTGGAACATGACACTTGTCTATTCTGAGCGTGGCTTCCCTGAAAGCTGCCTTACCGGCTCCAATATTCCTGCCTGCTGGTAATACACACTGTCATACAGCACTGACAGACGGCCCAGTTCCATTCTGAGTTGAGGAGCGTGGATGGCAGGATCTCTGGGTCCAACTCTGCAGACTGTCTGTCTGTCTGTCTGTCTGTCTGTCTGTCTGTCTGTCTGCTTGCCTGCCTATCTGTCTATCTCTCATGACCTCTCATAGTAGGGCCTGGTTCTCCATCTCTTAGTGAGGACCTCTTGTCCTTCCTGGCCTATTGGTCTAATGGATGGTATTTAATGTGGCATTGGTCCACTGTGACTGCAACACATCCCCCTTTCCCCTTAAACTGGAGTATTTTAGAAACATCAGAACATTCTTGGCATGTCTTCTATTTACAGGCCTGTAGTTCACTGAGTTTGTCAGCTATTTGCTTATTTACTTTAACAAACGAGGCAAAGAATGTGCCTCTGGATAAAGCTTGCCAAGTGGATTATAAATGTCAAACTTCAAATAGCTGGACAGGCGATATTGTGTGCTCTCTGTGTGTCTGAAGTGTCTCCAGATAAATCTTCCTCCTCCGAAGAGGACATGTGGTCCACACACTGCCTGGGTCAGACTCGGGCAGGCTCGCTCGCAGAAGGCAGACAGCTGCCTCGCTTCTCCACCGCCTGCTTCTGTGTGTGAATTAACGATTTCTTCTCCTCTCTAGATGACTGACGTTCACTGGGGCCGGCCAGATAACAACACAGTGTTTTAACAGTGTCCAAAACAGCCCTCCTTTGTCTTGGCACTGCTGCCTGAAGAAGCAGCCAGACTTCACAGAGTTGAGACAGTATGAGAGAGTTCTGAGGGGAAAGGGCCGGGGAAGGACAGAGTCGTTGGCGAGGTTCTGGGAGGTTTTTCTCATGTTGTTGTCCAGCTCTGAGACATACGGCCTGCTTATCAGGGGCCGAGGCCGATGGTTCCTTCCTGGTTTTCTTCAGGCCACTCTGTAATTACTGTAGCTAGCTGCATTACGTGTCATTCCCAGCTTTCCTTGTGTGATCAACTTCCTATTGTTTTCAGATAGCTGGAGGCTGTATGTTCTGCAGCAACAACAATGGATATCACGCCATTGATTTGTGTTTGACTGGTTGAATGGTCCATAGGGTTCAGTTTCTTTGGCCGTGGCTGATACAGTAGCAGTCACACTCAGAGTTATATAAACAGAACATCTGTATAGTATACGTATGGCTCCAGCAGTAAGACTTATGAGCCAATGTTTCCTGCTCTAGACCGCGTGTTGCTTGGTTGGCTGTCATTAGACCAAGTGTTGTGAGTCACGGTTGATAGCTCAAGGGGTATGTCCATGAAACCAACTCTGATACTGATCAAGAGCTAGGAGAAGCAGGAGCAATAATGCTTCATTTTGAGATTGTCAGATGTACAACTAACATTGGTTGAAGAACTCGTTCAGGTTAGGTTATTTATAGTGGCGGTGTGTGTTTGTGTTTGTAGGAGTATGTGTGTCTGTCTCCCTTTTGATTTTGGGCCCCAGCTGTAACAGGTACTGTACATATTTCACATCTCTGGAATTCCTCCTCTGTACCATAGGCAGAGGTAACAGCACGCACTGTGCTTACAATAGCCATTATCATAGGATAGGTATGTCCCAGTTTCAATATGGTAAAGCTATGAGGACTATAGTCTAGCACCTCTAATGTGGTACAGATTAAACATATTTATATTGTTTTAGATACCTATAACTATGAATAGGCCAGTGATGAGTTTGTTTGATTCTTTGTTAAACATTGATATGACAGGCAGCACATTTCATCATATCAATTCCCAGTGTTTGCAGAGTGATTGATCATTACCCCAGAGATCAATCAGCAACGGTCAGATATGATTTGTAAAACCTGTACAGCGTAGTGAAATCTGACATCCAGATTCACATAAAAACAGCTTGGAATTGTTCATTGATCTTAGCTGCTCTCTCTCTTAACTGCTCTCTCTCTCTCTCTCTCTCTCTCTCTCTCTCTCTCTCTCTCTTTTTTTCTTTTCTCACTCTCTTCACTCCCCTCCGGCTCCCTCCCTCTGTCTTTGTGTGTATGTTTTTATGGCTGTTCTGTGGGTTGCTGCTGTCTGCCCGCGATTGCCTTTCCATTCTGTCAGATGGAGATGGTGAAGTCATAGGATTCCATCTGGGACAATGTAGCGTCAGCGCTCAGCGCTGGCGAGGAGGTTAGCGAGTGCTACCTTTTCGTTCACCCACACCCACACACACACCACTTCTCCAGCAGATGGTTCTAATAGCTCATTTTGCCATTTGTGAAGCTTGGCACGCAAAACCCCTGGTTTTGTAATGTAGTTATGAACAAGAAGTCTTTATTTAAACTTTCCAAGCAGAAGTTATAGTTTCATGGAAGTTGGGAATGGTCTAATATCAAGATAGCCGCATTCAAAAATCGCTTCCTGAAGTTTTGTTTTGGCTGCACAGCCCCTTGTTAGTGGTTAACCAAGCAGTTGTTTACTCTCGCTCAACCAAAGTCCTCCTGTTTTTATTACTAAATCTATACACAAGAAGCTGTTGGAAAAACACTGTTGTTGTCAAAAATCCAGCAAGACTGATATCATCTAAGGACAACGGTAATTCAACGCATTTTCACACCACTCGGCCGTCAAAATAAGTTACTTCAACAATGGGCTGATTACAGATATGAAACGGCTCCACACCTTCCTGGTAATAAGCAACCCTCTTACTACTGAACAGAATAACACAACCTTTTCCTCATCTCTCTCTACCCCGCCCAATGAAAGCACCTGTATGCTACGCTAAGCCTAGCCCCTCCCTCGCCACTCATAAACAGTCACATCAGAATTAACTCAGTGATAAAGGACTTACGGAGTGGGCTCTGCAGCGTGAGCATGTCATTGGGTGACTCGTCGGTTCAGCCAATGAAAGGGCCGGACGGGGCGTTGCCTGTGGTTCCGTGCTGATGGAGCAGTTCAGTGCTATGTGAGGCGTGTGGCGTTGGAATGCAGGCTCATTGAGTGTCGGGCTTGTCTGTCTCCAGAGAGAGGCCTCCAGGGTTTATCTCACACCAGGACAGGAGCTCTCTCCTGGGGCCACTAGGGTGTACGGAACAGCGTGGGGTGACAGGACAGGAGTGGAGCCCCTCCCACTGTCCTCAATACGATGTCATCTCAGGCAAAGCAGCAGCAACAGCAACAACAACAACAACAGCAGCAGCAAAACAGGATGCTAAACCTACAGCCAAGCAGAAAATTAGGCAGAATAGAATTAGGGTTTATTTTAGAACCTGATAAGATGGTGACCACAGATTTTCCATGTCCCCGGTCTACTTCCACAGTGCGTCACTGAAAGCGGTCTGAGAACCCAGTATTTGAAGCCTAGTTTCAAGCTAGCAGTACTTTTTACCCCCTACAGTACGTGCAGGTTTCTTATTATGTGTCCTAGACTGAATACAACTGTTCTGAATGGACAGCCAGTGTATCATTCTCTCAACACCTGCTGCACTGTGGAACACAGAGAGAGCTCGATCACACGTCCCAAATCAATTAGACAGAAGAGCTGTTATCTCCCCCCCTGGGCCCAGACCCTCTAGTGTGAGTGGGGCAAGGACACACACACACACACACACACGCACACGCGCACGCGCACGCGCACGCGCACACACGCACACACACACGCACACACACACGCACGCACACGCACACACACACACACACACACACACAAACAGGCGCAGGTCCCCGCCTAGGCCCCCATGGTGTAAGTGGGGTGAGGGGGGACACTGAACCAGGTCGTGCAGGGCTGGGTGACCTCTCCCCAGGCTAGCCCAGCCCCCTCCACGGGTGATTAGAATATCAAAGAGAGGCTGTTCTCTAACCTCACGGAAGCCCTGGTCTCCACCCAAAAACCTCCTGCATTTTTAAGAGGAAAGTTTCTACATTTGGCTTTGATGCTGAACTCTGGTGCTGATTCCCTGGCATGACTTTCATATGTCTGATGGGTGGTTTGAGCTGTGGGAAGAAAAAGTTATTTTACTTGCGTCAGTTCCATTTCTCGATATATGGGTGCTTGAGAGTAACACGCGATTTGTCTTATGTGTACTCACACGATATATGTAAATACATGTCAGCACACCTCACAATAATCAAGAGTGCCTTGGTGGTCTCATTTAGGGAAGGTGTGGCCTGAGATGCAGGGTTACCAAGGCAACTCTGGCCACTCAATGTTAAAGAGAGGTTGTCCTCCAACTCATATCTTCTTTTGAATCCCACCGACCTTTCGAGACCTGTCAATATTATCATAAGGAAGTCAACGGCTTTGAAATCCAAGAGAGGAGTGAACTAAAAATACACAACTTTGGGGAGTGTGTCCCGGGATGGGAGGAGGTGTTCCCCTTCTACTGAAAAAAAAACGCACCTCTGTCCAGTTTTCAGCTGGAGAGCGAAAGCCGCAAGACAAACACTTTTTTCTGCCTGCATAGCAGTATGTCTATAGCCAGCCTGACTGCTAAGTCAGTGATGTGCAGAACGGCATGGCTAGAGCTGACTGACTCGGGCCTAGCTGAGCTGTCTGTTGTTTTTGTCCCTGGATTTGTTCATTTCAATTCAATGAGATGCATATCACTTTGTATGCATACGGTGATATTCCCTCTGTCATAATCCCACTCTTTAGAAATGAATGTCATTTAGAGAAAAGAGAAACACATGTTTCTATTTTAAACTCCTGAAACTTGGCCAGGACTTTTGGAAATGGCTATTGTATTCCAGCAATGACAACAATCATTATCGCGGGATCTATCTATAAACATAATGTTATGACAAGTTGTATTCGTTCATCAGCAGATAAAAATGCTTTCTTCGAGAGGCCTCACAGAATAATAGCTTTCGGTTATACTATGAACTTTACTGTATGTTGCCCTACAAGTATCAAATGACTCCATGTTTAATGATTAAATGCTTTAATGAGTCGTTGAAGTAAAGTAAATGCCATGAGACTGCTTCAGGGGAATAGGAGTGGTTGTTGCAGGCTGGCTTCTCAACTCTAATAACCGTTAATTTTTTATCTCAGTTACATAGCCATCTGTTAAGGATTTCTACGCTTCTGAAGGCCGTGAGATGACATCAGACCCTGTATGTTCTTTTCTTACCACCTCAGATTGGGCATGACTGTGGCGGGGGCCGGGAGGTGGGTGTAACCACCGCACAGACAGCTGTGGGAGAGAGACGGAGAAGGAGGAGAGGGACAGAGAGCCAGCCAGCCAGCCAGCCAGCCAGCCCAGGACCCTTCACACTGCCTGGCGGAAGATGGGGGAGATGGAGGAGGACAGGGACCAGGCAGGGAAGCTGCTGGAGGCATTCATCCAGGCCAACACCTGTAAGGGCACCCTGCAGGCCTTTAACCTCCTGTGCAGGAAGCTGGAGCTGGACCCTCAGGAACATGAGACCTTCTACAGCAGCCTGAGGAGCAGGGTTACCTCCTGGAAGGCTAAGGCTCTCTGGAGCAAGTTGGACAAGAGGACCGGCCACAAGGACTACAACAAGGGCCAGGCCTGCATAGGCATCAAGGTAAGTCAGCTAACTGACACTCATATTGTAAAGCATTAAAACAACGCTAGCTTTGTTACATGGAAGACAATAGAGACAAAGACCTCATAGATCAAAATTGCCCTGATAATGCACACATTACATTGATTTGAAATAAGATTTGAAATGTTCATACTGTACATTCATGATTGCTATGCATTTGTGTGCTTGTGAGTTGTTGATGGACTGTATACCAGGGGAGGCTGGTGGAGGTAGAAATCATTGTAATGCATGGAATGGAATGAGAAATGGTATCATACTCCGATATCGTACTCCGATTTCTACCTCCACTAGCCTCCCCTGCTGTATATCCATGGCTCTGACCCAGAACCTCCGGACCTGTGCTTCAGAATGATTCAGGTCCTCATTGTGACAGGTTGTGGCTGATTCTCAGTGATGTGCTTTTCTCTGCTGTTATGCTTCAGACAATCTGCACTGTGTCCTTCCTGCCTCAGGAATGTCATGTCATAGAGGCAATGTCAGGGTCATCACTTTAAAGTGCACCTGTCAAGACATATGAAGTCAGTTACATTTCTCTCCCTGTCTGCAGCTGGCGCACAGAAACAGCTGAAAAAGTTTCATCAGACATCAGGCTTGGGTGTTTGTCACAGCTGTCACACACACACACACACACACACACACACACACACACACACACACACACACACACGCAGACGCGCAAGCACACACATGCACACGCGCAAGCACACACACACACACACACACACACACACACACAAGCACACACACACACACACACACACACCCAAGCACACACACACACACACACACACACACACACACACACACACACACACACACACACTTTTCCCAGCTTGGCAGAATGGGGTAACGCATTACAAAGCTACACGGCGCCCTCAATCAGTCACCAGAATGCTTTCATTGCACACATCCTTAGACAGCATCAGTCAGCGAGTGGGATGATTGTTCCTGGGTTATAGTGGGGGGGGTTCTTTATTAGCCCCTGCTAAAAGGTTGGCCCCCCGCCCGGCTTGTTATTAAAGTGTGTTTTAACTGTTCTAAAATGAGCTGAGTTTTATAAGCTCTCTCAGCCATAAACCAACCATACGCTGGATCCACACTCTTGATCTAAGAGCCATGCCGTGATTAGGTTCTGTCCAAGTTGTAATTAAGCTTTCGTTAAAAAAAAAAAAATCTCGGATTGTCTTTTGTCTTGTGCCAAAGCTTTTCAGTCAGGTTTCCTCCTTCAGATAAGCCACAGAATAGTGTTGCAGAATGGAATTGTTTATCAAAGTGATAAAACGGATGAAGACGTGGGTTATGGCTTATGAAGGGTACTGTATGTTACTGTACGAGAGTCTCGCGTAAAGGTTTGATTCATGCATGATGACGGTGTACAGTGTATCTAAGGGTTTTGTGAAGGAAAGACCTTGTAAAAAAAAAAGGGGAGGCGAGCATTTAGAATCGACCTATTCCTTTCATCTTATGTTTCAAGGCTGTGTACATGGGACTCAAGACTTAATAGACTCTACGAACATCTCCCACAGATATTCAGTGCGTGGCTCTCTCTCTCTCTCTCTCCCTGCTCTGATTAATTACAGACCTCCTGCCACAACTTGATGAATGACTTACTGTACTTCTTCCCAAGGCGAGGATGACGTATGTGATTGTTTGCTGTTCAAGCAGGATTCACAGTGAAAGATGTGATATCATTCTGCACCCAGCCACCAAATGCCTGCTGGACGTGCAATCTGTATAGGATATGAGGTCATCATCCCTTGTATTACTCGATACAGCTGGCTGGAATGCTAATGACACACACTTATGGTTTGTTTCTTCTCTCTATGGTTTTAATGTGGAACAAAATGGAGGCCATTTTATTTTTATTTTTACCATGTAAATACAACCCAGACATATTGAATAGAATATGTAACATATGTTACTGGGCATATGCTCTTTGATTGGTGATGCTGTTCCATTTTAGGATGTGTCATAGAGCAGCGCTTTTGATCCTACTGTAGGAAATCAGAGCAGCTTGTTGTGTTAGTATTCAAGTTCAATTTTGCTCTTATCTTCTGAGAGGTCTGGAGAAGTGGGATGGTGTGGGAAATGAAGTGGCCCATAGAGAGACAGACAATTTTCCAGGGCGGTGCCGTTGGCCAGTGCCAGATTCTATGGAAAGTATTTGGATGGATCGGTTCTGGCCTGAAAATTAGATCCTGACCTGTTCCACTGTAGTCCCAGTTTACCTCAGCAAAACACTTCTGCTATTTTTGTGTGTGTGTGTCTGTTTGGGTGTGTGTGTGTGTGTGTGTGTGTGTGTGTGTGTGTGTGTGTGTGTGTGTGTGTGTGTGTGTGTGTGTGTCTGTGTCGGTTTCTGGCTTTCAGCAAGTGAACCCTGTAATTATTTGAAAGTCACATTTAGGACACATTTTCATATTGCAATAACTAAATGACCATTGATTTATAGTCTCACTTATGTAAACACAATTCCCCTTGAGGTACGTAATATCTTTGGAATAGTTTTGCATTCATGAGATTCATACGGTCATAAGTGCTAAATCTCATTTCCTCTTCCTTATGTAAACTGTATTCATTAGAACGTTGCCACATACCTCAACTATTAATCATATGGAAATGTTTCCCTGGTTGTATTATTGTTTAGCATGCTATTATTCAGCTGCCCCCCCCCTGTCTGGAAAAGAGGGCCTTCTGACAAAATTACAGTAATGAATTGAGTTATTTACTGCAGCAGCTTGGATTTACATTAAAGAATAAAGAACACTTTTAAAGGATTCATTTCCTGCTATATTATTTCCCCGCATGCCAGATGAGTCCTCCTTCATAACTCAAAGTTCTATGCTCAAAGTCTGCGTGGACCAGCTATATGGAGTACTCCAGTACCTCTTTAACCTGAGCCTCAGCCATGACATCCCACATCATGAAGACCATGGAAAGACTGGTGCTAGCATAGTCCCCCTGCAGTTTGCCTACCAGGCAGACATTGGTGTGGATGATGCCATCATCTACCTGCTACACAGAGCTCACTCCCATTTAGATAAGGCTGGCAGCACTGTGAGGGTCATGTTCTTTGACTTCTCCAGTGCATTTAACACCATACAACCCCTACTACTTGCGGAAACAATGGACTCTCCCATTGTTTCCTGGATTACAAACTAACTACCTGTACGGCTGCAGGGATGTGTGTCGGACTGGGTGGTGAGCAGCACTGGCGCCCCCCAGGGGACAGTTCTGGCTCCCTTCCTCCTTACTCTCTATACCTCAGACTTCAGGCACAACACAGATACTTGCCATCTGCAGAAGTTCTCGGACGATTCTGCTATTGTGGGATGTGTCATTAGAGGCCAGGAGACCGAGTACAGAGGACTGGTGGACAGTTTTGTTGAGTGCTGTGAGCAGAACCACCTGCTACTCATACTCAACATCGGCAAGACAAAGAAGATGGTGGTGGACTTTAGGAGGACTAGGGTCCCCCTGTCTCCTGTTTCCATCCAGGGAGTGGACGTGGAGGTGGTCCAGAGCTGTACCTGGGGGTGCACCTGGACAATAAACTGGACTGGACTGGTAACACAGATGTCCAGGGCCAGCTTTATTTCCTGAGGAGGCTCAGGTCCTTTGGCGTGTGCAGGACTCTGCTAAACATGTTCTACCAGTCAGTGGTGGCCAGCACAATGCTGTATGTGGTGGTATGCTGGGGGGCAGCATCAAGGAAGGTGACACCAAGAGGCAGAACAAGCTTATTAGGAAAGCTGGTTCTGTCCTCGGTGTCACCGTGGACACTGTGGAGGAGGTGGCCAATAGGCGGATGAGGACCAAACTCCTGGGCATCAAGGACAACCCCTCCCATCCCCTACATGACACTATGGCAGAGCAGAGAAGCTCCTTTAACAACAGATTACTACAACCACATTGCACTAAGGAGCGCTATAGGAGATATTTTCTGCCTGCTGCAATAAGACAGTACAACTCCTCTGGCTGGGATCAGGGTGATCGGAGTCAGGCTGGGGGATGTTAAATCACACTGGACTGTTCTTACTGTATATAATGTTTCAGATGTCTATTTTGTATGTCTATTTTATTTTATTTTATTATTCTATTTGTGATGTAAGCTGCTGTAACGCCTTAATTTCCCCTCTGGGATCAATAAAGTACCTATCTATCTCTATCTATCTATAACAGGTCGGCTTTGCCAAAGCTGTAAATCTCATCCTGGATACCCCATAATTGAGAGTGTGTCATCAACATTTCCATGCCTAGCCTTCTCCGCTAACAACTGTGACATCCTGACAGATGGACCTATTTTCCCTTGATTATATGGTTTGATGCTGTGGAAAATTGCTCTTCCACCGAGCGAATAACTCATTGTCTGCAATCTCCTATACAGTAACAGTATGATTTGAGAGGTAAAGACCAGAGCTACACACATCAGTGTGCCCTCCTTGGTCTATTTCATGCCCAAACAAGAGTGTTCCTCCATTTGTCCTGGTCTAATTCCCATGAAGGTTGCACTAACCCGTCTGCGAAGGCTGCTGGTTTGTGTTGTGTCTCTCCCGGTGGTCCGCCTCAGTTGATTGAGTACCTTTAGTCTGGCGGTGTGACCCAACACAGCGTGAGTTGCTGCCGCGCGCTAGGCTAGCCTAGGTCGAGCTAGCTAAGCTAGTGAGGCGGAACATCATGTCTGCAGTGCAGACCGGCAGGCTCAACTCACCTCACACACTCAGTTGAGTTTGTTTGAGTCTAGTGGAGCCAGAATAAGCATGTGTGTTAAGGAGCTCTGCTGAGCCCAGTGTGTGTCTTGGGGGTGTTCCTGTCAATCTAACCTGGCTGGCCTGGCTAAGTAGCCAGCTAGAGCCACTGTGGTAGGGACCACCAGGCTGCTGATGAATGAGACATACTCTACTCCGTCAAGAAACAGTGCTGTTATGATGATATTATATGATCCTGCAGTGTCCTATGGTCAGGACCTCCTGTCCTAAGACCGGATCAGAACCTCGCCAGATTAGTGCCAACCATTTGATGTTGATGTTATGCACGCTTTCCATTCTGATAAGCTTGTTTGATCTGGACTCCATGGTCCACGTTCTGTATGATGGGAGTATGATTGACAGCTCACCAAGCTCCAGGTGCAGTGAGCGATAGAACAGAGGGGGAGGTGAGAGGTGAGGAGGAGGAGGGAGGCGGGGGAGGTGGAGGTGGAGGTGGAGTCTTCCTCTCCTGTCAGGGGTGACTGGGGTCACAGGTGGGAGAGTGGACAGGAAGCAGATATGCTCTGACTCACCAGTGCTGTGATAGGCCCTCAGGAAGCTCCTCCACTCTGGGATAACACAGCAGCAGAGTGTAGCCCCTCATCTCTGAGATAACACCGCAGCAGAATGTAGCCCATCATCTCTGAGATAACAGCAGAGTGTAGAAACAGGCAGAAACAAAGCCCTCATCTCTGATAGCAACGCCATAGAAACAGACCCAAACATAAATACTTTGACAGTGATGATCATATCTGTATCAGGTTTGATTACAGGACATTCCACATTGTGACATGCGGTTAGGTACATCTGAATAAATAAAGCTCTGTGTATGAGACAAAAGGCAGTGTTTGACCCCCCCCCCCCCCCCCTCCTCCCCCCGCTCTCCTGTCGTCAGAGGTGGTGGGGTTTGTGTTCAGAACACCTGGCTCGTCTCCACTCCTGTCTCTCCTGTCCTGGAGGTGGTAAAGACTGGAGCCTCCTCTACTTTAATCACTCCCCTGTGTCTTGTGAAAACAAGCTGGCCAAAGCCTGTCCAGACAGAGATACAGGCAGCAGCCAGCCACCTGTGTTTGGGTAATACCTGGGAGAACCTGTCTGCATGATGAATACCTCACACTCATGCCCCCAGGCCCCTCACCAGGCCCCTCACCAGGCCCCCCACCCCCTCCACCCCCTCCTCATCCGATGACACACCGCAGCCTAATCACACATGCCGAGTGAGAAAACAGAATGACTAAAGCCCAATCTTATTTTTATAGCTGGGAGCAGCGGCCCCATATATGGTGTGATCTGGGCAGTTGGCATGGGGAGCTCTGTACACAGCACCCTGGGAGAGAGAGAGAGAGAGCGCTTACTCACAGAGAGAGAAGGAGAAAGAGGAGGGAGAGAGGAGGTGGGAGAAAGAGCGGGGGGGGGTAGAGAGAGAGGGAGTGAGGAGAGCAGGAGCGGGAGAGAGAGGGAGCGAGATGGGGAGAGAGACAGGGAGAGGAGGAGATGGGAGAGAGAGCGCGGGGGGGGGGGGGGGTAGAGAGAGAGGGGGTGGGGAGAGAGGGAGAGGGAGAAAGAGGGAGCGAGATTGGGAGAGAGACAGGGAGAAAGGAGGAGGGAGGGAAAGAGAAAGAGCAACCCCAAGGAGCAGCACAGAGCTATCCAAACACGTTAAGGTCCCGGGGGTTGAGGCAGGAGCTGAAACACCAGGGGTGTCACAATATTGACATGAGAACTGCCTTCAGGCAGATGCACAGGGTGACAGGAAGTCCCTCCCACTGTTCAAATACGCTGCCTGCCCTCCCTGCACACGAGATGGATTTAGAGGTCAATCCAGTGGAGGCGCCCCTGTGTCGTTAAGCCAGGTGGGTGGGATGGGACGGCCAGGGGAGGAAATGAAGGCTACCATATGAAAAGGTCACAGTTGGGCCAGTGGGGTCTGGAATATGGCTGATCCTGGTTGAAAAGAAAGTGTCCCTCAGATAGACTCTTATTGGTAAGGTTATGTAAACAGGACGTGGCCCACCTTGTAGGGCCCAGCAGGGGCTGCTGACTGACTCAGTAGTGGTTTGAAGATGAGATGGTACACAAGAATGAACCTCCACCAAAAAACAGTCCCTCTTTATCCACTCCAGAAGGATAGATGAAGTCATGTTCTTACCACACATTCTCAGACGGATCCTGTAACCCCAGGAAAACTGACTTCATGCATATTTGACTGTGGGAGAAGGCATGAATCATCTCTTTGATACGCCAGAGGCTGTAATTGTGATTTAATGTTGAGGTAATGGTACACGTTCTCCTGGCAAGTGGGGGTTCATAAGTAACACATCACACGACACTAGGCACTGTAAACATCCGCTCTCGACGCTGACTCTGTTTACTCTTGAATACTAGGGTAAACACTTACGAACTCACCTCCTCGTTATTCATCTGTTTTATTAGGGATGTTCAAAAACGAATCTAAAGGTTTTATTGTCTGTTATTTATGATGGTGATAGCATCCTCATGACCTTTATGAGGCATGCCAATAAATCAACGGGTTCATTTTCACACCTTGGGTGTTGGAATGTTCTATGCAAACGTTTTGTATTTCGAGTTACACAAATGTGACCCTGATGTGAGGTTTTGAATTGGGCCTTTTGATTTGTGTCCCATTCCCACCTGCGCTCATAATGATGGTCCCTCTGTCATTGTGTGGCCCTGTAGTGCCTGATCATCGGGGGTGGTCCCTGTGGCCTGAGGACAGCCATCGAGCTGGCTCTGCTGGGGGCCAAGGTGGTGGTCATCGAAAAGAGAGACACCTTCTCCAGGAACAACGTTCTGCATCTCTGGCCCTACACTATCCACGACCTCAAGGGTCTCGGTGCCAAGAAGTTCTACGGCAAGTTCTGTGCTGGAACCATCGATCACATCAGTGAGTATACCTAGACATGTGGGGCGAACATCTCAGCAACACCTCTTTCCTGTGATACTGTACATGTCAGTGGAGGCTGGTGGAGGTAGAAATTGTAATGCATGGAATGGAATTTTATGCGATTAGTGATTTCCACCACTTATTTAAATTCATTCCATTTGCAGTATTTTTTGCAGTAAGGGAATATCTTCTGCATGCCATAATTTTTTGTGAATTGATCATAATAGCTTACACAAAACCAAACCTGTGCCACTTCAAAGCTGTCTCCTGTATTGGTAGCATGACAATGTCAAGGTTGTGAGCGACAAGGTGTACCTGCCACCTGCTCTTAGCAACTGAGATACAAAGCAGAGATGGCAAGTTTTTCTGTTGAGAGAAAATGATTCGGAGACCAAAGGCCAAGTTTGGTTGTGTGTGAATTCAATGAGTGTCGAGTACTTGCTTGGTAGAAAAGCAAGATATCTGAATATGTTTCCCTGGGTTTATGATCTTGTCTTGTGTTTGGCAGGTATTCGTCAGCTCCAGCTCATGCTGCTGAAAATAGCCCTGCTCGTAGGCGTGGAGTTTCACATCAATATAGAGTTTGTCAAATTGCTGGAACCTCCAGAGGAGCAAGAGAATGCCGGTAACTGACAGTCTGTGTACCTAGACACTTATCGACATCGTCCAACAACTACCCATTGACTACTCATTTCTTTAACCTACAGCTACAAGTTCACTTTCAGGGGGATTTTGGTTTAGTCTTGTTTAGACAAGAGCTAAAGTTCAGTCACAGTATTTTGGCCC